>NC_134856.1:58737307-59102307 GCF_049852395.1 Peromyscus maniculatus bairdii
TTGGGTATTGGGTCACCTGAACTGGAGTTACAGACAGGTGTGAGCTGCAATGTGGGTCCTCTGGAAGAGCAGTCAGTGCCCTTAACCCCTGAGCCATCTCTCCAGCCCCGCTTCTTCATGTTTATGACCACAGCTCTATGTGAGTGGGCCTGCCTCACTCTGCTGTTCCTCCGCACAGTGGAGACTCTGTTCCAACCCACTGGGTTCCGACTCTGGCTGTTCCAACCCACTGGGTTCCATTCATCTGGAGTGATTCTTAATGTGAAGGCTCTCTGGGTCTCTTTACATAGTTATTGGGTTCATGACCCTAGGCCAAGAATTGGTGTCTGGGGACATATGTGCCAGGGATGTGTGGAGAGCCCTGAGTAGGTAGTCATGACAGGGACTGCATAACAGGCTGAAGAATTAGGAGCCATCCCACCGAGAGACAGCCAGTGACCCTCGAACCATAGGAGGAGCCGGAGCGGTGGTGGAGGGTTCCCGGTGAAGATGAGGGTCCTCTAAGGGAAACTAAGTCAGCAGCAAGTATGGGCAGGGGAGGCTGAGATAGAAACACAGAGAGAGGGTGAGACTGAGACAAAGAGTCTAATATAGGGACAGAGAAACAGGGAGATAGAGACAGAAATACACAGAAAGACAGACTCACGGGTTTTTAGGGTTTAACTTACGAGACAGGGAAGCTGCTAGCTTAGAATTTTCAGGGCTAGTGGCAGAGTTCTCTTCTTTTGGATAAAGTCAGTCATTTTTCAAAGACCTTCAGGTGATTGGGCAAGGCCCACCTACACTGGGTGACCATGTGGCAGGTATGACTCCAGGGTAACAACCCCAGGCCCTCACTGGAGAAGGGACAATCTGAGGCAGATGACTGGGGATGATCCTGAGAATGACTCCCTGTAGGAGAGGGATTCCCTAGATCTGGAAGCCCATTGGCTTTTGCTCTCTGCTACGGAGCCTTCCTGGATTTGACCCAGTGAGGTTGATCCCGTGGGCTCCCCAGAAGGCTCCTTTCCAGTGAGCAGTGTCCACCAATAATCTGCTGCCTCAGCCCAAGTGCAGGCCTCTGCCTGGACACAGACCACCCAGGCTCTGGGTAGCCCTATCTAGTACTTAACACCCTTAGATCCAGGATCTGGCTCTCCTTGAAGAGCCTTTCCATGGTTGTGTCGTCTGGGACTAGGTGTGGCTCTGATGTCCTTCACCTGTGCCTGCTGATTTTCCCTGACTTCTGACTCAGATACATACCTGCTAACCTGACATCTCAGGGTCATTCTGAGAAAGACGACAATACGGACAAGGCCTGCACTCTCTTCAGGGCTTATGTGACTGACAACTGGGTGCACCTTGGCTCCATGCATGGCAGCAGGGGCTATCTGTATCTCCTTCTATAGAGAGGTTCCACAGTGTCCTGTGGCAGCCTAGGCTGAGGCAAGTTTGAGCTCCCAAAGAATCCAGGCTGAGGCTGGTGGCAGTGGTGCATGCCTTTAATCCCAGCACTCAGGAGGCAGAGCCAGGTGGATCTCTGTGAGTTCAAGGCCAGCTTGATCCAGGACAGGCACCAAAACTACACAGAGAAACCCTGTCTCAAAAAAACAAAAAACAAAAAACAAAGAACAAAAAAAAAAGAGAGAGAAAGAAAGAAAGAAAGAAAGAAAGAAAGAAAGAAAGAAAGAAAGAAAGAAAGAAAGAAAGAAAGAAAGAAAAAGAAAAAAGGAAGAATCCAGGCTGAGAACACTCTTTGAGGCTAGAAGCCATAGCAGATGAAGGGGTTGTTAATGTTAATTAGGACCTCCCTGTAGACATAAGCAGGACCTATGTCACCCACCCAAAGACTGACATGGGGACAAGGGTGAAGGGGGACAAAGGGGTAACCTTGCAGCCAGCATCTCTATGGGTGCAGTCACATGGCAGGTCCATCACATGGCTAGATGTCCTCTGTCCCAATGCTTGGGACCAGCTGTGTTTCAGATTTCATTTTTTAAATTATTATTTCAGAATGTTTTTATGTCTGTAATGAAATATCTTGGGAAGGGACCTCAAGTCTCAACATGAGACTCATCTGTGTTTTATACACATTTCATCCCATCGCCTGCGGGGGAGTTTTACACAATATTTTATTTGACTCGCCATTGGCTGTGCCTCACCTAAGGTCAGCTGTGGAATTTCACACTTGTATTTTCGTGTCAGCATCAAAATGTTTTGGATTCTGGAGCAAATTGGATTTTAAACTTTTTACATTAGGGGTGTTGAGTCTGCAGCCAAAGATAGTAGTAGTTCTGGAAGGGGAAGGGGGAGAGCCAGGAGACATAGCATGGGGCCGCAATGGCGGAGCTGCAGGGAGGGGCCGCAATGGCGGGGCTGCAGGGAGGAGGGGGAGGTGGTAGTGGGACAGATGCTGCAGAAAAGCAGGAAAGAGGAAGAGAGGCTGAGGGATCCGTGGGGCATTTACCCACCAACCCCACAGCTCCCCAGAGTTTTCTTGAGTGTGAGCGGCAGGAAATATCAGATAGAAGGATTTAGATTGCAGAGATAAACAGAAAATAAAGGATAGCCTCGAGAGGGCCTGAAACCTTTTCCAACAGCCCGACTGTCTCTGCCCCAGGGTTTTTATAGAGAGGCCAAGGGGTGGAGCAAAAGACCCCCCCCCCAGCATAGCCAAGTGCAGACCATCTCAGACACCTGCACTCAGGTCCATGGGCCTGATCATCCTCTGTATGTGGACCTGCTGAGTAAAGTCACGAGGAACCTGAAAACCGGCTCCCACAGGGATCCTCTTGGCTACAGGTTTGGGCCTGGGGTGAAGTGGCTCCTGTGAGCCCAGGGCAAGCCTGACTGGATAGAAGGAATACGCAGGAGGTGGGCCAAAGTGGGGGCTTTATAAAGACCTTCCTTTAAGAAGAGCTGTGAAGGACAGAGAATTTGCTGCTGTTTTGAGACAGGGTCTTATGCAGCCCTTGTGTTTGCTGCATAGCTTCTGATCCTCTTGGCATCTCCTCCTAAGTGCTGGGTGACAGGCACTCACCACTGCACCTGCCTGCAAACCCTCCTGTGATTGGCTGGCTCAGTGAGCACCCTGACCATGATGTCTGACATTCTTATTTCTCTTAGGGGGAAAGGGAGCAAAGCAGCATCTCTTCTCCTAGTCCACACGGGCATCTCTCTCGAGACTCACACATCCTCAAGCTCTCTGAGCAGAGGTCATACCCAGTGTCCTGGAGTGTGCCCCACAGGGTAGACAAGCTTGAACTACCAGCAGGTTGGTGGGTCGCTGCTGCTATTTTAGGACTTGAGAATCCAGGGTCTCACAGAGTATCATTTAAATATTTCCTGTATCCCTATGTGGGGCAGAGTTCTGTGGACAATGAGACGGGAAATTGGGGAAATGCGTGTCATATGGCCATTAAAATGGAGCAGACATCCTGGAGGTAGATATGAGCAGTTTTTGAGCAAGGACACAGACTCTCCCAATTTAAATTCCTATCCTAAAGCATATGTCGCTCCATCCTCTTGAGAGTAAATTACTTTTATAACGATGGATTAGCCCAGAGGTCTCATCAGAGCATGAGGTCTCATCTATTTGTGTTTAATACCGAGAGGTGCGAGGCACAGGAAATTGGGTTTTGACGCCTATGAATGGTCTCTCTCATGCTCACGGACCAAACTGCAAGGCAAACTCAATTTGGGAGTGTTGGCAGGGCTGTCGCCTTTGGAGGTCACCTTTTCAGAAACACTGGTCCAGGGTGAATGTTTTCAACACTGGAAAACCAGCATCTTTCTTCCTGCTGAGTCCTGGCGCCATGAACTTCAAGTCCAAACACCTGGCACAGAGGCCCGCCCCTTCTCACCTGGCCTCTGACCTGTGCTACTTCCTCGGATGGCCCAGCTGCCTGCTGGAGCCCACTTTTGCTTCCAATCTGTTTCTCTTGGGTGTACTGGCTTTCCATTTTCAATTTAAAAACTTTGTCATAAAAACCTTGCAAATAAATAAAAATATCACGCGCCCGAATGAACCAGACCTGAAGTCTATGCAACTCCTTTATTTCCTATTCTATGCCGTTAGAACAGGCATTGGGAAGGGAAGCTGTGGAGTTTCACAGTATCAAATGTATCTGGTTCTCCTGCAGGGCCAGAATGAATGTGCTTCATGTCCACTGCAATAAGCCTCCATCCCTCTCATCCTGTTTGTGACATGCCCTCCTGTGGTTTTTTACTTATAACCTCACTATCCGCTTCATTTATTTATTTTTTTCTGCTCCCAGTAGCTTATTTCTGTTCTGCCCCTGGCCATTGTTTTTCACACACTGGCCTCATGAACTGACCTTGGCCTTTTTGCCTTTTCAGGGGCTTTACTTGGTGTGAACCTTCTGGTTGCTCTGTTCTGATCTTCTGACAGAACTTCAAACTTGGCCTCAGTCTCACGGAGCTCCAAACTCTCTCTCTCTCTCTCTCTCTCTCTCTCTCTCTCTCTCTCTCTCTCTCTCTCTCTCTCTCTCTCTCTGTGTGTGTGTGCATGAGTGTAGTATGTATGGTATTAGTACATGTGCAATTTACACATGTGTCTTTTTAAAGATCTATTTATTTTTGTTTTATGTGTGTGAGTGTTCGGCCTTCATATACGTCTAGGCCCCAGGTACATTGAGTGCCTGTGGAGGCATCATATCCCTTTGAACTGGAGTTACAGATTATTGTTACCACCACGCAGAAGTTGGGAATTGAATCTGAGAGAACAGCCATCTCTTCAGTTTGGTCCGTGAGCATGAGAGCGACCATACATTGCTCTTAACTGCTGAGCCATCTCTTCAGTCCCTGCATGCAGTATCTATGCATGTGTACACGCATGGTATATGTGTGTTGTGTCGGCGTGTGACAATCTATCTTCACTGCCTATGGTCAGGAAGTGACAGAGTCCACAGGCCAGGCCCTCACCAGAGCACTGCATCATCCTTTTCCACTGATGAACTCTCGATGTCACCTTGAAAGGTTCTTGAATGCTATTCATGTGGTTTTCCTTTATTTTCACCAAAGTACTATCTTGGGTATAGTAAGTCATATAGGGGGTCCTGGCATAGTGTTGAGTCTCCCGAAACACGGGTCTGTTTGTATCACACAGCTTTCTGTCACTGTGACAAAATGCCGGAGGAAATAACTCAGGGGACTGTAGCAGGAATCTTAAAAGTTCTTATTAATAAAATCAAACCCGGGGCCAGTTATTGGGGTGAAATGCTGGATGGTCAGAGAGACAGAATAAGCCACAGCTAACCTCACCTGGCCAACTTCTCAGCTGGTCTTGTTTCCTCAGACTGGATGCTTCTGTGTCCTTATCCCAGTGACTCTCAGCTGAACTGTGCTGCTCGAAAGCCTGAAGCTTAACCAGCTAAAATGCTTCTAGTTTCTGGTCCTCACGCCTTATATACCTTTCTGCTTTCTACCACCACTCCCTGGGATTAAAGGCTTGCTTTCTGGGATTAAAGGTGTGTGTCACCATGCCTGGCCATTTCCAATGTGGCCTTGAACTCACAGAGATCCAAAGGGATTTCTACCTCTGGAATGCTAGAATTAAAGGTGTGTGTGCCACCATTTTCTAGTCTTTGTATCTAGTGGCTGTTCTGTCTCTGACCCCAGATAAGTTTATTAGGGTGTACAATATTTTGGGGAACACAATACCACCACAGGGGACAATTTACTTTGGCCACTTGGGTCCATTGTTCCTGGGACAAGCTGAGGCAGAGCATCATGGCAGAGCAAGCTGTTTGTCTCACAGCCTCAAGAAACAGGATATCCTTTTCAAAGAGAACTCCCCCATGACTCTAACCAGCCCCGTCTCCATTTCTACCACCTCCTAATAATGGAATCAAGTTATAATTAATTCTTGTAGGTGCATGATTACATAAATGTGCTGGTGTGCATACATGTGTGTACTCATAAGTGTAGAGTCCAAGGGTCAACTTTGGGTGCCAATCCTCGGTTACCATCTATCATGTTTTGTGGGCCAGCATCACTCATTGGCCAGTAGGCCCCAGAAATCCGCTTGTCTCCACTTCCCCAGTGCTGGGATTACCAGTGGGCACCACACGCAACTCTTACAGGGTTTGAGGGAAGGAATCCAGGTTCTTTCCTCATGCTTGTGTGGTAAGCATTTTACTGCCTGAGTTATCTCCTCAGTTCCAAACCTATCAAAGAATTAATTAATTAATTTTGTCAGAGCCCTTATGAAACAGTATCATCTCAGGACCCTGTACCCATGAGCCTTATGGGGGACACTGCATATCCAATCCACAGCTCCACTCAGAAAAGTAGGCCACTCTCTCATTTATCACCATAAATAATATTCTGCAAGAAGTTACTTTGCAGGAAGCTTCTGTTGTAGCTCTGGAGTGAAGATTTGCGTCTTGGGGAGCCTCACAGTAGTGGGATTCACAGACTCAGGTGGCATGGGAAGGTTCTCCTCCCTGAAAGAAGCAAACCAATTGTTCTTCACCAGATGGACCCAACTCCACTCCTGCATTTAATATTTCTTCTTTTGAGTCAACCTGACGCCCACCATGATCTGGTAGGCTAGTGTGGCTTTGCTGATTATTTCTGGGATGACTGATCTTATCTATCTTTCTTTCTTTCTTTCTTTCTTTCTTTCTTTCTTTCTTTCTTTCTTTCTTTCTTTCTTTCTTTCTTTCTTTCTTTCTTTCTATCTATCTTTCTATCTATCTATATCTATATGTATGTATATGCATATATTCATGTATATGTATATACATATGTGCATGCAAACATAAATGCATTTTTTAAAATGGAAAGTCAGAAGAACTGGGCTGAAATCAGGATGCTTACAAGACAAGACAGAATTTGCTGTTCTCTACCATTGTCTCTTCTTTGCTAGAGCTGTGCCCCACAGGGTCTCCATATCTGACATGTAGGTTGCTGTGTACAGTGACATTGGTCTCCAGGACAGTATCCCCACATCCACTCCTTACAGGATATATGCTTGGAACAAAAGAAGCTGAGGAGAAGGATAAGATGTGGTGTTGAATTCCAGGTCTCCTCTTTCAGTAGTTCTAGAACCTTCTACCATGAGCTTTTTGAGAGTTTCATGGGACAAAATTTAGCCTGTTTTCTTGCTCCTTAGGAAAATCAAACTCTGGTCCTTTGCCCCAGCAGCTGTGCCCTCTGCCCTCTTCAGGACACCTTGCTACTGAGTTTGATGACAGCCCCAGTCCAGCCAGACCACACTTTTTCTCTGACTAGCCACTTCCTGCCCAAATCTTAGCAGTATCTGGCTAAATTAACAACACCCATGCAAAACTCAACTACCAAACAAACCGGCCTGCCCATAAACAGGCTGCTGGGGCACCCAAAGCCGTGGTTCTCAACCTGTGGGTCGCAATCCTGTCCCAGGGGTCACCTAAGGCCATTGGACAACACAGATATTTGCATTATGATTCATAATTACAAAGTAGCAAAATTACAGTTATGAAGTAACAACCAAATAATTTTATGGTTGGAGGTCACCACAACATGAGGAACTGTATTAAAGGGTCACAGATACTGTCCTGGGGACCAACGTCACTGCACACAGCAACCTGAACTAGATAATACTTCTACACTCAGTGTGTTCTGTACATGTCAGACGTGCAGACTCTGTGAGGTAACATTCTGTAACATGGGAGAACATTTTGGGACCCCTGGTGCTCTCTGGACAGCATGATGCCCGAGAGTCTGTCTCATCCCTGTGCTTCTAGAGTCTCTCTGAGTTTCCTCCTCTGTGGCCTGTGAACATGTGGGAATTCTTTATTGAAGATGCTGTGTCTTCCTCATAACTTGTTTTATTCAAGTGTTTGCTCGTGAAGGAAGAGTCTGTCTTCACATCTGCATGTTATTTATTCTGTGATGCTTGCCTTCCTCATCTGAAGCATGTCTTTGTGTGTACACATTTATATGGATACATTTGTGTGTGTGTGTGTGTGTGTGTGTGTGTGTGTGTGTGTGTGTGTGTGTGTGTAAAAGTCAGAGGTCAGCCTGGGATGTCATTCCTCATGAACTATTTGAGCCTTATTTCTTTCCATTTTTTTTTTAAAACTTCTTTATTGACTCTTTGGGAGTTTCACATCATGCACCCCAATTCTGTTCATCTCCTGGTCCCTCCATATCCTCCCCTCATCTCTTGAGCCTTGTTTCTTGAGACAGGGTCTTCCATTGGGACCTGGGGCTTACCAAGTGGGCTAGATTGGCTGGCTAGCAAGCCCCAGGGATCCTCCTGTCTCTGCTCTCTTAGTGTTACTATTACAAAACACACTGCCATCCTGGGCTTCTTACATGGTGCTCTCTTAGTGTTACTATTACAAAAGCACACCGCCATCCTGGGCTTCTTACATGATGCTCTCTTAGTGTTACTATTACAAAAGCACACCGCCATCCGGGGCTTCTTACATGGTGCTATAGGGTGAACTCAAGTTGCCATGTTTGCACAGTAAGTGCTGTCCTGACTAAGCCATTCTTCAGCCTGGAGCGTGTTTTATCCATATAACACATGGCAATATAACACATCCATATAACACATCTCCTGTAGTGTCTGAAAAAAAATCAAAGAACAGACCACAGCAGGAGTCACAGACCTTGCTCAGCTCATGTCCATCAGAGAATACCTAGAGAACAAGGTCCCCAGTAGCAGGGTTGGAGTTGTACAGGGAGAGGGGGGCCCAGGTGAGCAGCCTGGTAATATAGGCAGCCTGTTGTGGAGTACTATTGAACTAGGCAAGGATCTGCTACATTTGTTCATGCTGCAGAACATTTGACTATGTAAAGGTGTGTTACATTTGTTCATGTTGCAGAACATTTATCTGTGTACAGATGTGTTACATTTGTTCATGCTGCAGAACATTTGACTATGTAAAGGTGTGTTACATGTGTTCATGCTGCAGAACATTTAACTATGTAAAGGTGTGTTACATTTGTTTATGCTGCATTTGTTTAACTATGTAAAGATGTGTTGCACCTGCTTTCCCTTGCCTGCCTAAGGCACCTGATTGGCCTAATAAAGAGCTGAATGGCCGGGGCTGGAGAGATGGCTCGGTGGTTAGGAGCACTGGCTGCTCCTCTCGAGGACCCAGGTTCAATTCCCAGTGCCCACATGGCAGCTCACAACTGTCTGTAACTCCAGTCCCAGGGGATCCATGGCATCAGGTATGCATGTGGTGCACATACCTGTGCATGCAGGCAAAATACTCATACATGTAAAATAAAAAAATAAATCTTTAAAAAAAAAAAAAGAGCTGAATGGCCAATAGCTAGGCAGGAGAGGGATAGGCGGGGCTGGTGGACAGACAGAATAAATAGGAGGAGGACTCTAAAGAAGAGCGAGAACAGAGAAGGAGAGAATGAGGGACACACTGGGGCAGGAAGCCAGGCAGACATCAGCCAGCAGACACAGAGAAGCAGTGAAAGGAAGATGTACAGAAGTGAGAAAGGTAATGAGTCCTGAGGCAAAAGGTAGATAAAGGGAAACGGGTTAATTTAAGTTAAAAGAGCTAGCCAGAAACGTGCCTAAGCTAGGCCAAGCTTTCAAAACTAATAATAAGTCTCTGTGTCTTGATTTGGGAGCTTGTTGGTGGTCCCCAAAAAGAAAAACCTGGTCCCGCAGCCTGGGATCATGGGCTGGAGGAACAGTCTGTCTGTGATGGAGACTGATGGCTGGAGAACCCGTATCTGTGCTTCCTGCTCAGACGTGGTGGAGTCTCAGCTGATGCGGCAATAGCCTTTGTCGGTCTTGCGGTTTGTGGGTGTCAGGGCACACAGGGGACCAGCAGGAGAAAGGGAGCAGGGGATCAGAGCTAAGACAGAAGAGCTGAGTCTTTAACAGAGCAAGTGCTGAACAAACGTTTGCAGATGTGAATGTGAGTCTGGAAAGGCCTGGGGACCAGGCCTGACATGCCTGGCACTGTCCTCGGTAGAAAGTGTGAAATGAGACAGCCTGCCAGAGCTCAAAGGTAGCCCTTTGTCAGTGGTGGCAGATGAAGACGTGGCTTCACGATGCTGCTTACAGCTGCCGAGGGGTTCTCTTCAGAGACCTCCACTCAAGTAGAGCTGGATCCCCAGAAAGCTTGAGGAGAGATTTCGGGATGAGTCAGCATGAAGCAGAGTTGGTACTTATTAAACGGCATTTTTAACAGACTGAGCACAGGTGTAAATGGGAATAGAGGTACACAGGGAAAGAATAAGACCCCCTTGGGAGAGTTCTGTCTTGTTGTCTTCACGACAGCAACGTGTGTGACCTCTGGAGGCAACATCATGGTACCCTCAAACACAGACACTGTGGCTTCTCACAGCCTCTGTCTGGAGGGGCTAAGGGACAAGGCCTGCTTGGGAAGGATGTGGAGGCTGGGCTGGGGGCTCTAGGAAGGACCTAAGGAGGGAAGGGTGATTTTATGGGCCAGTTCCAGGGCCCTGACCATCTTGGCTGTACCTTTTCATCCCAAAGACTTCTGGCTTGTGTCCACTACACATCACAGGAAGGCAGTACAGAAAAAACTACCCAACCTTTATGCACCTCAAACTGGTGTCTCATCCCAAGCACCTTTCCTGCCTGCAACTGGCCATGGGTCTCTTTTCCAAACTCCACTGGGGTGTGTGTGTGTCCAACCATGCATGTAAAGGCCAGAGGTGTGTCCATCTTGTTTTCTGAGACTAGGGTCTCTTATTGGGACCTGGGGCTCTCCAATTATTAGGCTGTTTGACTAGAGAGCCCTGGGGATCCACCTATCTCTGCCTCCACAGCACTGGAATTACAACTCCTACTACTATGCCCAGGTTTTGTATGTACTAGGGCTTGAACTCAGGTCCTCAAGCTTGCGTGGCAACTGCTTCACCAACTGATCTATGTCCATAGACCCCAACACTGTCTTTGAATGGAGATGACTAGGTTGCGTCTAGAAAGCTCCAACCTGAAGATCCATCATTCACTCAGAGCACTATGCGGAGGGCTCTGGTTCCACAGAGAAACAGGAGCAGAGACAGAGAGGGAACAAAGCCAAGTGGCTTCACTTTCAGGCAGAACATGTAGGTGAAGAAGTAATGTTTCTTAAGAGATTAAGGTAGGTACAAACCTTGGCATGCTGGGGATATGTGGTGAAACAATTATGAATAAGGCTCAATATAAAATTGTAAACTTATTTAAGATATTACAAGGGTTATTTTTTGCCATTTCTTTGCAAATTGCCTAATTCTCAAATGTGAACTTTGTAGATGACAATGTCATGTTGTAATGTCAAAAGGTTGGACTTGCTTAGTGTTGACTGTAATTACCTTTCTTTGGGGCTTAGAAATCTTTCCCAACTTTAGCAAAATCTCAAGTAATCTCTGACAACCTGAAGCTGCAGGAACTGAATAGGGTAATCTCTCTGCTGGCTCAAGAAGCCTGTATTCCAGAGAAAAGAGCCTTCCAGGCCTGGCTACTGGTGGGCAGCACACAGCAGCCTAGATCTCTTGGTGATGGATCTTTTTAATCCTTTCCTCTCCACCTTTCTCATGTCATAACACATCACTGGATTCAAGAGCAGGAATGGTGTCTAGGCTTCTTGAAGATGTGACACTGTCACTGTGAGCTCTTTACAGAGGCTTGGAAATGGGGTACAGTTATCAGGAACCAGGTATCAAAGAGCCGTCTGGCCCCAGGACTCACTATTCTCCTCCTCCTCCCAGCTCCACTTCTGGTTCATAATCACTTTTCAGTTGCCAAGTGGGTACCCAGTTCCAGCAGCCTTGGCTAGTGGCTCACTACCAAAGCCGAGGAGGAAAGAGGACTTTCTCCATTGTGTGGCTCTGATGGTTCCTTAGGAAGTCTCATGAGTAAGGGTTACGTGGCCATAATGGAAAGCTGAGCCTCTGGTTTCTCCGATGCAAGACATCTGCTCAGCAGAGAACTTGCTTAGGCCCTAAAGCCATCAGATTTGGTTCAAGCCAGAGTGTATGGAAACCACATTCCCCAGTGACCTGTAGACCTCAGGCTGTGTGTCTGAAGAGCTCTCACACCTGAATCAGCTTCCCAGTACACTTCTGGTTTAGTGTGAGGTTGTATTTCTGAACAGTAATAAGGAAGCAGCTGAAAATGATTGTCACACAACTGTGACGAGACAGAAGTGACTCCTGGGTGCATATTCTGTTCAACACCAACAATAGTAAGCCTCTTATGTGTTGTTATTATTATTATTGTTGTTGTTGTTGTTATTGTTATTATTATTGTTGTTGTTGTTATTATCATTAATATTTTGGTGGTATTAAATCCATGTCCTCCTGGGAGCCAGGCTTTACATAACACTGAGCTATATCTCTGGTCCTCCTTTTACTTTTTGAGGTAGGCTCCTGATAAGTTGTCCAAGTCTGATCTTGAACTCACTCTGTAGCCCAGGCTGGCCCTGAACTCTCCATCCTCCTGCCTCAGGCTCCTAAAGAGCTGGGATTGCACACCTGTGCCACCAGGCTTGGCTTGTATACAACTTTATAGCTTGTGAACAACTTTGGAGAAGCAGCTTTGTTGAGATGTGAGTCACCCCCACACGGCTCATCGCTTTACAGTGAGCACTGGAGGGGTCTTTTGTGGATTTCCAGAGTTCTATACCTATCCTTACAATCCAGTTTTAGAACATTATTTTTTCATCACCAAAAAGGAAGTCTACCTATTAGCAGCCATTTTATTATCCACTCCCATCCTGTATCCCCTTTCCCAGAATCCCCAACCTGCTTTCTGTCACCCATTCTAGATATTGCATGTTAATGAAACCACATGTGGCATACGGGCTGGCTTCTTTATTACTTAATGTATGTGACATTCACCCAAGTCATAGTATGAATTCGTACCTTCTCCCTTTTTACAGATCAATTAATGTTCCATTAAACCGGTTTCCTTTGATTTATTTACCCATTCATTACTAGAGCAGCTGGGCTCTCCCTTTGGTTGGGCAATAGTTTGAACCTGAAGTGCCCCTTACATTCATGTTTTAAACTACGGGTGCCCAGCTTGTGGCGCTGTTTTAAAGGCGGGAGCCTTTAGGAGGTGGGGCCTGGCTGGCAGGAGAAGGTCACTGGCGGTGGCCTTTGAAGATGATACCAGTCCCTGGTCTGACCTGTTTTCTTTTCTGTCTCCATGGGAGCAATTGCCGTCTCGTGCTCCCTCCGCTTCAGATGGAGCTGCTCTGCCTGCTTTCCCCATCTAGATGGTCGGAAATCCCTCTAAACATGAGCCAAAATACCCTAGTTTTTTTTCTCTTATGTTATTTCTGCCAGGTACTTTGGTCACAGCAATGCAAAAATAATACAGCAGGCCCTCCCAGGATGAGAGAGAGTTGTTCTCCAGAAGGCTGACGGGGGACAGTGAAGGAGACCAGCTCCCACATCCGCCCCCCCCCCCCAGCCCTCGCCCCAGCAGGGTACTCTTGAGGAGGCAGGAGTGAGAAATATTTAGATAGAAATATAGAGGAGAGAGATAGTTAGAAACATAGGTTAGCCTCGGGAGCACCTGAACCAAAACCCACCAGCCCCTTCTGTCTCTGCTAAAAAGCTTTTAAAGAAATGTCAAGGGGTGGAGCAAAAGACCTCCCCCCCCCCCAGCACAGCCAAGTGCAGACCATCCCAAGCACTTGGTGACCATGCGTGGGGTCAAACCATCCCCTAATACAGCCCTGCTGTGTAAAGCAAGCTCAGATCTCACTAGGAAGTTTTTGTGGGCTCCCACAGGACAGAAGACCCTGACAGTGTGCCGTGTGGGACAGAGTAGATGTCGGAACCTCAGTCGGGTCCTTCTTTAAGCTGATCAGGGCTTGCAGTCTCCAGCTTTTCATCTGTGTCTCCGGAGGAAAATGGAAATATGGTTCACTCTCTACCCAGCAACATCAACCCCTCCCATGTGCTGCAAACACATGCTGCCGACACTTGGGTGCTCCCCTTGGACCCGCTCGACCCTCCTGCTCTCCGTGAATGTAGCTCACAGTCAACTCTTTGTTGTTTGAATATTCAATACGAACACATACTCAAAGGAAGTCTTCAATTTCAAAGACAGAGATAAATGAAAATAAATAGGAAAAAGGAGTCCAAAGGAAATAGATAATGCAGGAAGCAGAAAATGGAAAACAACACACCCTGTTAACAGCTCAGGGAATATGAGAGACTGCTTAGAAATTAAAGCTGGGACGGGAAAAGTAGAATGTGGATGTAAGATCTTCATCAGCAGGAGGGAGTCACACAGAGGCAATGTTCCAAAGAAATATGGGACAAACAGAAAAAAGAGAAGATTAGAGACATTCTGATGAAGAGAAATGACAGGCAGGAGAGAGTCCCCGGAGAGGGAGGGGCGAGGGACTGGAAGAGGGTGTGGAGAAGTTGGAAGAGAGGAAATGATCACAGCTCAGTGTATTCAAGAAACTTGCCAGATTTGAAGAGTGTAAATGCTTGGGTTGAGAGCAGGCAGGCCAGGCCAGGTGGTGGTGTCGCAGCCTTTAATGGCAGTACTTGGGAGGCAAGGCAGGGGGACATCTGTGAGTTGGAGGCCAGCCTGATCTACAAAGAGAGTTCCGGGACAACCAAGGCAATAGCTTGACACAAAGAAACTCTGTCTTGAAAAAAAAAACCAAAAAAACCTAAAAAGAAAGCAGGCAGGCAGGCTAGTCACAATAAGGAATTAAAGAAACAAGTCACATCTTCATTCCAGACCCCCCAGGAGTCAAAAGATAAAATTGTGTGTGTGTGTGTGTGTGTGTGTGTGTGTGCCCGTGTGCACACATGCCATATAATCCAATTTAAAACAGAACAGCATTGGAATTCTTAACAGCAGATCAAAAGATAGACGATAATGACACAATACTTTCAATATTCTGAGGAACGATGACTTTCAACCAGACTTCTATCCTCAGGCAAACTATTAATCAAGACTAAGGACAGGAGAAAGACATTTTCAGAAAACCAAAGACTCAGATTTGTTTTTATACCTCCTTTGAATGCTCCACCAACAAACTTGCCTCAGCAAAGGACTGGAAGAGGAGGAGGAGGAGGAGGAAGAGGAGAGACATGTTACTGTACATTTGCAACAGGTGACTGGGTTCAAGTGATTGGGTTCAAGGGGAGCCTGGTATTGGGATAAGCTTCAGGACCTGGAAGAAGAGTCTGTTGGTAAAAATAAGAGAAGGTCAGACATGGTGGTATATGCCCTTGATTCTAGTACTTGGGAGGCAGAGGAAGTTGGATCTTCATTAATTTAAAGTTAGCCTGGTCTATGTGGTGAGTTCCAGGCCAGCCAGGGCTACATAATAAGACTCTCTCTCTTGGAGGGATTCTATGAGCAAGGGATATCGAGACCATGACTGGAAAAAGTACAGAGACAACTAGCCAAACTAGTGGAAATGCATGAACTATGGACCAATAGCTGAGGAGCCCCCATGGTACTGGACTAGGCCCTCTAGAGTGAGACAGTTGTTCAGCTTGAACTGTTTAGGGGGCCCCCAGGCAGTGGAATCGGGACCTGTCCCTAGTGCATGAGCTGGCTTTTTGGAACCTAGTGCCTATGGTGAGACCCTTTGCACAGCCTTGGTGAAGGAAGGAGGGGCTTGGACCTGCCTCAGCTGAATGTACCAGGCTCTGCTGACTCCCCATGGGAGACCTTGCCTTGGAGGAGGTGGGAATGGGGGGGGGGTTGGGGGGAAGGTTGGGGGCAGGAGGAAGGAGGCCAGGGGAATTTGTGGTTGGTATGTAAAACGAATAGAAAATCTCTTAATAAAAATAATTTATTTAAAAAAGAAAGTCTCTCTCTCTCACACACTCTCTCTCTCTCTCTCTCTCTCTCTCTCTCTCTCTCTCACACACACACACACACACACACACACACACACACACACAGAAGAAGAAAACAGAGGAACAGGAAGGACAGGCGCTGTATTTGAACACATAATAACGCTATTGATTTGAGTTCTTTGGGGAGAAAAGATATAAACATTAGGACACAGAAAATCTTATAAACAAATAAGCCAAGCAATTAGCAGTTATTACCTTGAGGATGAGGGAGCAGTGTGGGGAAGAAAGGAGATGAGTCATAGCAGACTTCTGTTCAGGGCCAATCACGCTTCATGTTATATTAGTGAGAGTGTGGGAACCTGTGATACTTAGAGATGTGGGACGAAGGGTAACAAGCATGCTTGGTGTCCAGATAGCACAGGGTGGAGAGTATCTAAACACGGCAAGAACAAGAGGGCAAGTGTGACAGATGCAAAGAGCATATTGGGGTTTTTATCCCACTGTCCTTTTAAAATACAAGTCAGTGTTGAACTTTCTTGTCTTGTCAAATGTGGGATGGCTCATATGCCCACAGCCCCCACCCCTGCCCCTGCCACCACACACACAATAAAAAATAAAATAAATCTTTAAAAGTAAATAAAAATAATAGGCCTGTTCCCATGCCTCCTAACCTCAGTTTCACGGTTCACCTACCTCCACCGTCTCGTTTTGCAAGCTTGTACTTATTCTGTTAGATGACTCATAGTTCCTTTGTTATAGGGTGGCTTTGTTATCAGGCACCTCAACAGAAACGCCCCTTTTAAGAGAGGTCCAAGGTGGATTTTATTTCTAGGAGCCTAGGAAATTAACTGTATAGAAGGAGATTAGCAAGAAAGGAGATAGGGAAACAGGAATGGGGTGAGTATGATCCAAGTACTTAGCACCATATATGAAAATACCATAATGTGCTAGTAATACATTCCAACTAAAAGTTTAAAACTAATCACTGTGCTCTTTCGGGTGAGGTGTGTAGACTGTCTGACCACCCCTGGTATAAACCCGATGTATAAAACTCTCCAAGTAAAACAACTTCTTGGAGGGCCTGGGAGTTGCAGCTGGGGAACACAGGTCCGACAAGCTCTATCAGGATCCCAAGGAAGCAGGAGGCAGAGGAGGTGCTGAATGGTCAGAAGGAAGGGGCCTCTGGAGATAGGAGTTAAAGAGAAGGATGTTTGGATAGAATGGAAATGTTCTTAGAACAAGTCTGACAAACTTTGATCCACCCTGAAGCCTTGAGCAAGATTAAACTGTCCAGTCTCTGGGCCTTCCAAATGGCTGTGGTCAAGGGTGGAGGTACGCAAGTTCACAACTGACAGCAGCTGGGATGTGTCAGAGTCCTGCCCTTGGTGGTTCCACCTCCATCTTGAAAGTTCATGACATGGCTGCCTCGGTGATCTCCATGTTTTCACAGTCCTTAGCATTAAACACCAGGAGGCAGGCAAAAGAAGCAAATGGCCCCACCTTCTGAGAACCTAGGAGGAGGCTTGCTCTTCCAGGGGAAGGACGTCCCTGTCCAGTGGATCCCATCTCATGGCTGTCTTCACTCAGCCATCAGCACGCTTGCTTTCTTATGAAATCTAAGCCTGGTTTGCAGGTGATGTGTGGGAGTCCAGCTCCTGTCTGTGGAAGGGGGCTCTTGGCAGAGGGCGGGGGCGGGGGGGTGGGAGGAATGAGGAAGTATTAGAAATATAGACAGAGACAAGGAAAACAGAGACACAGGATAGCTTTGGGAGGGCCCTGGGTCAATACCCAGCCACCTTGAAATTTATTCTAATGGACTTTTTATACACTACCAAGGGGCGAGGCAAAAGACCTCCCCGTTTCAAGATCAAAGCACAACACACAGCCAGGCGTAGACCCTTCAAAGCACCTGGTAACCATGCCCTTGGCCAAATCATCCCATTCTGCAGCCCTGTTAAGTAAAGCAAGCTCAGACTTTCTGACCCCGAGGAAGACTTTACTAGGGAGCCTCTGTGGGTCCCCACAGTGATGGTGTCAGGGTGTGGAAGAGATAGGGGTTCCTGGACTGGGGTGACTAGGGTGTGACTTGGGACAGGGAACCCACTGTCCCTCCCTCCCTGCCTAGTTTCCTTGTGTATTTACAAAATGCTCAGTACCAGTCTTAGAACGCTGGCGACGGTGGCAGAAGACCCTGCCTGTGAGAAGAGCCCAACCCCTTCCCGCCATTGTGTGATTTACACTCTACCCTTGTCTTGGGTTTCTGTGGCTGTGATCATGCACTGACCAAAAGCGCCTTGGGGAGGAAAGGGTTTATTCCAGCTTCTAGCTGTAGTTCATCATGAAGGGAAGTCAGGGCAGAAGCTCAAGGCAGGAACCTAAAGGCAGGAATTGCAGTAGAGACCATGGGGTAATGCTGCTCAATGGCTTGCTCCCCATAGTTTGCTCAGTCTGCTTTTCTTACACAACTCAGGTTCCCCTGCCAGGGTTGGTGGCACCCGCAGTGAGCCGGGCCGTCCCATGTTAATCATTAACCAGGAAAATGCATTACAGACTCTCCTACAGGAACTCTGATGAAGGCATTCTCAATTGAGGTTCCTCTTCCCAGATAACTGTAGCTTGTGTCAAGATGATTTAAACACACACACAGCCAGGACAACCCTCAAGGCTCCTATGACTTCCTTTGACATGGCCCAGTTGGACCTGATACTTGCTGGCCCATCAACCATGTCATCATCATGGCTGGTCCAGAACCCTGGTCTCCAGAGGTTTTAGCTGATGGGCATCCAGCTAGGTTCTCAACTCATTGGCTCCCATGTCATTCATTGTACCTCTGCCTCAGGCCATTCATCACATCTCTGTCTCCTCTTGCTCCATGTCCCTTCCCCAGTTCTCTGGGTTGCTTGTCATACCCCTCTTCCCTCGTGCTCAGTGCCCTTTACCTACTTAGCATCTTACTGCAGTGAACACGGTGCCTCCTGCCTGCTTCACTGTGCCTCTGAGTGGTATCTGGACTGGGTTCTTTCTAAACCCCAGCTCTGTGTGTACACGTTGGGATTGTAGACACTCTAAGTATCTGGTACCACTCCTTAAACCATTCTCCTGAAGACATATCAGAGATAACACAAGAAGGGGTGACATGCAGGGCTGCAGAAAGGACCCCATCTGTGTGCCCTGCTGTGGGTTTGGAGGCTGATGTGGGTGCTTGGAAATGCAAAAGGAAAGAACATCAGTGGAGAAAGTGTATCTGTACTGTCAAGAATGAAGAGACACTTGTGTCTAAAGAGACACTTGTATCCCTGCTTTTGGATTGGACCAGTGGACCTCTAAGTATTAGAATTTCCCAGGAATCTTATGCTGGGGATAAGGTCAAGTTCAGGGTCCTGTGTTGGCCAGAGAAGGAATTTGTCTCCCAAGAAGAGGTTTCATACAATTTTGACAACTTGTCAACCACCTTGTAGGAGAGACTGGAGTTGCAATGATGATGGACAAGAGCACATCTTGACTGCTTAGCTATGCATGCCCCTGGACCTCTATTCAAAGATAAACTTCATGTCAGGACCCTGAAGATTGCTGGGCAGCGGGGGAGGGGATGTCACCAGACCTCTGTTTTTCTTCCCAATGTGGCTACACTGAATAAATCTCTTTTCTCTGTTTTTCACTATTGCTTGTCTTTTTAATTGGTGTATTGATGGTGGGTGGCCAAGCCACCCATGTTACATCTGCCAGGGCCCAGGCTCTGACACTAGAATCTCCCATAAAGAAAGGCGATGATGACTTGCATGAGGACTTATCCTCTCCCCTCCCAGTGACAGAGCTTCTCTGCTTGGCCAGACTTATTCAGATTCCTGAACCTTCTCCTAGTCCCAGCTCTGCTCTCCAGGTAAAACTGGAGTCAGCCATCCCTGCCAGGTGAGGGTTTAGTAAGAACCCTCCCTGGTATCTGATCCCCCTCCACATTTGATCTCTGTATCAGATCAGTTCCTCACCCCTCCTCAGGTGATGCCTACTCACCCTGCCTGCCACCAATAAGAACTCTGCTGGTGGGGCTGGACAGACAGCTTGGCGGAGGACCTGGGTTTGATTCCTAACACTCACATGGTGGCTCATAACCATCTGTAACTCCAGGTCTAGGAGATCCAATCCCCTCTTTCTCGGAGATGAGGCATGAAAATGGTGCACAGACATACACGCAAAACACCTATGCACGTAAAAAGAAAAAGAACTCTGGCATCAATTTAGCTGGGCCCCAACCTGGCACTGCATCTCCTCTCGGTAGGTTTCCATCCTCAGATCCCATGGATTCTGGGTGTAAATCTGAGCTTGCCCAGCTGTGCTCAGTTGGGCCTCCACTGCTCTCCTTCCCAGTGAGACCCATTGCACTAACGTGGCCCTAAGCAGAATCCTCCTTATCCTGCCCTAACGCGTTGTCCCTGGATAATTCTTTCCTTACACTGGGCTTTATATAGACAGCGGCATGCACAGTGATGGCAACAAGGAGAATGGACACCTGCAAACCAGTTGGCTGCTGTCCAACCTGGCATTTCCCATTCTACCTCCAGCTGGCATAGACCTCAGT
Organism: Peromyscus maniculatus bairdii; assembly: GCF_049852395.1. Lineage (NCBI taxonomy): Eukaryota > Metazoa > Chordata > Mammalia > Rodentia > Cricetidae > Peromyscus > Peromyscus maniculatus. Next base: position 58,757,646 of record NC_134856.1, read on the forward strand.
GTTATGAACTCAGTTCCACAGACTCTCCATTTTGGATGCTAATTGCAAACTTCCAGTCCCCCGCACTGCTGACCTGCTGTCTATAAATCCTACAATAAGATTTGGGAGATGGCTCAATGGATAAAATATTTGCTGTAGAAGCATGAAAATCTGACTTTGGACCTCCAGAACCAATTTAAACTCTGGGCAAGGCAGCATGTGTCTATAACCCCATCACCAAGGGTTGGGGACAGAGACAAGAGGATCCCCAGGGTGGGCTGACCAGCCAGTCTAGCTAAAAATGGTGACCTGTGGGTTCAGTGCAAGACCCAGTCTCCAAAAAAGGGGGAAAAAATCTTGAAATAAGGTGAAGCAATTGAGTAAAGACATTCAATGTGTCAACTTCTGGCCTCCACATATACTTGTGTCCTTGGATGCATACATATATAACACACACACACACACACACACACACACACACACACACACACACACGGACACACACACACACGGACATGGACACGGACACGGACTTGGACACAGACACAGACACACACAGAGACACAGACACAATTAAGACATTCCTTTTTCAAAACCCTCAGCAGTCTCTCTACCTCCTGCTGGAGCAGCTCACAGAACTCAGAGAGCATTTACCTCCACCCCTGGTTTAATTGTCAGGTAGCTGAAGATGACTACCCTACTGGCGAGTGACAGGATCCTCAACCCAGTTATTAATCAGCCTTCTCCCCACGTTCAAGTTTCTGTAGAGCTCAACCTCCCTTCTATCCCACTCTATTTCTGGGTGTTCAACCCCATTCTGGCAGACTTAGGGTCCCCACCTAAGTCACCACCCTGACAGGAGCTCAAGGCAACTCAAGAGAACCTCATCATGGGGAAATTGCCCTACCTCTCAGCGCCACACCCAGAGAGCTCTGCCTCTCTCTTCCTGCTCTAGTTCCTTTTGCTTCTATTGTTCCAGATCCTCATAGCTGGCCACACCAGGGATCCAGATCATCCTGAGGCAGGAGGCAGGTTCTTCACTCTGCAATGGTGCATCTTAGCCTCAAGTACTCCTCTAGACCTGGGCTCCAACAGACTCATCTCAGCCCCCTATGACTGCCAATGAGGCCCAGACAGAAACAGAGCTTCATGGCACAGTATCCCATTGGTTTGTGCTCACTGGACTTGGGGTAGGGGAACACGGGTCTTGGCCTATTAGAGCTCTGAGGGTCACTCCGGTAGAAGAGGCTGCAGGGGGGTGGGTGGGTGTTGGTTTTATGCGGCGCAATGTTATTCATTACGCAGCGCTGTTTACCCAGTGAGGAAAAGTCAGGAGACACAACAAAACCGCCATGAGAGTTTATTAAGAGAAGGGAGGGACAAGAAAGGGTGTGCTCAGGCCTGTTTGAGAGACACGAGCAGAGAGGAAGAAGAAGGGGGAGGAAGCAGGAGGAGAGGAGTCTGTGACCTGCTTCTTGTGGATTCCCCCTGCATGTGGGCATATGGGCTTACAGAGGGACGCCAGGCATGCGCGTAGATTGTGTGATCATGCTGTGCACAAATTTACACGATCACACAGTGCACAGATTACGTAGGCCGTAAGGCCCCTTGCTTGGCTACTGAACAGTGCATGTGCAGTCATGTAGCACATGTGGTCATGTAGCAACATGGGGTTCTGTTGTTTAGCCACCTACTCATGGCTCTCCCCAGAAAAGGACAGACTAGGAGTCAGGGAGCCAAAGACAAGCAGCTTCATAAGCCAACACTGGCCCAGACCAGCATGGGTTTAGCTATAAGTGAGGCCCAATGGGAGGGGGTTGCTATTGTCAACCAACAAATCTCAACGATTTGTAGGAACGGCAGAGCACTGCGCGAAAACAGATTTTTAACGGTGAAATGAAGAGGCTGGTGTAGATATCTGAACAGCAATCCTTGGCAGTGGGGATTCATAACAAGGGTGGCATTGGTCTCAGGCTGAGCAGGCAGGTACTGTTATCTGTATGAGGCCCCGTGTGGGCTGTAGTTCTAGCTGTCTTGGTGGTCACCATGGGGCTGTTACACATGAGACACATTTGACTATGACTGAGCAGCTGCACAGATAATTGAGTGAGTGCTAGAGAGAACTATGGGACAGCGTAGCTCTGGGTTTGACCTGATGGAACTGGTGTCACATTTTCTGTGTCCTCAGCCAAGCCCATGCTTCTGCCCTCACCAAGGAGCACAAACAATGGGGAACCCCAGAAAGGGGATGGAAGTTATTGCCCAGGTGTAGCAGGAATCTTAAATGGTCTTATTAATAAAAACAAACCCAGGGCCTGGTTTTGGGGTGAATACTGGAAGATCAGAGAAGCAGAACAAACCACAGCTTCTTCACCTTGCCAATTCCTCAGTTGATTCTGTTTCCTCAGACTGGATGCCTCTCAGCTGAACTGTGCTGCTAGAAGCCTAAAAGCTTAATCAGCTAAAAGCTTCTAGTTTCTGGTCCTCACGCCTTATATATCTTTCTGCTTTCTGCCTCACTCCCTGGGATTAAAGGCTCACTTTCTGGGATTAAAGGCATGAGTCACCATGCCTGGCTGTTTCCAAGGTGGCCTTGAACTCACAGAGATCCAGAGGGATCTCTGCCTCTGGAATGCTAGGATTAAAGGCATGTACTACCACTGCCTATCCTCTACGTTTAATATTGTGGCTGTTCTCTTCTCTGACCCCAGATAAGTTTATTATCATGCACAATATTTTGGGGAACACAATACCACCACACCCAGGGGCTCTCTCCTTGGCAGCTCTCTGGGACCGCACCAGCACCGTTCCTCTCAGACAACGTAGGGTACCATCAGCACAAGCCTTCCCCTGACTTCAGCTTGTGTGACTACTTCAGAACTATCTGAAATCTATACAAAGTCTTCATTCTTCAGATTCCAAACTAAGTGCATTTACACTTGGCAATGTTGTTATTATTGATTGGCAGGGTCATTATAATTGATTAACATGTTGTTATAATTGATTGACAGGTGGATGATCACTTATGCCCAGCCCAGGACTCGACTGGTTTTAAACCCAGAAGTCCTGTACCTTGGGCAATCTCTTCACTATAGGAAGACAGAGACTCTGGTCACCTTCCCATTGAAACAGAAGCCTCTTGAGGGTCAAAGCCAAATTCCAGATTCTGGGTCCCTAGAGACGGTTGTCCATTCTACTGACATCCATTCCTTTCCTAGATAAGGCCACAGCCTGCCAAGTCCATCCTGTTCTCAAAACACACTTGATCTGTAAACATCTGAAGGTGGAGCTGAAGCTCCTAGGCTGTCTGTCCTTGCAGATATGGACAGAAGGAAGCTATTGCTGAGGTGGTGACACACAGGGACCAGTGACGTTGGCCCAGGCCTGGAGCTGGCTCCTACCAGGGACCAGTGCTGGCCAGCTGCTGCAGACAGCAGGTCAGAATGCAGCAGGCCCAGAGAATGGGAGCTGTTGAAAGGCAGACCCCTGGGTGCCGGTGCTCTGTTCCAACTCGGCACGTGAGGGAGAGGAGAACTAAGGCCTCTGGATGTTTAATGATTCACGTCACTCCTAGTGGATGTCTTCAGACATCATCAGGGAAACCATGACGTCTAACAAGTGGGGGGACTGGATGCTTCCAGACACTTGGTGTCTCTACCTATCTGTAATTTACCTTCAAAAAACACAATTTAAATGCAGACATAAAACTTATAAATTGCGGCTGGGCAGTGGTGGCGCACGCCTTTAATCCCAGCACTCGGGAGGCAGAGCCAGGCGGATCTCTATGAGTTCGAGGCCAGCCTGGGCTACCAAGTGAGTTCTGGAAAAGGCGCAAAGCTACACAGAGAAACCCTGTCTCGAAAAACCAAACAAAACAAACAAACAAAAAAAAAACTTATAAGTTGTTTTAATTTCTGTGTCTTTGCAATTTACTTCATATGAACAAAGTCACAAGAATATATATATATAAATAAAACATATGTATGGGTTTATATATTTAAAACACACACACTATATGTATGTAACACACTCATATATACACACACCCTATAACGTACTTCCTCCAGCAAAGCTATACTCCTAAAGCTCCCCAACCAGTTGCACGAACTGGGGGCCAGGTTTCAAATGCATGAGCCCATGGGGGTGGGCGGGGCCAAGCATTCTTATTCAAACAACCATACTGCTAAGACTATATTCTTCTTCCTTCCTTCCTTCCTTCCTTCCTTCCTTCCTTCCTTCCTTCCTTCCTTCCTTCCTTCCTTTCTTTCTTTCCTTCTTTCTTTCTTTAAGACAGGCTGTTACTACATAGCCCGAGACAATCCTCTTGCCTCTGTTTCCTTGAGTGCTGGAGTTACTGGTGTGATCCACGACACTTGCCTAATTAAGATTACATTCTTTATCAGACTTTTTGTTTCTTTCTATGCATCCCCATTTGTTGCTGGAGATGTAAGCCAGGGCTTCACGCATGTCAGGCAACCACTCGGCTGCTGAGCTCGCCCAGCTCTCCCTCTTATTGGAGAGACAGATTGGTAACCCGTAGGAGAAGCAGAGCGTCCTGCAGTGTCTCTGGGGCTGTCTGTGCCTGTTCCTACTTCAAATGCCAGGGCCTGGAAGGTCACTTTGTCGAGCCCACCTTCCTGAGATCCCCCATCCTGCTGATGATACAGAGTGGAGGGCAGTAGCCACTAAACACATTGCCGAGGGGGGTTTGGCCTGCGAACTCCCAGTAGCCCACCACCTCCACTCACTGTGTGTGGAGTCATTCCCGTGGCATCAGCAGCTCTGACCACCCCCCAAACCCCCCCCCAAAGGATGAAGGCAGAGCCATAACGAGCCCCAGTCAGGCTGCTGTTGGGATTTCATGCATGAGTAGCATTCATTTTCCTCTTCAAATCTCCTTGAATTCCTTCCGGAAGCTTCAGGCTTCTGCCTTTGCTCCCCAAAGCCTGAACAGGGCACTTGCTGGGGGAGTCTGTTATCAGAGCAAAACAAACACTGTCTGCCTCCAGGCTGCCTGCTTCCGCACACCAAGATGTGTGCGAGGCTTTCCGGGCTGCAGGTGAGAGGCTCTGGCTTCCAGGTTAGATGCTGTGCTTTCCCCAGCTGGTTACCTGCTGCATTTAGGCCTATGTTCTCCATTTCATAGACATCGAAAACACAAGACCCTTGCCCTGAAGGTGTGAGGTCACCTCAGCTTCCATTCCAGCTATGATCAAAACAGGAGTCCTTCCTACTAGTATAGACACAGAATGAGGGGGGCGCATGGGAGGGCTCTGTCAATGGCACAGGAATTCTGCCCATGAGGACTCAGCTCTCCTTCCTACCTCCACTTATGATTTGAACATGAAATGTAGCGCCCCCCCCCACACACACACACCTCGTGTGTTTGAACTTTGGTCTTCTACTGTTTTGGGAGTTCAGGGACCCTCTGGGATATGGGGCCTAATTAGTGTAAGCTGTAGGCTCAGCCTGGGAGGTTCTATCGACTTTGTGTTCTAGTCTGACTTCCTGCTCCCTGCTCCGCCGATATTGGAGAAGCAGCAGCCTCACGTTCCCACTGCCGTGCCTTCCCTGACCTGATAGACTAAATCTCGCCAGAACCTGGACCAGAATAAGTCCCCACTCACTTAAGTTGTTTCTGCCAGGCATTTTCTTTTTTTTTTTTTTCTTTCTTTTCTTTACTTTTTTAAAAAAATTATTATTTATTTATGTATATGAGTGCTTTATCTACATGTACAACTTTATGCCAGGAGAGGGCATCAGATCCCACTAGAGATGGTTGTAAACTACCATGTGGTTGCTGGGAATTGAACTCAGGACCTCTGAAAGAGCAGGCAGTGCTCTTAACCACTGACCCATCTCTTCAGTCCCAGAAGCATTTTTATTTTTTGCAACTTTCCTGGATCTCTCTCTGTAGATCAGGCTGGCCTCGAACTCACAGAGATCCATCTGGCTCTGCCTCCCCCGAGTGCTGGGATTTAAGGTGTGCGCCACCACTGCCCGGCCAGGTGTTTTCTTATAGTCATCACTAGTGAGAAAACTCACTGAATTCACCTCCCCAGAAAAGAGCTGGTGGGCCTGCTGTCTTCCTGTCCTTCTGCGATTCTTTTGATGGTTCTTGGATACAGCCTTCACTCTTCTTCCCAGACAATAATGACAGTATCTGTGACCTCTTACAGCAAAGGCACCGGGAAAAATCATCTCTTCTTATTGGTGCCTGACTCTGGGCCTTTAGGATTGGACAGTGACGTAGACTTTAAATTCAGAGAATTAGTATTCCAGGTTTCATCTTTGGTGACAAGCCCAGCCCAATGATCTGGGTACTTTTTGACAAATACCGCCTGGAATGTGGTTTCTCACATCCTCAAACAGTCATGAAGACAAGATACTTAGAGAAGTGGGAATTAGGGTAAAGGAATTCTGTGATCCCAAAAGGGGGTCGGGATGCCAAAATTGAGGAGGAATAAAACAAGAAGTAACTGAAGAGAATAGACCCAAATAAGATCACGAACAAGGAGTTCTAAATTACATTTTAATTCTTGTTCTCTAAGAATCAGAAAGGTACTGCCACATAGACCTTGCTTAACAACTGTGAGCCACAAGGATTTCAGACCCAGTCTGCTGAAGCAATAGTCCCCCAATAGCGCAGAATTTGGGGCACAGAAAGCTACTGTATCACCATCCTCACAGCCAGCTAGGGCACAGAGCACATGCACTGTGAGGATGTGGCTGTTTCCTCCAGGTTGGCCTGGGTGTCTCCAGCTTGAATCAGAGCAACTGTGATCAGTCACCAAGACCTTCACAGCCACCTTCATGACATCCTCATGAAGGTCTTTCCTTCCCAGAGGCTCTAGAAAAGGTGACCAGTTGGCTGGGATGGGACTCTTCGGTGGTGTAGGGGCTTGTTAGTTGCCCAGGGAAGTCTTCAGTGGTGCGGTTTTTCATGAGCTGGTCACGTGAGTGGGACTCTCGGCGTAGCTGCCTGTCAGTTGCACAGACGACTTCCCAATGATGTATGTAGCTGCCTGTGAGCGACCTGTCCTGTATATCACCCCAGTCAACCTAGTGGTTCACCAAGCTGGATTGGGACAACATGGTTTTTCCTTTGTTTGCTTTATCTGTTGGTGCCATCTCTGTCTTGGGCTGAGCAGACAGGAGTAGATATTTCTTGAAGTCTCTCCAGGTATTGTTGGTCACTGTCGCTCCTTCTAAAGTCAGTGTAGATACTGTGACTGTCATGCAGGTTTCAGTGTTCACACAACAGAGTGTGTAGCAGGATTGTCTCTGTGGCTCCCCACCATTGATGGACACAGTGTGGCCCCAAATGGATAAAGACATAGAATTGGTCAACAAAGAGGAAAGAAACAAAGTGAGTATTACCTGTCCGAAGTTGAATTAGACTTGACTTGAAGACTCAGAAAATAAGCCAGGATGGGAAGCACTCCAGAAACTACCCAGCCGGGAGCCATCTTATCATGTGCTCAATACACTTTTTCCTGTTCTGATCTGAAAGGTGAGTTCATTTCCTTACTGCCATGGCAGACACCAGTCTGCTGCACTATGGATCAGTGTTGTGAATGGTAGGAGAAGGAAGTGAAGCTAGGCGTTGGTGTCCACATTCGTCCTCACGGCCACTGAAGAGGATGGCTTAGGCCTAAGAGTTCTGAGCCAGACACAGACCCTGCCTGTCTCAAAGACAAAGCATGTACTACCCTTGCAGATGACCCAAGTTCAGTTCCTAGAACCCACATCAGACTGCTCATTACTGCTTATAAGTTCAGCTGCAAGGAATCTGATGCTGTCTTCTGGCCTCTGTGAGCACCTACACTCATGTGCACAAACCCACATTCACACACACATACAATTAAAAGCAATAAAATAATGGGCTGTAGAGATGGCTCAGTAGTGAAGAACACTTCTTGCCCTTCTAGAAGACTGAGTTCAGTTCCAACCCCTATGTCAGGCAGTTATGAGCTGCCTATAACTCCAGCTGCAAGGGATCTGACACCTTCTGGCCTCCATGAACACACACACACACACACACAAATTAAATATTTTTAAAAACTATAAAATATTTTAATATAATGACAGCAAATCAAGACTAGGGGATACTATGGCCTGTATCAGACTATGAAATATACCATATAAAAAGGTCTGATGGATATAAAACCAGACAAGTGACACCAGCAGAAGCCTGATGTTAATGGAAGTAGAGATACCTCATGATGTGATGATGCTGAATAATCACCATCCTACTGGGAAGGAGGCTGGCATTTTCCCATCGCCAGGAAAAGACGCTTCCAGATGCTGTGAGTTACGAGGTAGTAAACTCGACTCTTCTAATAAAACATTTTACAAGAAATAAGACCTTTTAATTGCTAATGTGGCCCATGATTTTTTTTTATTGACGAGAGTATTTTTTTTTTTTTGGTTTTTCGAGACAGGGTTTCTCTGTGTAGCTTTGCGCCTTTCCTGGAACTCACTTGGTAGCCCAGGCTGGCCTCGAACTCACAGAGATCTGCCTGGCTCTGCCTCCCGAGTGCTGGGATTAAAGGCGTGCGCCACCACCGCCCGGCTGACGAGAGTATTTTTATACAACATATCCTGATTATGGTTTCCTCTCCCTCTTCTTCCTAGCTCCTCCCCATTTCCTCTTCCAACTTGACTCACCCCTTTTCTGTCTCTCATTAGAAAACAGGCATCTAATCTAAGAGATAATAATAAAATAGAATATAATAAGATAAACACACCAGGATAGGACAAAACAAACATAAGGCATAAGAAACAGAGACCCACTCATTTACATACTCAGGAATCCCATAAAAACACAAAACTGGAAGCCATAATATATACACAAAGGACCTGCAGGGTTGAGAGAGAGAGAGAGAGAGAGAGAGAGAGAGAGAGAGAGAGAGAGAGAGAGAGAGCTAATATAAAAATTAAAAAAATTAAATTAAAAAGAAAAAGGAAAAAGGAAAGACCCGACACAACATTATGAGACAAGGAACCATCAAAGACGCCATCGAAATCATTTTCTGTTGATGTGGGCCATGCTTTAGTTGACACATGAATGTGACTGCCCCTAGTTCCCCTCTCCTATTCATTTGTAACTGACAGTAGTCTTTTTCCTTTGCAGAATTTTTAGAATTCATGAAGCAATCATATTTTCCCCCATTGATCATGTTTCCAGGTCAGAGTGACTGTGTGGAGCGGGACTGTGTGTCTGCAGGTCGCTAGAGTGTGCACAGGTTACAGGGAGACTGAACATCATGACTGGAACTGCTTCAAACTGTAAGTGCTGTGCTCCTGTCTCTCTCTCTGTTTATAGTGTGTGTGTAACCCAGGATCTTTCATACGCCAAGTAAGCACTCAACCACTGACCCACATCTTAGAGACACCAGCTTTGGGAGGACTTCAGAGTAACAAGCGTGCCACATGAGGAAAACAGATGGCCTGGTGCCATCCTACCACACCCCTCAACTCTTTTGCTCCTCTGGAGACAATGTACTTGCCTCTTTGGAACAGGCACAGAAGTCTCCTTGACAGCTCTCAGGTGTGAGACTCTCCGACTTCTACCGACTTCGTACGTTCATCTAAATGACTTTCCTAACAAAGCTGGTTATCTTCCCAAGAGCGATTCTGGAGCTGGCTGGTGGGTTAATGAGGTTATGTATGCATAGTTCACATAAAGAGGATTCTTTACATGCAGATATTAACCTTCTGTGTTTTCTCAGGTGGGGAAGCTCACATACCGATGATTGCTATTTTATTCCTTTTATTTTTCTACAATGGACATGTTTTATAAAGTGTGCACAGTGCACATACATTAAATATTAATAGGAAGGAAATTATTAGGCTAGGCTGAGAGGAACAGGGCCTGGGGAGGAAACAATGGGACGAAGACATGGGGGATGAGTCGGCTCTCCTCTTTCAGGTAACATCATTTGGCTCCATTGTGTTTCCGCATTAGGAGGTTGGCTGACAATGGTGGAGATAATTATAACAATTTGGAGTTCTTCTCTTGCGTGCTGTAGTTTCATTATTCTCTGTGCATTGTGCATCTTCTGACATTGTGCTACTGAAATCCTGGTAGATGCATCTTTAATTTTAGCTGTAACCTACACAGGGCCCCAACACATCATTTTCAAATTGTCAACATATGTTAAAACGAGAGCTTTCTACCCCACCCCACCGCAAGCCATGCAGTACTCTAGTGGTTTTAAGAAGGACCCATCTGTCGGGACCAGAAGGAGCAAACGAGTATCCACAAGACACAGCTACTCTTGCCGTCTCTGCCCCATTCCTTCACACCCACCTGCCTCTGGGCTTCATCTCCCCTTGTGAGGAACACGATTCTCTCAGGCTTTACACACCTTGGAGTTATTACCTCTAGCACTGATGTCTCCAGCAGCTGGGAGTTAGAAATGTCATATGTGAAGGACAGAGATGGCGGTGGAAACCATGATGGCGGAGGACGGGTGGATGGGGCTAGTTGCCAATTGTCCTTCTCTAGCCTTGTCCAGAAGTTCTCAGCATGCAATACTCTGTGAGGAGGCACACTGTTCCAGGGACAGATGGTTCCCCGCACTCTCAGCAGCCACATTGTGGCGCTCTACTGGTCTTTGCCCTAGGAACTCTCTGGAGAGGCTGCAGCATGTCCTCTGCCACGGTGCTGACCAGTTTCCTGCTCCCTTCACCTCCTCTCTTCTGCCTGTTGTTCTCCTCCTCCTCCTCCTCACCTACTTATTTTCTTCCCTTTCACACAATTTCTTCTGTGTTAGACTCTAGTGGGTTTTGTTTAAATAGATATGGATATGCCGTGAAAGACTCGAAGCTTCACACCATCGGGCAGCAGGCATGCAGAGCCCTGAATGGCTTCCCTTTAAAATCATATCCTTACTTCCTCATGGAACATGCTCATTTCCCAGAGCAGAATGAGTTACAGTCGTTCAATGTCTACTTAACTTCATCCTTGCAGAGCCCCCGGTGCCTCAGGAAATAAGGACAGTGGCTTTCCTCACAGGTTCCAGGACTTGGGGGCAATGAATGATCAAGGCTGACTTGCTGGACATCGACCCTGGTTACCATGGGGATGAGGTCAGGATGGACAGGTTTGGGTGGTGGAGCCTTGTGTGACCACCCAGGGCAGCCCTCCTTATAGAGTGCCTTTGGCCCAGCCTCTGCTCAGCCTTGGCAGTGAGAAGCAGCTGTTTTGCTGTAGGAATCTTTGGGAGGAACAGGAAAGGCTCTCTCTTGGTTTTTTGAGACAGGGTTTCTCTGTGTAGTTTTGGTGCCTGTCCTGGATCTTGCTCTGTAGACCAGGTTGGCCTTGAACTCACAGAGATCCGCTTGCCTCTGCCTCCCGAGTGCTGGGATTAAAGACGTGCACCACTGCTGCCCAGCTCCACTTAGTCTTTTAACACCCACTTAAGCAAGCGAACGGAAACTGGTTACCTGCTCCATCACTTTCCATTTCTTCAGATGCCATTAGCATGTTGGATGAAGGCTGTCGGAATGCTTTATTCCTACACAGTCCCTGTTCAGACAGCTGTAACCAAGCCTCACCTACTGGAGCTGGGCCCAGCACAGTGACCTCCAACCATGTTTGCAGATGTGTGTTAACTTTAAAACTCACAAGCTCTTCATTCTACTCAGCGGTGGCGGATCTGGGTGTAACAGAGAGCTCCCTAAAGCACATCAAGGTGGACTGACGCACACAGGACAAGGCCAGCACAGACTGTGGCCCTGTAGCTCATGGTTACCATCTTGGGTCCTGGGAGTGGCTCCTCTCTGAGGAGCAGAAGTGGAAGAGAGACCTCAGGCCTGGGTCAGAGGCCTCGGTTCCAGCCCAGCTCTGCTACAGTCAGCGACCTCGAAGTTGTCTTGTCTCAGGGAGTTAACAAAGGGAACAGTGGGCAAGAAATGCCCTGGACCTGACCATCTAGAAACAGCTGTGGATGGTGCCTTCTTGTTTTGGGGAAAGTCTTCAATCTTTGTTTTTAGCCCAGAAGTGACAATTTTAGTGACGTCAGTGGAAAGCATCTTCAGTAAATTCTAAATGGCAAAAGGAGAAAATAATATTCTCCTCCTATTTTAAGAAAAAAAAAAAAAAAAAAAAACTCAGTTAACCCCATTTGGCTTTCCAGGCTGGAATTACAGGTGTAGACCACCATCCCCAGACTTTCACATGGGTGATTGGTATTGAGCATAGGCCCTTGTGCTTGCAAGTACCATGCCAATCGAGACATCTTTCCTTCCTAAGCCGGTGGGTCTCCTGACCCCGGTGGGAACTTGCCTGCCGGAGGAGTAGTTGTTGGAGCATCACAGACTCCAAACGCAACAAACTGTGTTTTAGGAAGCTCCCGCCCCCTGGAGGTGTGGGGCTGATACAAAGCACCCGTCTCCATTTTCATGCACAAAATGAGGGGTCTGCCATGCCAATTCCTAAGTCACGACATGCCTGCTTCCTTCCGTGGCATCTACTCACACTCCATGCAAATTATTCTTCCCCCTTTAGAAGAGCCCATTTATCTAAAGTGTTAAATATAGTTGAGTGGACATATTATTGTTTTGCTGGCAAATGTAATAGAAAAGCAGGACCCCCTTGATAGACAATGCCAGCAGCTCACTGTAGCTGTGGGACCCTGGTATGGGTCTAAGGGACACACAAAGCCACTTAATTCTTCTGTGTCCAGTGAGAAGTCTGTGTCCTGAGGCTTTGGCCTAAAATATGTAGTTAAAAAACCGTTTTGCATCTTTGACAGAAGATGTGAATAAATAGATGGGCTGAGCTTCTCCCTCAGCCACCCCAGTGTCCCTTAAGTGACTATTTCAGGTGCTACCCTGGCAGGACCAAGCCATTAATTATGGCACTGGTGTGTCAGGTGGCTGGGTATGTAATTTTGAGCTGTTAAGTGAAATTCCATAGAAAGTTCCCTGTGAGCTGGAAATGATGTGGTACTGGAGAGTGTGGCTGCAGCCTCTGATGCATGAGGCATGACCGGTGCTGGATGCCAGTTGCCAGCGCTGAGTGTCTGAATAAGAATCCATCCTGTGTTCCTGGCTAGGTTTCTAGGCCATAAGCTAAACACACCCCTGTGGCTATTAGGGGAGCCTAGGGCCTTCAGGAAGACAGAGCAACGGGGTTTCCCCATCCATCCTTGAGCAAGCCTTGGAGATAAAAGATGAATTAATGTTGCAACTGACCCAGCGAGGGGACAGACGGGTGGCTCAGGGCTTGACATTTCCCATGAGGAGGGTAGAGCCGAAAGAAGATGGAGAAGACAAGGTGATTAGATCCATCGGCCCAAAGCAAAGGGAAGAGGCAAGCCCAGCTCATGGGCTTGACAGAGGAGAGATTTAGGGGCACGCAGCAGTGCCCTCAGGGTCACCCAGCTCCGCTACCATCAGTTAGATTCTGCCAAGTGGCAGGGTCCTATAAATAGCTGCCAGGGTGACATTGTCAGAGGCGCGCTCCTCAGAAACTCTGTGGAGGACACTGGAGAGCCTTGGAAAGCACATTTGCATTCTGGGCAGGAATAGAATGTTCACTATGGAAAATAAAGGTTTTATGTATTCGTACAGATTATCCTATAAATAAAGTTTACATCCACCTTCCGGGGGTCCAGTCCCCCAGCTCTGTTGGCACCCCATCTGCCTGTTGCTTATTAACAGTGCTGGGAAACAGCTGCTGCTCCCCTGAAATATCGCTCTTGTCAGTCTCGGCCCTGGCGCAGGGTGCAGGCTCCTTACTGAGGAATGATGGCTGCCCATTAGTGCGCTACTAAGAGTCTTATGCCGGCTCCGCATGCCTCCCTGAAGTGTTTCTCGGAAATTAGATTTCAGGAGAACAAAATCACAGAGGGCTTGGAGGCTGCAGGAGGCGGGGATCCCTCTTTGTTTCTCATTTGCCCAGTAATTAATTTCTTCCCGGGTGCAATTTGAAGGAAGAGATTGTGTTCATTAATTTATCGTCCACCTGTTCCTGGGATTGTTTTGATCGCGTTTCAACAGGAGACTTTGAGTCCAGAAGGGAAGCTTAATGTCATTCCGAGAGCTGGCAACGGAGTGTGAGGAACTGTGTACAACCGTGATTTCATCTCACAGACACAAAAGACCCAGGGTCGGCAGAGTCGGTCCTCAGGTCCCGGGGGCAACTCTTTCCGGGCACCCATCTCTACTGGTGTCTCTGGCTAGCACGGGTCCCTTGTCTACCTGCTTCCCCGTTGCTGGGGTGGCTCATGAGTCTCCTAGGCCTGGAATGTGTCTCCAGTGGCTAGGGCGATGCACTCTCAGAAATGTGGCAAATTGAATTATCTGAGGCAAATGCGAGGGCTTGAACCACCCCCACAAGTGAAACCTCACCAGCACCTTGTTTTCCACCATTTGTTATTTTTTATTTAGACACAGGAATTACAGCTTGGTAGTGTTCAGAAAATTATATTTAACCCTCATTTAGATTCAATCTGAATCAATTTAATGAAATGTGAATAGCTCTTTGGGTTTACTGAAGGAAAGGAAAGAAATCTAAACCAGGAAGACATGCACCTGGTGCTTTTCTGGGCCAAGTAGATGCCACACTAGGCTCCCATTCGGCGGGGAGAGTGCTGTTTCCTTCCACTGTGCAGATGAAGAACATTTCAAACCCCAGGAAAGCGGGTCTGGGGCTTCAGAGACCCTGGTATTCTGCTGTTTGGTTATTTGTTTTATAGGAATCTGACGGCCAGGCACGGTGCCATTCTTGAAGACTCCATGGAGAGCAGATGGTGGCCTCCCTTCTTGCAGTCTCCGGCCTAGTGGGGCAGGCTGACCTTGACCCAGTTACCACAACAGAGATGAAGTTACAAGTATGAGACAGAGGACACTCTACTCTGGGAGGTGAGAAGGCTTTTACTTAGCAAAACCTAGACAGATGGACAGCATGAACTAGACACAGGGTGCCAGGAATACCCTCCAGGTGAGAGCAGCATGTGTGAAGGCCCTGTGGCCAGCTAGAGAATCTGTGACTTTAAGGCTGCCTTAGTTAGGGTTTCTATTGCTGTGAAGAGACACCAAGACCACAGCAACTTTTATAAAGGAAAATATTTGTGACTGGCTTACAGTTTCAGAGGTTTAGTACATTATCATCACGGTGGGCATGGCGGTGTGGAGGCAGGCATGGTGCTGGAGAAGTAGCTGAGAGTTCTGCATCTTGATCCGTAGGCAGCAGAAGAAGATTGTGTACCACACTGGGTGTAGCTTGAGCATATAAGACCTCAAAGCCCACCTCTACAGTGACACGCTTCCTCCAACAAGGCCATACCTACTCCAACAAGGCCACATTTCCTAATAGTGCCACTCCCTTTGTGCCAAGCATTCAAACACATGAGTCTATGGGGGCCATTCCTATTCAAACTACCATAAAGGACAACATTTCTAAAATGAAGAATGGACGAGCATGCCATTAAAACCTGAAGAGGGCTGGGCATGGTGGCTCATGCCTACAATCCAGCACTTAGGAGGCAGAGGCAGAAGGATTGCTAAGAGTTCCAGGTCCATCTGGGCCACATTGTGAGTTCAATACTAGCATGGAGTACCATGTGAGAACCTGTTTCAAAACTAAAAGAAACAAAACAAAAACCAAATCCAAGGAGGTGAATGGCAAAACAGGGTGATGTTTGGGTCATGCCAGGTGTTCAATGTAACCTCTGACCTCTTATTGTCCAGAGCCAGGCTGCCTGGCTCTAACCTTGGGGACCAGGGTCTTAGTGTTCCACATGTTGGATGTGGATGGTACCTATGTCTCCAGAGGGCTTTGGGGAGGAGTAATGATCAGACATTGTGAACAGGGTGTCAGGCAGAGCACAGAATATAGCGCCACTCTCCATTGTCCTTCATGTCACTTGGTGTTTAATGAGACCAGCCCTCAGCAGGCTACCTAACAGGAGTAGCCCTCAGCAAGCTATTTCTAAGCTTGCCGATGTTCTGAGTTTTCTGGGAATCTTTCCTGTGATCTCCATGGTAACTCTCACCCTGTACAGGCAATATCCATCATGGGGTGCAGGGCTCAGTATCATTGATGGGGAGGAAGGATGCAGAGGAGGGCTGTGAGGGGAGGGTGTGGGAGCCCTCAGAGAGGGAGGGGAGGAAGACAGAGAGGAGCAAGAGCACTCCAACTCCCAAATCAGGAGATAGAGCTGAGGGAGCAGAGCCCGCTGGGAGGGCAGACATTGGCAATGTCTCACAGGGGAAGATGGAGGGCACCTAGGGGCCTGGTGGTAGTGCAGGGCCCTTAGAAACTCAAAGGAAGATGCCACTCCTCAGAGCCCGAGCCTTACTCACAGGAAGCGGTTATGCTTCAGTGTGCCATGAGAACATGTGGAGACTGAGGGAATAAATTCAGCCGTAGTGGCTCCCAAGTATCCTCTTGATGCTCCAGGTAACGGGACACTGAACACCCACTCAGATAGGTTCCACCTTGCAGACAACCTCTGCAGAGTAACTCTGGAGCCAGGACAGAGGAAAAGGATGGAGAGGTGTGCAGTGAGCCAGCAGGTAATGGGCTAAGACAGAGTTGAGCTGAGGTTGGGGGGGGGGGTGCTGGCAAGACATCTACAGGCTGAAACACGGGCACCTGTGGGAAGAGGGCAACAGGGTGCTCAGAACCCCACAGGAGGCACCCAGATTGGGGCTCCTACACCCAAAGAGTCAGAGTCAGCTCTCTGGGGGCTCTGCAGAATGGCCACTTGCTTACTTTCATGAGCTCTCCCTTAAGACAAAAAAACCAAAGATGTGACTGAGCCATGGGGAGGGCCGTGGGCAGGGTATTTGGTGGGAGCAGGGAGCTACATTTCCTAGAGATCTGTCTATTTACAAACACTTGTGGAGGAGTTGGGGCTCTGGAGTCCCCTGAACTGTGGTGTTAGACGAGTGTTCGCCACAGAGCTATATTCCCAGCCCTTTTCAGTTTGAAAAAGAGCCTTAGTATATAGCCTGGCTTTGAATTCTCAGTCCTCCTGCCCCAGCCTCCTAAGCAGATGAAATTATAGGCCTCCCCCACTATGTGCAGCTGGGGCCATGGGAGATCTTGAGATATGTGCAGTGTTGAAAGCAGCTGGCATGTGGGGTGGGCAGAGATCTTTGGACCCGCCTGAAATTACAAAATCCAAATCTGCTTCTAGCGTGCTCTCTGGTGGGCAATCTAGATTCTCCTGGTTACTTTTCTAGTTGCTATGGCAGAACACCTGAACAACAACAAAAACAAAAGACAAAGACAAACAAACAACACAGCAGAAGGAAGGAATGGTTACTTTGGGTCACAGTCTAAAGGCACCCAGTCCGTGGTGGGGAAGGCGAGCCAGCAGTCAGGTAAGGCACGGCAGCAGGAGCAGGATACTGGTTTGTCACGTTGTGTGTGCATTCAGGAAGCAGAGAGTGAATGGAAAGAAAATAGGGCCAGGCTATCAGACCCCAAGGCCCATCACCAGTGACCCACTTCATCCAGCAAAGTCCTGCCTCTTAAAGGTTCTACCTTCCCAAAGGGCACCACCAAACAGGGACCAAGTGTTCACATACATGAGCCTGTGAGGGACATGTAACATCCATACCACAATACCTTCCCACAGGATCACACAAGATACTCTCTGGCCTAGTCACAAAGAATCTGACCCTTACTGGAAAGACAGGGACAGACTAAAGGTTCAGGGAGGGCCAAAGCCTTGGCTTTGAGACCTGGGGGGAATTCAGGAAGAGAAGGGATGTGAAGGGAAGGTCCGAGGTGGGAATGTAAGTGATTCTTCTCAGAATGCAGACCAGCTCAGCTTGGCAAGACAGTTCGTAACAGAACCAGGAGCCAAGACTGAGAAACAAATTTGTGCAAAAATACGGCTGACTTGGAGCCAGATCGTGGTGGGGCCTCCTGCTGGGCTTTGCAGGCCTTCCTGAGGAAAGGGCATCACTGTGGGCAGGAGTGGAGCGCACACAGAGGCGGGTCAGAGGACACGGTACAGCAGGCAGCACCTGCCGCCTCTCTTCTCCTTCATGTGGGCCTCTGCAATGTGCAGTCAGGAAACACTCCGGGAAACCTTCGCGTGCTCTGTGCCTCCTTTCCAGGCCCAGGCCACACAGGCCATCGGTCTTGCTTTTATTTCATTTCCTGCCCTTATTTTTCTTCGTTAGTTGGTAACTCCTAAGTTATTTTTCTCGAGAACGATTTCTCCTGTGTTCATTTGTCACAGAGCGACGTAAACCAGTCTGCAATAGAAGTCATGTTCCCATTTTGCAGAAGGCCAAAGGGTGGATGGGAAAGGTCACGCATGCTCGTCACTGGTGATGCCAGATGCTCCACCCCAAGCAACAACAAACAGATGTGGGCCGGAGAACAAGGGAGAGCTTCTCCTAGGCCGTCACTCATTACAGGCGGTTCTTCCCACACAGTTGTGACGAACTTTCTGCTTAGTTGAATATTTCAGCCAATATTACAGCAAGATGGTCTGGTTCTATGCTTAAGAGGCTTTATGTAGATCTGTTCCTGCCTTAAAGGTACTTTAATTTTGAAATTAAGGACACGACTCCAGGTTCAAGGTGACAGTGGAGGGAGTAAGTAATGGAATGCCACCTTTCAAGTCTCACTCATTTTAGACACATCCTAATTAACTCTGCCAGGAAAATAATTGGCCTCGATCGGGTGGATCTGATTGAAGATCTAAATAACCTCGCTGAGCAGTGTTTAGACTCCAGTTTCTGGTGCCGGGTGCAGTTATTATGTGGCCTGCATGTTAATTGCATGCTAAGTGGGGGAAAAAATAACACCCAGGCGTGTCCACACGATGCCAACTCTCTCTTAATCTCCTCGTAAAGTGGTGCATGGGGAGCTTCTAGAAAGTTCACTTTGCGCGGGCAGTTTCTCAGAAGCTCATTTGAAGGTGATTATTGGAACCCACATTATTTCCCTGTGGTTAATGTCAACTCCCCCAGCCACAGCAGCATTAACAATAGCGTGTCTAACTAAGCACAGCTACAGCGAACAAGTCTCCAGAACAAGTTGGTCATGGGTCTGTGTGATGGCTATTCCTTAGTTTAGGAGAAAGGAAGAGAAAGAGAAGAGACTCCTTCTGAGACAGAGGCTCTGTTAACTGTTTGAGTACAAATGTCCCCTACTTGCTCATGTGTTCTAACACTTGGTACCCAGCTAGTGGCCCTGGTTTGAGAGGTTGTGGATCCCTTAGAAAGTAAGGCCTAGCAGGAGGAAGTGGGTCACAGGAGGAGGGTCTTGAGATTTTGTAGTCTAGGGACCACTTTTTGTCCACTCTGCTTCTTGGTCCATGGAGATCTGAGGAGTCCCAACCACACGTGCCCCTCCTCATGGTGGACTGTATCCTCTCAAACCATGGGGACCTGAGGAGCCCCAACCACATGTGCCCCTCCTCATGGTAGACTGTATCCTCTCAAACCGGGAGCCAAAACAAACCCTCTCTCCTGTGGTCTCTTCTGTCAAGCCTTTTGTCACAGGAATGAGAAAAGAGCTAATACAGATTCCCTACAGCAGTAGCTAGCCGAACATCGGCCCAAGAGGATGGCTGGGAAAGGTCTTCCCTGAGCTCTTTAGCAAAAGAAACAGCAGGTGCTGTTGACTCAAGAGTATGACATCATTGCCATTGCTGGGGATTGACAAAGCCCATGCAGGCAAAGAGGGGGAGGAAGGGAAGGGGGTCAGAAGATGGAGCTGAATCCAGGATGGAGAATGGTGATTGTGTTCAGCTAAGAGCTGGCTTAGGGACTCTGGAAAATTCCAAAGCTCAGCCTAGGAACTCAAGGAGAGCAGAACCTTTAGGGCAGTGGACCCACCGGCAAAGGTATTCGATGAGGGTCCAACATGGCCGGATGGGACTGAGAGGTGGTACGGAATAGCCCATGGTCTGTGTATTAAGGAGCCATCTTGGCTTCCTTTTAAGGTCTTCCTCTCCATTAGTTTTCAGCAGTATCTTGCTCCAGTGACCCCTGTCATGACCTTGTTCCTTTCTCCTCATTTTCTGGTGCCCTGGCTCCTCTGAGTCCTGTCTGTCACTCCCAGTCACCACTGCAGTCTCTCACCATGGCTCTGCTTGGTCCAGGAGACAAAAGTTACATGTTCTGGGAGAGTGAGATGGGCTTTGGGTGCACTGTGTTTTGAAGAAGATGTACAAAGCTGAAAAAGCATGTGTACATCATGGAAGATGTTGAGAGTTCTTAGCTACTTAAGAGTTAGGTGGCTCATGGCCCAAAGAAAGGGCGCAGAGGCATGGCTGGCATGGCTGCCCACTTTGCCAAGGACATCAGCCCTTCCTGAAGAGGAAGCAGAGCATGTGCAAGGACTAAGGCTGGCTCACTAGAATTTGTTTCAGCAGGGGAGTAGCCACAGGGAAGCTCTGGGGTCAGCAGGCTGTTCCCAGAGTCAGACCTGTCCCCCCACCCCAGTCCCAAAGCTCCTCTTTGCATCTTCCAGGATGTGCAGGAACAGTTGACCTGAGGCTGACCATGCCCTGACCTGCCAGAAGCAAATACAATGTCACAGAGAAAGGCCACACCATCGAGGGCCTCGGTGTGTCCATGAAACTTTCATCCAACACCAGTGTACAAATTTAAAAATGACATAATTCCAGGAGAGACCAGCATGTTTAACAAATAAAAACAAACAAACAAACAGAAGCTACTGATAGTAAAAGCAGACCCATAAGTGATCAGCTAGTGAAGTCATGTAGTATGACCTTCAAACTATGTTTGGTATGTTCAAGAAAATTCAAGCTTGGGATTTTTAACAGAGTTAGGTGCTGTTCTTAAAAAGGAGGCAGGCCCACAGAAGTCCTAGAACTGAAAAGCAGTAACTGAAATCAGTTACTCTGAGGACTGGTTCTACAATGAACTGGAGTTTCAAAAAGGCTTGGTGAATTAGAAATAGATCACTAGATTAAAAAATATTTATTTACCTTGTGTGTGTGTGTGTGTGTGTGTGTGTGTGTGTGTGTGTGTGTGTGTGTGTGTGTGTAGGTCAGAGGATAACTTGTAGGGGTGGATTTTCTCTTTCCATCATGTAGATTCCAGGGTTCAAATTCAGGTCACTGGTCTTGGTGGCCAGGGCCTTCACCTGCTGAGCCTTCTTGCCTGCTCGGGTCCTCAGACTTTTACAAAGATGCCAAAGAAACTTAATAGAATAATTCACAAAGTCTTTTGACATTTTTCAAAGAATCTGAATGCTTACCTCACAACATACACAAAAATGGCCTTAAAAATATAGACCTAAATGGAAAAGCTAAAACTACAGAATTTCTACAAACAAACACACACAAAAAAACAAAAACCCCAACAACTCAGGAAACTGTTGCAACTGTGGTTTAAAGTAGACGATAAAAGCATGAGTATAAAAGGAAAAAAGATAGATTGGATTTTATAAAAAATTAAAAGTTTACTTAAAAAATAATGTCCAATAAAATGTAAGCTATTGTTTTGCTACATTATTTTTACTTTTTTTTATAATTTGAGCTGTGGTTGGTTGAATTTGCTGATTAGGAACCCACAGACACAGAGTACTGTGCGTTAAAAAATGGCTTAGAAAATCCGTTCTATAAAGAAAACTACAACTCTAGATGACTCTGTTGACAAACGGCAGCAAATATTCAGAAGGAGAATGCTTGCCTCCAAACAGTAACTCTTCTGGAGGAAAGGGTAGACTTTTGTTCAAGTGATTTTCTCAGACCAACATAAACTTGGTCTCCAAACCACAAATTTAGGAAGCTTACAGGCCACTCTTACTCACATATTGTACAATAATTCCAAATAAAATATAACTGACAAAACCAGCAGTATATAAAAGATTATACATTATGATCAAGTTGGGTTTATTCTAAGAATCCAAGATTAGTTTAAGATTTGGAAATCAGTCAGTACAATACAGGCCAGTGACAGTCAAGAAAAATCACATAGTTTTTCTCAGTGGATACAGAAAAGCACATTGTAAAAGTCTATATCCATTTATCAATGTTTTCTTTTCCTCATAAGGTCACTTTTCAAAATCTTACAGCAAGTCAGGCATGATGGGAAAATACCTGTAATTGCAGCAGTGAGGAGTTAAGGCAGAGAGAGTGCCATGATAGATGTGGATACATATATATGCACATATAATATATTACATATAATAGATAAATGAATAAATGTCTACAAGAAACATTTTTAGGTGGAACACTGAAGTTTCCCTCTGAGGCTGGCATTAGGAGTCTGCCTTCACCACTTACACGTACTCTTTCGCTTCTGGCCTAAACCAACACTATAAGGTTCAAGGTTTGAAAGGCAGAAATGACACTTGCTTTTTTTTTTTTCTTAATGAATAATATGATTGTGTAGGTAGACAAAGGATTTAAATCTATACATTAATTGTCAGTCATCAGATAACTACAGAAAATACAGCAATGTTTATATTCCCATGGCAGACATAGACATAAAAATATACTTTACAAGTAGATATTGAGAACAGTGGTGCATAAAATCAGAAAGGCTTAGGTCTAATGACATGTTTAGTTCAAGGCAGTGAAATAATACTGAGAGAAAGAAAGACCTATATAAATGGGAACGTACGGCGACCACGGGCTGAAAATAGCAAGAGAAAGAGACAAAGTTGAAGGGAAACTTGGTAATGGTATTATCTTTTGATAATAGGGTTGAAATTGATTGGAAGATTTAATAAAGGTCTAGTCAGAGTCCCTGCAGATCCCTACAGGTGTATATTCATGTGAAATTGATAAACGGATTCTAAAATTCACAGGGAAATAAAATTTCCAGGCGTTCAAGAAAACACAGTGCCCAGACTGGCCTCATAAGATGCCAAGACCTTCCTACTAAGGCAGGATGCCGTGTTAGGACAAGAATCGGCTGGGTGGGGGATTTAGTTAGAGAAGTTATTCATTACTTGCTGCAGGGAGGAGGGAGAAGGGCTGCTTTCAATCCATGACGATAAGCCACTTACATACTCAAAGGATGGTGAATAAAATGAGACCCTCCCTCCTATCAAGCACAAAAGTCCATCTCAAATAATTACAGATTAGAGCATGGAATTTTAAAAGAGGGTTGCTCCATTTACATATAGTACCCTTGCCTTGGGATCCCTCTGAACCCACAAGTCAAGACAAATCTTCCCACCTTTTAAGTGATTCTAGCAAATATTTTGGTCATGGACACACAACGGTAGTGAACATAGGAGACATACACAAAGTAGGGAGAAAATGAGGGGTTGACTGTAAAAGAAAGAGGTGGGGAAGGACAAGAAAAGAGGCAGGAAAGGACGTCTACAGTGCAACACCGACCATCCCCAAGGACAAAGCGTGACAAGAGCTAAGGACTCTCGCCAGGCATGCTGCAGGCAGTCCCAGGCTCCCTGATCTTCTCAGGCAGCTTCTTCCAGAGACGTCTCACCCGACCTGCTCCACAGGAGGGGCCGTGTATCTCACAAGGCAGTAAATACTTTATAAGCAACCAGGAAGTTGAGATTAGAGGGCTGAATTCATCAGTTTCTTTTGAAGAATCCGTGATGGGTGCTAATGCCCCACTCCAACGATACTCCACAAAGATCAAGTGCTAATCATTGAAGTCATGCGGCACAAATGGGATGTGGAAGCGAGTCAAGTTCAGAGCAGTGGAGCTGTTATCTAAGAAGTGTTTCGAACAAGAGAGAGCTCATATATCGAGAGCAGTGGAGTCCTGGAATTTTCACGATGGGCTCACTGTAAGTAGGCACAGATGGAATATTAATGCAGCTTGCCTAGTAAAATTCCCAAGAAACTTTATTCTTCTCCCTGCTCTTCTCTTCCCATTTTTTCTCTTTGACAAAATTTTCTTTCTTAAACTTCCAATTTTTACTTCCCTTTTATTTTGTGCTTATTGCTTGTATCAGTTGCTTTTGTGTACCTGTGTTAAAATACCCTAATGAACAATTTAAAAGGAGGTAAGCTTTATTTTGATCAGTGTTTCAGAGGGCTCAGTCCATGGTTACTTGGCCCCTTGGATTTAGGTGGAACATCATGGTAACGGAAGTGAGTGGAAGAGGAGGCTGTTCATACCGTGGCAAACAGGAAGCAGAGTGGAGGAGCTCACAGCACGGTGGACAGGAAGCAGAGTGGAGGAGCTCACAGCACGGTGGACAGGAAGCAGAGTGGAGCGGTCAAATCACTGCAGACAGGAGACAGAAGGGAACAGCTCACAATATGGTAGACAACAAACAGAACAGAACAGTTCACAACATTGCATACAAGATACAGAGCAACATACACAATGGTGGAGAGGAAACAGAATGAAGTCAAAATAAGAAGAGGCCATAGCAACTAGGTCTAAGCCCGAAGGACATGCTACCAGTGACCTACTTCCTCCAATGGCACGGCCATCTCCTAGGGGAACAGTGGAAGTCACGAGGTCAGCATAGCTGCTTGACAAAGTGCCAGCAAAGCTGAGTCATAAGTTGGGATCGTTGACCTGATGCCCTTTACTTTCGGTTTGGATCTCTGTGTGTTACACTCTTGGCGGGGGGTGGGGGTGGGTGGGGGGTTGGGGTGGGGAGTGGTGGGGGGTGGCATAATGATCCACCCATGTCTTTTTTGAGAAAATTGTTTTTGAATCCCCCTGAAGCAGTCCTGAATGTACTACCCCCTGCTTTCAGGGAAGTAACCTTAGTTGACCCTACTTGGGAGTTTCCTCTGTGCTCTACTTTCACGAGTCTACCACCTCCTAATGATCTGTTGGAATTTTGAATCCATCAAAGGATCAAATCATTCATCAGGTCAGACCTCTGATGATTTGTCTCTGGAAAACCCTCACAGGAACACCCAACTTTACTAATCTCTTAGTTGTCTGTCAGTCAAATCAAATGAACTGTCAAGATTAACGCCCACATCTCCGGATTCCTCTGTGTTGGTGGTTCTTTCTCTTTGAAGCGGTCAGTTTCTAATTGCCAGTCTCCTTTCCATCTTTATCTGACTCTCACTTTGTCTGGACACTTTCTTTTGGTCTCTTATTTGTTCCTGATTTGTCACCGGAACTTTCTTTTGTGGCTTTCCCCTCTCCCCCACCTTCCATTTCCCACTTACCGTCTTCTTAGGACCTGGAGTGACCAGGAGGTGACAGCAGACGGCCCGCCCACCCTGTTCTCATTCTTTCTCACATCTGTAGACAGGTTAGCTCATGAAATCATCTCTAGATCCTTCTGACAGACACGTGTTAGTAAAAGGGAGGGTCCAGGTACCCATGAGTGACATCATGAAGTCATCTGGGGAGTAAGTATCACACATCTGTGAGACAGATGCTGTCACTGTAAACAACCGGTGACATTTTGTGTGGCTGTTAGATTTTGTGTACAATAAGAGCCTGAGCTCACACAGGCTTCTCGGCAACTGAACCGTCATATCCGGGTGACATCTCAAAGCAGAATATATGGAATGAAGCAGAATGAAAAAAAGGAAACAAGAAACCACAAGTGTGGCAGGCAAAATGCCCTCTACATCTATTTTTCTATCTCACAAAGTCTAGACTGTAACTTAAGTTACTTTTTTCCACCAAAATATTCATGTGCTTTTCACTTGTTGACAAAAAAAAAAAAAAAAAAGCACAGATCCAATTTCAGGGTGGCTCATTAAAACAATTTTAAAAATCACTTAAGCAATTAGCTGAGGAGAGATCTTTTGAGTTAACGGCATGCCTGAACAATTTATGAGCTGGCTGAGTCTTGATTAAATTAATCAATCAAGAGTTAACTGTTTTAGCTGCCAGCTTCACCCTGGATGGCTGCTCTTGGGTGAAATCACTGGCGTTTTGCTCTGAGAGTCAGAAGTGAAGCAGGTCTCAGTGAGAGACGTGGCCTGGTGCCGGCTGGAATGAGTGGCCACTCCAAAGGAGGAGGCTCAAAGATTTCCAAGAGAACAGGTAACACCAGGGAGGGATAAGGTCAGGGCAGGCAGCCTGCGCAGAAGTGATGGGGTGGAGAGGAGGCAGTGATGGTAAAGGAAGGAGGAAGGGGAGCCACACTAATGGCTGCCACTTTCGTGAACACTGGGTACCAAACACTGGGCACTTTCCACATGCTGTAGCAATCCTAGATCTCAATTGTCCCAAAGAACAACTACTAATACGCCGTTCTATTGGAGGCATCACATTTCCCAGGGTACTTTCTGAGTGCCCCCTCAAGGTCGTTTATGAAATCCTAACCTTCTATGTCTTCTCTCTGGCAGTCACAGCCCTTGCATGCCCTGTGGGTTTTACAAATGGGACAAGGGACTGACTTGGGAGTTGTTGAAGAACTTGTGTGGAGCCAAAGGGCTGAAAATAGAGACCCTGACTCTATTTCCTGTGCAGGCCGCCAGTGTCTCTCCTCGTTCTCCAGGATGCAGGGTGACTAGTGGGGGCACCCACTTACGGCCTATTGAGCACTAGCCCAGTGTATAGCCACAAAATGACCACTCAGAGCCGGGCTTCCGGTATCGACTTCTGGGACAACCGCAGTGAGGATTTTCAGTGTTCTGCATCTGCTTCTGGAATTTTCCGTCTCTCTGTGTGTTTAAGTGAGTCATTTGCCTTGCTTGAGCTTCAGTCTTCTTCATAAGGGAGTCTGTGGACTGGCAGGGGTGGGGTGATCAGAGGTAGGGCAGGCAGAGCCCAGTTGCAGTGGTCTCCGCCAAAGGTGAGTGTATTGCTGTAACTAGGTAAAGGTCCTAATTGTGCCCCTTCAAGGTCAGATGTCGGAATCCTGAGCCCAGTGCCTCAGAATGTAACGCTATTTGGAAACAGGCCTGTTCCAGTTTCTTTTCTGTTGCTGTGATAAAACACTGACTTAGGGGAGGAGCGAATTTATTTGGCTTACACTTCCAGGTGATGGCCCATCATTAAGGGGATCAAGGCAGGACCCCAAGCAGGAGCTTGAAACAGAAACCACGGAGGAATACTGCTTGCTAGCTCTCACTGGCTCATTCACTGGCTCACAATTAGCTAGCTGTCTTCTACAGCCTGGGGCCGTCTGCCTAGGGATGGTATCACCCACAGTGGGTTGGGCCTCCTGTATCAGTTAAGACAATCCTTTAGAGATATTACAGACCAACGTGATAAATACAGTTACCCAATTGAGACTCTTTTTAGGTGATTTTTAGGATGCACCAGTTTGACAGTTAATGCTAACTGGGACAAAGACATAATTAAAGTAAAGTGATTTGTCACCATGGTCCTGAGTGTTTTCCTCTCCCTCTACCCAAATTCATGTACTGATACCTAATCTTCAGTGTGTTGGAGTGGGCCTGGGGTCACAAGAGCTCCGCTGTCACCAATGGGATTCACAGCCTCAGCAGAGATTCTATCTGCCGCTCTTGCCACCTGC
The DNA here is from genome assembly GCF_049852395.1 of Peromyscus maniculatus bairdii. NCBI lineage: Eukaryota > Metazoa > Chordata > Mammalia > Rodentia > Cricetidae > Peromyscus > Peromyscus maniculatus. Next base: position 58,784,980 of record NC_134856.1, read on the forward strand.
AGGTGTGACTGCCCCTGACACCAGACTATCAGTCCACCAGAGTATTGGAACAGGTCCCTGTAACAGGATGCAGGGAGAAGGCACCATCCGGGAACCCAAGAGCGAGTCCTCTGTCTGTGTCCTGACCTTCAGCTTCCAGCGTCTTGAACATATCTCTGTTATTTCTATTTTTGTCATAGCACCAAGAGAGTGGAACAGTCTGATTCGGATCCTTATAAAAAGAGATCAAGACATAGACACCCAGAGGGAGACCCTGAGAGCACAGGGTGAAGATGGATCTGTAGCGGAAGCCAACCGGACTAAGCCTTAACCTTGGACTTCTAATCTCCCAGGCTAGAAGCTTGTTATTCAAGCCTCCTAAACAGTGCCTTGTTATAAGAGAGCTCACCAACATAAAACCAACAGAAGGCAACAAAAGTCCCTTCATTTCCAGGATGTCTTTTTTGTCCTCATTTCTGTAGTAAATTCCACCAGAAAGAGCTGGTCTTGGAGTGTCATGTTGCTAACAGCTGCAGAGCCTTGGCGTTACCCTCAGGCTGGTGTTTCCCAGTAAACTATAAACAGCTAAAAGTACAGCACAGGTACTTGGAGCTTCACAAGTCAGCCTTGGGTCAGGAGAGCACTTGACTCTGGTATCAGAGATAAACCAAGGGCATCCCACTCTGGGTGGAGTCACATCTGTCCTAACCAGTACAGATACCCTCCTTCTGACCGAGTTCTGGGATCCATGGGTCTCGCCGTGCCACCCCCCAGTCTTGCATCTGTGATTCCCCAGTAAACTGCACCCCTTATAATTCTGGATGTGTCTTCCTCTGTCTTTGGTCTCAGCACCTTGGGACAAGTCCTCAATGTGGACTAGATTGTTCTGGAATTACTCTGTGCCTAAAGCAGCTTCCTGTGCCCTTTTCTTAACTGTCTCCTCCACAGAATACAGGTTCTGTGAAGGATGAGCCTGCTCATGTCTCTGAGCTATGCTAGTGCCTGGATATACCTTTAATCTCAGAACCCCTTAAACAGAGACAGGTGGATCTCTGTGAGTCAGTGGCCGTGGGCATCTCATATTGCCCAAGCAGCATCCTGGTTGCACTGGGAAGCCTCATTCAAAGACTGGCCGAACTGTGCAGGGCAGTTATTTGGATTAAGCACCCCCTATGATGTTTGCATACTGTCAAAGTTACCTAAAGTCAGTTCTCGGGATGCACCCTGCTGTGGGGCACGGATCACTGTGACACAAGGGTGGAACCTGCCTAGACAGTAGAAATGCCCCAAAACCTTGTAAAGGGGGACATTGAGAAGACAGGACGTTTCCATGGGCAAATGATCAGGAGGCCCAGAGAGCACCCTGATCCTCCATTCATGAGTGAGCTTGAAATCAGCTCCAAGTGAAGCCAGGAGTTCTTAGGACCCTTGTTCTACAGTTGATTTTACTCCAGTAGGTTCTCGTGGGAATTCAGAGGTCAGCCTTTACTCACTGAACGCTTTGGTTCTAATAAAAACCAAAGCATACAGAGAGGTAGCAGGAGGAGAACCTTGGCTGCGGTGATAGGTGAATATTTTATTTATGGGGCTGTGTTCCCCCAAGGTGCTACGGCTGCAGCATAATAAAATACATGCTATGAATACCAAAATAGCAATTTAATAAGGCCACCCTGTAAAGCTGTAAGAGAGATGGATGATACAGGAGGGGACAGGGTTATTTATAAATGTGGGTAGACACTGGAGCAAACAGATTCTTCCTGTGCATGTTTGTGTCATGTGCAATGCATGCTGATGTGCATGTGAAGGTGTGTGTGCATGCATGTGGATGTGTTTATGGTAAGAGGGACTCCAGCCTGATAGACACAGAGCCAGCCTCATGTCTGAGGTGGAGACATGATCTTGAGGCCTCTCTCCTTCCAGGCAGAGTCCTCTGTCTTCCCTGCCTCTTGCATCCAGCACTGCCTTCCCACACCAGGGAGTGCAGAACAGCAGTGGCTATCAACGGGAGCAAAGACTGTTGTTTCAACCTTTCAGAGAAGCAATGGGAGGGCATGTATCAGGAGCTTTAAACATGTTTGTGCTGGGTTGAAGTCATTTCCTCCCGAGGTAATCTAACCTAGGAAAACAACCCAAAGTATAAACCAATATTTCTGTACAAGCTTTGCATCCCTCCAGATTGCTTATTAGATGTGAACATTATTAGCAACCTAAATTTCTAATAAGAGAATAATCATTATAGTCAACCATTGTATGAAATAGTGTGGTTCCCCAAAGACTCCTTACAAAGAGCTTTTAAAACCAGGAAATTCTTAGGAAATAGATTTCAAAGGGTAATTTTTGAGGGATTATTTCTAGGCACAGTCATGTAGCTCTGCTGTAGAAGGCTTACGTAAACACGGACTCCTGAGTTTGATCCCTAGTACCACATAGACTGGATGTAATTGTGCACACTGTAAGCCCAGAGCTTGTGAAATAGAGGCAAGAGGATCAGATATTCAAGGTCATCCACATCCTAGTAAGTTTGAGATCAGCTTGAGCTGTATGAGACCTGTGACAGTGCAATAAAATTGGACCACTTGCTCTCAGGGAGAATGGGGGACAGCCCGGTCACATAGACTTTCTGTCTGTTATTGTCACCAGTGCCTTTACAAAGGACCTGAAGTGGGGGGTGAGGGGGGCAGAGGGAGGCTGGAGAGATGGCTCAGTGATGGAGAGAGCTTGCTGAGCAATAGTGAGAACTGGAGTGTGGGTCCCAGGACCCCCCTAACAAGCCGGGCATCCTGCCCACACCTGTAACCTCAGCTCTCAGAGTCTGGACACAGGAAAATCACACAGGCTTGCTGGGTCCCAGCCCAGCTGAGAAAACTCAAGCTCTGTGTTCTGAGGGAAACCCTGCCGCAAAAGAACAGATAGAGAGTGATGGAAGATGAACCTGGTGCTCTCACTGGTCTCACAGACGCATACCTACTTACACATGTGCACACACAAACACATAATTAAAAATAAAACAACTCTTTTAAAAGCACGTTTAGGATGCACAAATTAAAATATATGTGCTAAAAGAAGGCTGGAATTTAGTAATCTAAATTAGATGAGAAGCTTCTCTGACCTGACACAGGACAGGACAGGACAGGCTGAAATGGCAGCTGCTGTGGCTTTGTTGTGTGTGTAAGTTTAGAAGTGTTCACATGTTGCTTGCTGGTGCTTTTTTACGTAGAAATGAGTGAAACATCAAAAAGCTACACGAAAAACGAGTCGCACATTTCCATCCTCCAAGACAGCCGTGATAAATGTAAGGCACACAAACTGGGTGCCAGTGTTTGTAAGGGTCAAATTTCTGACCACCTGGAGCCCAGGAGATCCAAGTCACATACAGGCCTTGATGTCTGCCTCGTGAGCTCATGTTGCTTTAAGAGAACCCTGTAATAACCGCCAGTGTGATATGGGCGGCAGGAGATGCATTTAAGTAGCAAGATTTTCATTTAGGTCTGATAACTGGTCTTCTAATTTAATTTTACTGTTTGCAATTCTCAGCTTTCCCAGTTGCATTTGTAAAAACAAAACAATGGAGGTTTGTGTTGCTTGACAGAAGGGAAATTTGCAAACAGATAAATGATGCCAGTGCTTAATGGTGTCACCAGATCCTTCAAGCAGAAGATAATTGGATTTTCCATGGACTTCACATATTTTTTCAAGTCGAGCATTTGGAAGTTCACTCTGGCAGGGGTGAAGCTGCTGACCTTATTGTAGATGCTATTGCAAATTCAGTTAAAAGTTCAGCATTAGAAACGGAGTGGGTTTTTTTTTTTTTTTTCTGTTCCTGATTTTCACTGGGACCAGGCATCAAACCATGCCCACATGCATGCTAGGCAAGTGTTCTACCACTGAGCCATACCCAAGTTTTTGATTTTGAAGTGATGATATATATACAGATACCAATCTGACAAGGCACAGAATTGTCTTAGAAGAAATATTCCCACTACGAAAACAACAAAAACCACATTTGGCTTTGGCTTTGGTTCATGCATATTGCATAATTAGATTTTAAAAAGCTGTGTTATTCTGCCAATCAAATAACAGTGATTGGCTTCAAAGATTTTAAGTATCAGAGTAGACTATAAAATGTAGAGTTTGGGGGCTGGAGAGATAGCTTAGCAGTTAAGAATATGTGCTGCTTTTACAGAGAACCAGAGCATAGTTCCTATCACCCACGTTGGGCAGCTCATACCACCTGTCACTCCAGCCCAGGGGATGCCCTCTGTGGCACACATGTGGCATACACACAGAGATACTAACATACATACATACATATATGTGAAATAAATATATAAAATTGCACACCTGCCAACTCACCACCCAGCTCTGTCTGACGCACACTGCAGTCTGGGGTTGAAGCACACACACACACACCCAATATTTTCTGGAGGCCATGCCCTAGTGCCCTACACTTTCCTGGGTCATCTCTGAGCTTTCCAGGATTGCTTTTGTCTGGAACCAGTCCTTTGGGCAAAGCCGGTTGGTTCCCTTCGCTGTGAGAATGTCACTCCACTGGAGGGAATGATTTGTATTTACTTTGGTTGAGATTTGTAGTTATTCAATCAAAAACTTTTTTTTTTTTAATCTCTGGGTGACTTAAATCTCCATCCACATTTTCCTGTGGTGCTCCCAGATTTTGTTTTGCTGTGGGGTTGCCTTCCCGGATCGTCCCATCTTTTCTGAGACAGAAATGGCCAGTTCGGGCCTGCAACTGCTGGGCTTTTGGATGGCCACGCTCGGCTGGGTGGATCTGATGGGGAGCACTGCTATCACGAAGGGGCAGATGAACTCAGGTTCAGGTGACATCATCACAGCCCGGGGCAAGCAAGGGGCTCTGGGCAGAGTACAAAGAGTACTGATGAGCTGCAAAATCTGTCTCAGTGCTTGATCTGCCAGCAGCCTCGCAGGCCTAATGGTGGCGTCCCTGGTGTTGGGGCTTCCTGGACATGTAGTCACCATGATGGGCATGAAGTGCACGTGCTGTGGGGGAGAGGACGAGGTGAAGAAGGTCTATATCACTGTGACTGGAAGCATCGTTGTGGTATTGTTCCCCCAAATATTGTGCAGGCTAATAAACTTATCTGGGGTCAGAGACAGAGCAGCCACAATATTAAACATAAAGGATAGGCAGTGGTAGCACACACCTTTAATACTAGCATTCCAGAGGCAGAAATCCACGTGTTCAAGGATACAGCCAGGCATGGTGACTCATCACACCTTTAATCCCAGAAAGCAAGCCTTTAATCCCAGGGAGTGGTGGTAGAAAGCAGAAAGATATATAAGGCGTGAGGACCAGAACCTATCGCATTTGGCTGGTTAAGCTTTCAGGTTTTTGAGCAGCAATTCAGCTGAGACCCATTCTGGATGAGGACTTGGAGGCCTCCAGTCTGAGGACACAAGACCAGCTGAGGATCCGGCGAGGTGAGGAAGCTGTGGCTTGTTCTATCTCTCTGATCTACCAGCATTGACCCCAATAACTAGCCTCGGGTTTGATTTTATTAATAAGAACTTTTAAGATTCATGCTACACATCGTTTTTTTTACAGTGACAGGTCTTGCGGCTTTGGTAGCACTTTCCCAATTTGGTCATCAGATTGTTACCAACTTTTCTAACCCCTTGATGCCCATGAGTGTTAAGGACAAGTTTGGTCCTGCCATCTGTACTGACTTGGCCGGGTCTACTATACACCATGCACCCTGCTCCTACCCTAAGTCATGAACTGAATATGTGTGAATGTGGGTACTCAGCCATGAGCAAGGGGACAAAAGCCCCTGGTCACTCCATCCCTGAACACCATGTACAGTTCTCTGGTGGTGGTGGTGGTGGTGGTGTGTGAAGAAGACAAAAGTGGAGAGTGTGGTTTTTATACAGTAACAAAAATTAAGTTTTGGAAAAATTAATCTTTTAAAACTGAATGTTTGCAAGTTGACATGGACACAAAATCTTTCAGCAGGGCAGTGTGGACTGTCTCTACTCCCTGGCCAATGCTGGTCACATACTGAAAATCTACAAACCTTTGTGGAGTTATTTTTGAGTTAACCAATGCATTCAATAATGATATGGAAGTCTTGTAAGTAAGTCCTCTAAATATGGGAGAGGACTTTTTTCTAAATCATGTATGAATCTTTAATCCCAAGAATCAGTGCGAGTGTCACACACACACACACACACACACACACACAGATCTTCTTTTAGAATTTTTGACACTTCCAGGGAATTGAATTTATTCAAAGAAAGACTTGCAAATAAGGAAATAACAAATTTATCTCTGCCGAAGTGAAGAAAGCGTGAAATAAAATGTAAGCGAACTGCACTCGAGCTCAGGATGGTACACAACACAAGCTTCAGTCGTGAAGCTCCGGGAAGTGGGCTTTGGAAGATTCCGAACCTTTGTAGAGCACTCCAAATTTAGCCAATTTTATTTTACTGGAATAGTGTGAAATTGAGAAAGGTTATGCTTTTGTAACGTCTAAATTTGGCAAAACACTGAAGCACATAGTAGAGGTAACTTAGTTGGCAACTTTTGTCTTGCAAAGATCCTGTTGAAGAAAGACAGTGTGAATAGGCAGCCCCTGTGTGGATGTTTAAGCTGAAACGTTTATCCACTCTGCCGTGGAGCCTGTCCTCCACGTGGCACACTGCAGTCTGAATCATAGCCTGCCTGTGTCTGTGCAGGGAGCATTTTCTTAAACATGTTAGCATCTAGGTGGGACTCAGTGTCGAAAGTGCGGTTGACATGTGGGCCCCGGAGTCAAGTGCTTGCATAACAAATAAACAAATGTCTGTAGAAGAAATGCCAAAGAGGTCAATGATTTCAAATTAAACTCACAGACAATTCTGAGAAAGATCAAAGACAATTCTGAGAAAACATTTAATGTTGGAAGACCACACAGAAGAAAGCTCCCAAATCTGTCTTCAGAAAAGTGACATTACATATACAGGTATGTCTGTATTATATATATAACAAACTGGTCTAAATGCGTGAATGCATAACAATAATAACTAAGATTTTTTTTATTATCATTGATGCTCTAATCAGCATAAAGGAGTGCTTCTGAAATTTGGCCTCAGTGTGCCTGAATATCTGCTCTTCTTAAAGAAAACTTCCTTGTTAAAGTTATAAAGACAGGCTGGGTGGTGGAGGCACATGCCTTTGCAGAAGGCAGAGGCAAGTAGAACTCTGTGAGTTTGAGGCCAGCCTGGTCTACAGAGCAAGTTCCAGGACAGCCAGGGCTGTTGCACAAAGAAACCCTGTCTTGGGGGCTGGCGAGATGGCTCAGAGGTTAAGAGCACCAACTGCTCTTCCAGAGGTCCTGAGTTCAATTCCCAGCACCCACATGGTGGCTCACAACCATCTGTAATGAGATCTGGTGCCCTCTTCTGTATACATAATAAATAAATAAATCTTTAAAAAAAAAAAAAAAGATTGATTTGCTTAAAAAAAAAAAAAAAGAAACCCTGTCTTGAATGCACCTCCCCACACTCCCACAAAAAAGTTCTAGAGACAGAGTAAGTTGTAGATCCATCAATAGAAGAAATCAATTTTCAGTCAATAATCACTAATTTTGAATTAGTTATTGTAATCATCACTTTCCCTGTTACTGAGTTAAAATCCTTGACAAAAGCAACTTAAGGAAGGATGGTTTATTTCAGCTCACAGTTTGTGAGTGCATCCATCACGGGGAAGGCAGGGCCACAGGAACAGAGGCAGCAGGTCACGGTCAGGAAGCAGAGAGCGAGGTGAATGCTGGAGCTCAGTTCACTTGCTCCTTTTTATGCAATCTGGGGTCCCAGACCATGGAACAGTGCTGCCCATAGTTAGGACGGGTCCCAGACCATGGAACAGTGCTGCCCATAGTTAGGATGGGTCCCCAGACCGTGGAACGGTGCTGTCCACAGTTAGGACGGGTCCCCAGACCGTGGAACGGTGCTGTCCACAGTTAGGACGGGTCCCCAGACCATGGAACGGTGCTGTCCACAGTTACGACGGGTCCCCAGACCGTGGAACGGTGCTGCCTACAGTTAGGACGGGTCTTCACCTGTCAGTTCATCTGATCTGGAAACTCCTGTACATACACACCCAGCGCTGTATCTCCTGGGTGATTTTAAATCATGTCGATGACTTCATGAAGATTAACCACCACAGAGGCTGGGAAATGTGGTTCACTGGGTAAGAGCACTTGCTCTATAAGCACGACGACAACGACGACGACGACGACGACGACGACCTGAGTTCAAGTCTCAAGCATCAACATAAAAAGCTTGGCATGGCTCTGCATGTCTGTAAATCCATCCAGCACCGGGGAAGCAGAGACAGGCAGATCCTGGCGGCTTGCTGGCCAGCCTAGCCCAAATGGCGGGCTTTCAATATAGGGAAAGACCCTGACTCAAGGCCACAGGGGGAAAAGCAGTAGAGGAAGACACATGATGTCCTGCTCTGGGTTCCCTATGCTCACATGCTTGTAACACACACACACACACACTCATGCATGCATGCATGCACACACGCACGCACGCACGCACGCACGCACACACACACACACCAACCACATACCCCAAGTTTTTTTTAAAGATTTACTTTTATTTTTATTTTATTTTACAATACCATTCAGTTCTACATATCAGCCACGGGTTCCCCTATTCTCCCCCCTCCCCCCTCCCCTTACCCCCAGCACACCCCCCATTCCCACCTCCTCCAGGGCAAATCCTCCCCCAAGGACTGCGATCAACCTGGTAGACTCAGTCCAGGCAGGTCCAGTCCCCTCCTCCCAGACTGAGCCAAGTGTCCCTGCATAAGCTCCAGGTTTCAAACAGCCAACTCATGCAATGAGCACAGGACTTGGTCCCACTGTCTGGATGCCTCCCAAACTGATCAAGCCAATCAACTGTCTCACCTATTCAGAGGGCCTGATCCAGCTGGGGGCCCCTCAGCCTTTGGTTCATAGTTCATGTGTTTCCATTCATTTGGCTATTTTTTTCAATAATTGAGTAAAACCGAAATTTATTATAAGCCACAGTCGTCCTAGGGACCTCCATGCTATATATATATATACCCACCCCAAGTTTTTAAAGCCAATTTGAAGTAATTGTGATTTACTCTCACAATCGTACGGGCTTAGCAGGTAAACTATGCGGTCGTGTGTCCACGCACCCCTCTGCCATCGTCTGCGCTCCACTCTCGGGCTTGGACGTGCTCTGACATCTATCCTGAGCCTGTGTCAGCTCTGCCTTCTCCAATGAGCAGCCAGCTGCAGCAGTCCAGGGTGAGCCCGGTCAGTCTGGTGGTATAGAATGGTGAGCTTTATGCGTGCCCCCCCCTAAAACTTTCTGAGCATGGGAATTCAACATGTTCATCATTCATTCATTCATCCATTCATTCATTCATCACTTTCCTACATGCCGATGTTAAGGGTCCTGGGGAAAACCAGACAGAGAGAGCCCCATTCTTGAGAAACTCAGGTAGCTTAGCACCTACAGGCAGGGTGGGGTAGCTCACACTGGCGCTTTCCTCTCTGTCCGCCTCATCCTACCAGCTGCTGCTTCTGGTTCACCTCGGGGCTGCAGCTCTGTCCTTTGATGCCTCTTCTAAGGCAATCCACTGTCAACTCTGGATGCTGAGAAGTTGGCGTGGCCCACCAGGTATCCCGTCCACCTGTGCCTTCGGTGCTATTTTGTGCTATTTTTTCAGCCTGGAGTGTTGATTCCCACAGGGGCAGGGTGCATTTGCTGGCTGCTCTGGACACACCCTGAACAAAGCCATATTCCTTCTTCATCTAAGCATGCAGCACTGTCCCCCAACCTTGCCACCCACAAGGCCACACCCAAACGGAGGCTTCTCTGCTTTCACGGAAGGCCCAAAGTACTGTTTCCTAAGTCCACTTTCCTGTGTTCCTTTCCCAGAAGGCTGGTGTTCTATTTTATGCTAGTCAATATCATCTTGAGAAACATGCAAAGCCCCACAGAGCTAGCCACTAAAAATGTAAATTAAATGCATAAAAAAAAATCTGTGCTAGGAATTGTAAGACAAAGGGAGAGGGAAATGGGAACATAAAGACTACAGGCTCACCGGACCCAGCACTGACTCTGGTATCCTACCGGAAGAGGTGGTAAGGACAGGGCTGGCAAGCGGTTGGACTGCGCCATCACTTCAGAGAAACTGGGCTCCACGGCCCCATGTGCACTTTACCCCATGAGAAGAGGCAGTGGATGAGAAGGCGTTCGCATCTTGCTTTGCCATTAGCAGGTGTAGCCCTATATGCACACTAACCTGCAATTTCCTTGGTATGATTCCCAGGGCAACTGAGCAGCCTCAGCCCAGGGCAGGGGCTTCTGTTCTGATGCGCTGAGTCTCTATGGAGAACACGTCAACAACAGTGAGTGGCTGAGGAGACAACACCAGCCCAGATCCAACCCCAAGTACAAACCAGTCCAAGCCCAACTGCAATCCTGAACTCAAGCCCAAGCTTAAGTACATGGGCAAGTTACAGTCTGAGGCAGCCCCAAGCTCGGCAGTACCCCAGATCTGTAGCTGGTTTCATCCCGTTCCTCACGTTCTCTGACGTAAAGGTATTTTAAAGACCCTTCCTTTGATTTTATTGATCATTTTCTTAAGCATCACTAATGCTCTGCCTGTCCATCTCCTAAGCACATATCACCCATTAACCCATCTTTTTTGACAGTAATGTTAAACAGCCAGTATTTTGCACTCACATGAAAGGAAAGCGGGGCAGAGTTTAAATGATGCACACAGCTAGTAGGCAAAGAAACCTGGAGTGTTTCAGGTGGTCTGACTTCCCAGCCCTGGCTCCTGAGCTCTCTGCCACAATGCCTACGTGTGTGAGACGACAGATGTCACTGAATAGAAGATTAATGGACTCAAGGATCCCCAGAAGAGTGTAATAAATGAGCAAATTAAGCCACAGCAGAGACAGTGTGTGTACCGTTTTGTATCACAGGATGCTCTGGAAAGGTGAGGAGGAAACATGTGCTTGACAGCAGTGTGAGCAGAAGACACAGTGGCCCAGGGATCTCAGGAACCAAGAGAGGGAAGTTTTGGCAAAGATGAAGAGGAGGAGACAGAAGGATCTGGATGAAAAGGAAGATTCCACTTTGTGTATACAAGAGATGCAACCAAGGTGTGATGGTTAATCTTCATTGTCAGCTTGACAGGCTTTAGAATCACCATGGCAACACATCTCTGGGCACGTCTGTGAGGGGTGCTCCACAGAGGATTAACCAACCCGGGAAGACTCAACCTGAAGGTGGGTAGTACCACGCGATGGTCTACGAGCCCGAAGTGAATGAAAAGGAAAAGGCTCAGCAGGGAAAACGTGGATCATGCAAGCCTAGTGACTTCAGTTCAACCCCGGAGACCCGTGCAAAGGTGAAGGAGAGACCCAGCTCTGCGAAGCTGTCCTCTGACCTCCACACACATACCGTGGCACATACGCCCACATCCATACACATCACACACACTGCAGCAAAACAAAGAGAAGTGTGAGCTGGGCACCAGCACTCGTCGTCCCGTGGTTCCTCGATGTGTATTCACTATGACGAGCTGCCCTACACTTACCACTGTGCCTTCCTCGACATGCTGGGCTGTCTCCTAAAGCTGTGAACCCAAACCAGTCCTTTCTTACTTATGTTGCTTTTCTCTGGTGTTTTGTCACAATAACAACAACAACAACAAAAAAAAGGCAGCAAATAAACAACTTCGAAGCCGTTGGCTTTGGTCTGAAAGTGACATCTAAGCATGCTTAGGATTGGGCTCCCTGTCAATCATCGAGTTCACAGCTCCAAAGCCCTTCTAGCTTTCTGAAAAATGCCAGTGTCTCTGTCAGTCGAAGTCCTGAAGATGGAGCTGGACTGTACCCTTCATCACCCTTCTCAGGGAGCATGCTGTCTGCCTGTTTTCACCACCTGATGGACCCTAAGAGACAATTTGGGGCCATTCAACAGTCACAAGGACAAATTTATTTTTCTGCCACTTCATCAAGCATCTTCATGGCCCCAATACTGAGTCTTTTGTTGTTGTTGTTTTGTTTTTTTTGAGACGGGGTTTCTCTGTGTAGTTTTGGAGCCTGTCCTGGATCTCACGCTGTAGACCACGCTGGCCTTGAACTCACAGAGATCCGCCTGGCTCTGCCTCCCGAGTGCTGAGATTAAAGGCGAGTGCCACCACCGCCCGGCCCTGAGTCGTTTTTTTAAATGAAGTTTTAAATTATTTAAGTAATCGTGTGTGTGTGTGTGTGTGTGTGTGTGTGTGTGTGTGTGTTGTGGCTTTCAAGTTTCATGGCATTAGAGGACAACCTTCAGAGCCGGCCGGTGGTGGCGCACGCCTTTAATCCCAGCACTCGGGAGGCAGAGCCAGGCGGATCTCTGTGAGTTCGAGACCAGCGTGGGCTACCAAGTGAGTTCCAGGAAAGGCGCAGAGCTACACTGAGAAACCCTGTCTCGAAAAACCAAAAAAAAAAAAAAAAAAAAGAGGACAACCTTCAGGAGTCGATTCTCAGCTTCCGCCTTGTTGAGGCAGGGTCTCTCTCATGTCTGCTGCTGGGCTGTGTACTCCAGGCTTCTGGGTGACTCTCCTTTCATCTCACAGTAGGTGTTGGGATTACAGATGAGGACATGCTCTTGACATCTTACATGGAACTCAGTAGTCAGACTTCTTCCCTGCCCTCTGAGAAGGAAATAAAGCAATCATTTCTTCCTTTTCACTCACTGAATGAGGCATGAGGTCATGTTAGGAGAGCTGTGTCGGGGGCTTCTGGAAAACCTCCATCAAAAGCTCTGAGTCCATCCTTTTTTTCCCCCCGGGGGTCTTTCTTCTTTTGTATCTGCCGACTTCCACTTTCTCCTTTTTATTCTTTGTCGTGTTATAGCTGAGTTTGGGGACTTGGTCCACTCATTTGTATTTTTAAATCAATACGTAGTTTTCTGCTCTAAACAATATCAAGAAATAGATTTTCCTTTTGGCAAGAGAGCAAAATGTGATTTGTTCTGGAGTCTGGCGAGCTCTGAGTATTTGACTATAAAGAATAACATCGATGGTGTCCCCAACTAATAACCTGTCTCATGTGGAATTCAGAGCTTTTGATAAATTAATGATCTTGCATGACAGACTAATTAAATTGCCATCTTGAGCTTACACGAAGGCAGGCTTTTCCAAATGCTTCCGATATGCTCTGTAGTTCTTAGAAACCATCAATTTCTCCCCCCCCCCCACTTTTTTTTTAAGGAAAAGCAAAGTCAGAGCCTTCGTACTTAGGAAGATGAATGCAAACTGCACGTGACAGCCTCTGTGAACAGCAAGGAGGGTCTATGATCCTTTCTTGGTTAAGAGGTCATCACTGCTCCCGCCAGCCTCCCAGGACAGGAAGCCAAACGAAGAGACAGGAGGACAGAGATGAGGCCATTCCCGCCCTTGTTAGACAGGTGCCCTAGCCCAGCCTCGGAGCACATCCCTTGAAAGATTCCCAAAACTTTTGTCATGCTGGACACAGAAACCAATGTCCCCAAGCAGCAATCCAGTAGCCTTAGCACTCTGTCTTCGACTGTCGCAGAACAGCCATCCACCGTCAGGCAGCCCCTCATCAGGGCTATCTCCCTGAAGAACGCAGAGTCCATCAGAAGAAGCAGAACTTCCCCAGAGGACACACTTGACTGAGGTGTCAGTAAGTGTTCAAGAAAACAGGAGCATAACAATTCGTTACAACCTCCATTTAGTCAATAAGAAAGCACCCCAGAGGCCCCCAACATGTTCCAAGCATTCTGGAAATCTGGGGACACTGATCAGTGCAGTGTTTACCTTGTCACTGTGGGGTTCCCGTTCACAAACTATGGGAAGGCCATTGCATCTACACCGGGCACATCAGTCTTCCCTGAGGTGTCAGAGGGGTGGGCTGCATGCTTTTTGGGGTTATATTTGATAAATGTGCATAGATAGAATAGTCAGGAGTCATCGTTCCCACCATATGAAGAGAGAGGGCCTTTCATGTATGTTCACTGACTGAGGGAATGGTTTGATCTTATGATGAAGACTTCCCACGCACAATGGTTTGCAGGGTATTGCAGGGTTGCTGGCCTTCAGGCACTGGGGATTATTCAAATGCCAAGGATGGAGTCTGAAGGGACCAGGGTACCTTCCATATGTTGGGGCCCATGAAGAACAGGAGCAGAATCCTGGGCTCTTGGGAAGAAAAAGGAACAATTAAACCTCAGCAGGGCAGAGTGAAGATTTATGGAAACCAGAGCCCAGGACAGAGTGAAGATTTATGGAAACCAGAGCCCAGTGCTGAGAAATAGATAGCCTGGAACTAGAATCCCTAGGACCTTAGCTAAGATGCTCTGCTGTACCCAGGCTTCCTAGGCTTTGCTGAAATACCAGGTTGCTGGCTTGAACCCTGCAGGGGAGCCCAGTTCACACATTTACCCCTGTAAACTCAGATGCCAGTCCTGACTCAAATGCAGATCTTGGGATTCATATGGCCATGCCTGACTGTCAGTTCAGCCAAAACAACAGCTGGCGGTGGAACTGAATTGGCCTTTTGGCCACGTGACAAAGCTAATTATGGCTGTAGACAGGCCAATTATGTGTTATCGACAAAACCTGTAATGAACTCTCCAATTGTCTCTGTTTGGTAGAATTCCAAGTCAAGTTACCTAACTTTTCTCAGCTCCATTTCTTTTCGTAGCTCTGGAGAGAGAAATGAAAAGTATCTGGTGTGATAGGAAGAGTGCACCGGGAAGCCTCCTCAGCATCTGATTTGATAACAGCACTGACAACCCAAGCATGCATCTCAAGGATTGAATAAGATAAAGCCACAAGATGCAATGTGTGCGGGCGTGTGTTTGTGTGTGCACACAGTGTATGCATGTGTTCATGCGGTTGTGTGCACCTGCGTGTGCAGGTGTATCTCATATGTTTGTATGTGGAGGCCAGAAGTTTACACCAGATGTCTTTCTCAGTTGCTCTGTGCCTTGTTTTTGTTATTGTTTTGTTTTGTTTTGTTTTTTTTTCAGGGTCTTTCACTGATTCTGGAGCTCTTTGGCTCAGCTAGGCTTGCTGGCCAATGAGCTCCAGGGACCTACGCATCTCCTTCAGCGCTGGGGTTATGGATGAGTACCACCACACCTAGCTTTTACATGGTGTTCTGGTTGGCTTTTCCTGCCAGCGGTCCTGCGTGCTTTCCCCAGGCTCTGCTGGTGTCCTGCAGGTCTTGTTTGCAGCTCCGTCACTCTCTTCTCCTTGTGGGTTCCGACATGGACTTGTCTCTTCTATGTCCCTCGTCTTACGTGGACAGGAGATGTAGAGTCCATCCTTATCCAGCATCACCCGCTTCTGGTGACATTTATAAATGTGACGTGCTGCTGCTTCTGCTGGAAAGTGCCAGCTTTCCACCTGGGCATACTGACGCCCAGCGATAACGAAGAATGAAAGCTTCGTGCTCGTTGCCTTCATTCTGACTCCTTTCTGCCTTAAATTCTGGGTCAGGTGCTGTTCAATTCTGCACTTAAACATGTTGATCACACAAGGAGTCTTTTTCTAAAACTGGGACCTCCTGAACCCTATTCAAGGCTAAAGCCACCATAAGAGGGGTAACTATTTTTAAGATTTCTAGTTATAGTAAACTGCTCAGGCAGATCACTTCATAATGGGACTGTCCACTAACTGGGATCAACTGGTCCACAATGGAAACTGAGGCTGTCCCCTAAGCAGAAACAGCTGGAGATATAGCTCTACCACTAAGCTATATCACCAGCATTTTTTTTTTCAAGTCAGGGTTTCTCTATGTAGCTTTGGCTGTCCTGGAACTCTTTCAATAGATCAGGCCGGCCTTGAACTCACAGAGATCTGCCTGTCTTTGCCTCCCAAGTGCTAGGATTAAAAGTGTGCACTACTACCACTGACTTTATTTATTTTCTTTAAGGTCCCCTTAAGTTGCTTGAACTTACAGGCTCTGAACTTGCAATTCTCCTGCCTCCTGAGTGGCTAGGGTTACAAGCATGTGCCACTAGGTCCTGGAGCTTATTTTCAGGCTACTACAGAGCCAGTGTCCCAGGGAAGGCATGTGGGAAACAGTTCTTCTCGATATGGTGGAAACCCTTTTCCCTGTCCCTCTCAGATTGTCCATCTAAGGATGCTAGAGACAGGTACCTTACCCCAGGCAGCCCACAACTGGGCCAGCAAAGGGCTCAGGACAGATTGTTCCCAAATGCTTGCTCAAGGGTGTCTGAGGTACTGCATTCAGAAATCTATCTGCTTCAAAAACCACAGCTTTCACTCCAGGGCCTTTTCACAAAGTCATTCCTTTTTTTCGGTGGAGTAATAGATGAAATCTCAGCTCTGTGGCTTTGAGCACGGTGACCACAAAGAGGGAATAAAGAGGAGTTGAGAGGGAACGATGCAGAGGGCAGACTCACCGAGAAGCTGCCGTGAAGCAGAGGGCAGCCCTCTGTGTCCTCTGAACAAAGGGCTAGGGCAGAAGGTGATGTGAGGGAGTGCACAGACCCAAGGCAGTGGGAACATCAAATCTGCAGAGGAACTTACAGAGCCGTTAAAAAAAGATTCTACTCAGCGCTATGTAATGTTGGGCTTACGGAGCCAAAGCCTCACCGTGAGACCTCTGCAGGACCTTTTCAAGACTCTGGGCATAACTCCAGCTTCTTCGTATGGGATTCTTCTTCTTAAAGATCCATAGCATTTGGACCTTCCATATCCAGGCATTTGTGTTCCGGAAACGGTTTTCTGGAAAGCGTCTTTCTTACGCACCATCCTCCTGTCTCTCTTCCTTCCCGGCCTCCGTGTTTCCTACCATTTAGGCTGCGTGCTGTGTGCACACGGTTTGTATATGCACTCTGTGCATGTGTTCTGGGAACTGCTAGCACATCTGTGTGTGCAGATGGCCGTGTGACAGCAGTTCTGGAGACTGTTTCTGTTGGCACGGAGCACTCTTTAGGGCTGCAGTGCGTTTTCTTCCAACTCAAGAAACCCCAGCCAGGTTGCACAACGTTCTCAGCCACTTTCCCAGAGCAGCACAGGCTGATTCCAGCCATGCTGGAAATGGCTCTGCACACAACTAAGGGGCTTCTTTTTCAGGTGCCTACGTGTCTTTCTCTCTAGATAATGCCTTGGAAATGGACCAGAAACCAAGACAGTCATAAAGGGAATGGGATCCTTAGTGTGAGTCACATTCTGAAGATGCCTTCACATATGTGTGGCGTCAAGAGAAAACAGTCTCACTTCTCCATGGCCCTCTCATCCCCCAGCCCTTTTGCTGCCTTGTAGAGTTTGGAAGGAGGTGGGACAAGCGCATGACACCAATGCCCACCATCGGGCCATGCCAGTTCTAGTCAGGGGGTTGATTTGGGGAAACTTTAAATAACTTTTCTTCCATCAGCAAAAGTCATGTGGCTCTCCCCAGCTCACCGAAACACTCTCTATCCCAGGGTCTCACTCAGAACATGGAAGCTGATGAGGGTGTGCCCGCGAGGGAAGTTCAAGTGAACATCTGCATCCACAGGCCCCTCCTCTCTGACTGTTACTGTTGGGCTAATGGGAGCATCAGCCTGGACACCCAGCGTTAACCAGTTCTCTCACCACAAGCCACCTCCACACATCTCTGAGTCTCACTGCCGTGCTGGGGGCTGACTGGGAAAGAAGCTTTGCTTGTGGGCTTATTTTCTGACTCTGACTGGGAAATACGGCAGGCACGAAAAAGAAGAATGCCAGGCTGGGGAAACGGCTCAGCCTTCAAGGTCACTTGTATAAGTGTGAGGACCTGAGTTCAAATCTTCAGCACCCAGGTAAAAAGCCAGGCATGGCTATGTGTGCCCCTGTAAGCTAGGAAGAGGGGATCTCGGGGACAGGAGGATTGCTGAAGCCTGCTGGCTGCCAGCCTTGCCCCTGAGAGGTCCTACCTCAAGGAATAAAGTAGAGAATGATATCGCAGGACATCAAACATTCTCTCTAGCGTCTGCACAGGCACACACACACACACACACACACACACACACACACACACACACACACACGAGTGTCCTGCAGGAGCTGAAGAGATGGCTCAGTGGTTAAGAATACATACCCCTCTCATGGAAGACTCAAGTTTGGTTCCAAGTAGCCTATTTGGGCAGCTCACAACTTCCTAGAACTCCAGTTCCAAGGGGTCTGATGCCTTCTTAGGCACCTGCACTCGTGTACACACATGTGTGCATACTCTAGCACATACACACACACACACACACACACACACATTAAAATAAAACAAAAATTTAAAAATAAGTGCAGTCCAACATGTATACAGGATGGGGCCTTGCTGCCCAACCTCCATCTGAACGTTTTGAATTGGACCCACATATTTTCTGATCTTGGTAATAAGAGCTGTGTCTACTGCGTCTTTATGGTTAGCTAAGGAAGGGTCAATAGGCCACTATAATAAACTTCAAAGTCAGAGCACATGAATGTGTGTAATGTTTCTGCTATCTGATGTAGCCACACCTCTTACCTCACTAGGCGAGTTCCAAATACTATTTTATCTGCCACTCAAATTAAATAACCCAGGAAATTAGGACAATCAGTTCAATTAACTGATGTTATTGTGCACTCAGGTGTCCCAGCCATCCTAGTGAAGCATTTTGCATGTCATAGTAGGACGAAGAAAAGGCAATAGACCTGCGCAGGCAGCTCCTACAGCCTAACGGCGTCACTTCAGGGCATCCACCTGGTAGACCTTTTTCTATATAAAGACAGCAAAAGATGGATGATGTGTGAAGGCGATGACAGTGAGCCCCTGTGCACCACCCTGAGAAGGGTGTGCTGGGTATGCAAAGCTTACAAGGACAGACTCTCCTCAGGTATGCGGGCATGGCTGCTAGCTAGAATCAAGATCCTGGGCCAGAGCCCAGAGAAGCTAGGAGTTCTGGCCTCTGCCTTCCAGCTCCCTGTAACCAGGCACAAACCCCTGCAAAGACATCTGGCTGCCCAAGGCTGTCACAGTCCTAGGCCGTGTACATACTGAACATCCACTGCTCTGTCTGTTCATAAAGCTCATCTGAGTAGGAGAGTTCCGGGCAAGCCTCTCTAAAAGTCCCCTATGGCCCTCAGCACATTGAGTTCTAACAGTGCTTCTGTATTGTGTGAAAATGTTGTGCTTTAATGTCTGCTCTTAGAAACAGTAAGTCCCTCGAGGGAAGGACAATTTGCATGCATCTGCATATTTGATACACAGCTTGTGGATACTGGCAACTGTACTGAACTATACCTACACAGAGTTCTTGTTGGAAGATTAAGCCAGCTTGGGGACAGACACAACCATCCTCATCTGTGTTGGGGCCTCTTGGACAAGCAGTGAGAGGAAGGCACACTGCTCTTCCACAGGGGCAGGATATCCCGGGACAGACTGGACCTGCCCAGCACCCGACTGCTGGTTTGGGGTTATTTCTCTTCGGCTGGGATGTAAATCCAGGACACTGCCTGGTTTGTCTCCTGCTCTCAGTACCCAGAGCAGTGTGCAAAGGGCCAGATGAACACATAAATAGGGATTTCTTTTCATAGACAAATATTTGTCCCTAATAGCTAGACTTGACTGCCAGGGTCTACGTCAGGTATTGAAGATTTAAAGGAAAGGAAGATGGGACCCTTGTCTTTGAGGATATCAGTGTCTAGGGTTAGGGAAGACTCAACATGAACAGATACATGGAGACACAAATGTGGACAGAGAAGTCCTTCCCACAGTAGAGGTTCAGAGAGTGGAAACAAGCTCCTCTGACCCTGGACAGGCTGGGCTGGCCAGGAAAGCATCCAGGTAGGTAGTAGCCCATGGGAGCCAATGGTGTGGTCCTGTCCCAGATCATCTTTTCCACTGCCTAGGGCTGGGTAGACATGAGCCCACCCTGGGCGGATATTTGCCTTGTACTGTTATTGAAGGGGACCGTGAAGATCTAAGAATCTGAGTTGTGTCGTTCCTGTGCGGCAGGGACACGGAGTTCTGTCCTCTATGTTCTCTGAGATCAAGTCAGGGATGACCCTGTCAGGGCACAGTCTCCCCTACTAGGCACCAAGAGCAGAGTCAAATCTATAGATACCAACCACACTATTGCTGGTCTCTGAGAAGCCACTGAAGGCGGATCCCTCTCCCTTGGTCCAAGCATCCTCCAGGAACACCCTTAGACACATCACAGCAATGCATTGTCAGTTCTGCCTGGATGCTTTACCCAGTCATGCTGAACTCTGACCTTGACCACCAAAGATACCAACATACTGGTCAATATGACATTGAGCTCTGCTGGGCCATAGCAAACCTACTCCTGGAGGAAGGAGATATTCCAGGAATCTCTAACTTGGGCAGTTCCTAGGCATATAAGAATTCAGGAAGAACATAGATTAGTTCCCATGAGTAGGGACACGTAAATGGAAAAAAAAAAAAAGAAAGAAAGAAAGAAAGAAACCCTTTGTTAGTGGGACAAAGATAGCCCTGGAAGAGGCTACTCCAGGCCCACTCAGAAGCCAACATGAGAAGCAAGGCTCAAAGGTCCAAGTGCTTTGCCTACGAGGCGGAGCTAAGCCTACAGCCTTTGAGGAAATATCCCTACTACAGTAAAAATACGGACTGTTGTCGCCGATTCTCCAGCAGCATCTGGGGGACGGCCTGTATCGTCTCTTCTGGGACTCTAGCCTGACTGGCTCCCCTCTGACAGGTGCCTTCTTCCTGTGGGAAAACAGCACACATTCCGTTGTGCAATATCTTTGCTGTGTCCCTGGTGGGTGTTGGCTCCATCCTGTCTCTGATCCTGAGAAAGAGTTCCTCCAGGAGCACTCAGGGCTGTGCAGCAACCTGCACTTCTGGCCCTGGGCCAGTGCAGCTCCTAACGTGCATTCCTCCCGAGTTACGAGGCCGTTTCCTTGACCCTAACAGGCCTGCAGAGCTGCAGATTCCTCTCCATCCTCCCTGTCCCAGTCACTCTTCTCCTTGCTGAGACAAAATGACTGACTAGAAGCCGCTTCAGAAAGGAAGGGCTTGTGTTGTATCACCGTTTGAGGGCACAGTCTCACCAGAGGAAGTCATGATCTCAGCTGTACGAGGCAGCCGCCCACACAGCATCCACCGCCAGGAAGCAGAGAGAGATGAACGCTGGTGCTCAGCTCGCTTTCTCCATTTTCAGTCATGGATCCCAGACCACAGAGAGTGTCTAACACATTTGGAGTGATCTTCCCACGTCAACGTAATCTAGAAACTATCTGAAAGATACACCCAGAGGTTTGTCTTTTTAGGTGATTCTAAGTCCCGTCAAGATGACAATATTAACTATTACAACCCTCATCTCAGCACAAACGCCCAGGCATGTTGGCAATCAGCGCTGATGTTCACTAGCCCATGTGATACCACTGCCCAGGAGACTGCCAGGCGCCAGGGGAGATGTGACTCACTCAGGAAGGTTGCCCCTCTAAGCACTGTGGTCCAGCTCTCTAGGGCTTTCTCTGTCCTTCCCAGATATTCTCCAGATACAATCACTGAAAGCATACATCATTAATATTCCAGGGCTCTGTTTCAGCACATGGAACAGCAGCTCCAAACAGCTCAGCACCTGAGACCCACAATTCATCATTCTAATTCACTCTGTTCAATTATTCATATCCTGCAACAGTGTGTCCCCAGAGTGGCAAGTGAGCTCAGAAGACACCTCACAGGATCCACGAGACAGGAAAATCATCCAAGCATAGGAATGAAGGGTTCTGGAACGATCTGACAGGATTCCTCACAAGGCTTTTCTCCTCTCCACAGTACTGGTCTCGCCGTCTGGTTCCTTGTGATGGAGGAGAGGCAGCTGCTTTATTCCCACCACAGGACTCACCAAGCAAGGGTTCTCCTAGACATGTGGGAATGAATTCTGAGGATGTTTCTGCAAATATTTATTTATCATGTACGGTGTGCCACACGTTGTATTTGGCACAAAAGATAAGAAATGCACGGCTCTCCACCTAGGTTCTGGCTGGGAAGTCAAAATGGACAAGTACTGCCCAGCATGGCAGGTAAAGCTGGGAAGAGTCATATGGGGTGAGGAGCTATTGGTCCCACGTGCTGGAGGGGGGTGGGGTGGGTCTGACAGCTTCTTCCAGGGTGAGTGAGCATTTTCAGGGTCTAGAAGGGAGAACTCCTCATCTGGATCTGGCTGTAACTGCTCACTGGACAAGGTGAGGGACAGAGCCATCGAAGTTTGAAGGTGTGGAACTGCAGCTTCTGGGCGTCTCCACTTTGGATTTTAGCATATCCATGGGATTGCACTGAGCTAATTTTCCCATCACGCTTTTATAGGCAAATCCTGAGAACTAAAGTGAACTGCTTGAGTATTGGCCATGCTCATTAAAGACTTTTTTTATATTAGGAAAGCATCAGAGGCAACCTAAATGTTAAGCAACAGGGAGGAAATTAAGTAAACGAAGCAATCCATGCATCTGGTGAGAAAGAAAATAGCATCAAAAATAACATTAAACTGTTCATTCTGTTTATTTAGCAACTCTGTTGAGCCCAAGGATGCAGCATTGAACAAAAACGAGCAAGGCCTAGGAGAGATGAGCCCGTGACTGGGTCCTGTGCAATGCATCTTCAGACAGGAAGGAGGTCAGGAGTCAGGAATGGCTCTGCAGGGGCAGAATTGATGCAGTGACCTGAACGAAGATTGATCAGTGTAGAGGGGACAACAGGGAACAAGGTTTCAAGGTTGGAGTGTGCCCCAAAGGGACCATAGCAAGTGTATAAGTTACCTACCTGTTGCTGTGACAAAATACCCAACAATCAGCAACTTCAGGAAGGAAGGGTTTGTTCTGGCTTACTGTATGACAGTGTCGTTCATCATAGTGGGAAAACAAGGTGGCAGGATCTTGAGGTAGCTGGTCACATCAGGTCCAAAGTCAGGAAGGAAGGCAAAGAGCCGGCCATTGGACAGATGGCAGTCTCTTTAGATTCCTCAGAGAGCAGGTGTTAAGGGGGTTCAAATGTGAGGTGTGCCCCAGAAGAGCCTAGGGCTCAACAATTTGGCCTTCCCCCATCTTGACTGACCGCTCTCGACCTAGTCCTGACCACAGGGACTTCCCACTGCAGGAGGAGAGATGCTATCCCAGAAAACAGCCTTCAGATCTGACAGGAGACCCAGTACCTGAAACATTGTAGGAATTTCAGGGAAGGTGACCCAAGCCAGCTGAAAAGCTGCCTTCTCCTGTGGGAAGGTCAACCTCACCTAGTACATGTGAGCAACAAATGACAGGTACCCTGGGGAGAAGCACTACCGTCCAGTTCAAGTTTCATTCCTTGACCAGACCTGGGAGTGTAAAATGTTACATGGTTCTCAACATTTTTAGTTTGTTCTTAATCCCTGGTCCCACCAGGAAACTTGTAAGGGGCTAGATTCCTCAGAGAGCAGGTGCTAATGGGGGGTTCACATGTGAGGTGTGCCCCAGAAGAGCCTAGGGCTCAACAAGATGTGTGGGAAGGAAGCAGGATCAAAGTGTAATCAATGAAGCCATAACTTAGTTGAAGGCCTCCAGGGAGGCCCATCAGACCTGGCCATGTTGTGCCCATGGGGCAGGTCTTGGAGCTCACACTGAATCAATCAGTAACCATCTGAGGGTTGACCAGAAGGAGTGTGACCTTGAGCAAGGTAGCTACAGGGGCTGAAGGCTGTAGACACCTGAGAATGGCAATAACCTTTCCTGCAACAAGGACCTGAGCTATGTCACAGGGTTTACCACACCGGCGTGTAGTGATAATATGTGGGAGAGTGACAGATGCTTTGAAAATCTCATTTTAACCAGAATTTCCGTATTGGGAGCAATTCAGTAAACTCAGTACCTTGCCTGCCACATGTCCCCACATATTTCCTTTTCCTAAACACAAAGAAGCCTCCAGCATCATAATGTTCCGTGTTCCCAGATAGGTATACACAGCCTGGGAATTCCATAAAAAAGAGAGCACAACCTCTGAAGCTATAACAAGAAACATGTTGGTTCTTGGTTGCCTGTACCTCTGTTCTGTCCCCAGTTGGCAAGAGAAGACCCTGGGGAACCCAGAGAACGTTCTGGAAGGTTATAAGTGTATGAATGAAGTTGACTTCTTTGGGCCTTTGGGATTCATTGACTCAGAATTAGGAATGGGGCAGGCCAAGCAAAGTTTGGTCACTGTTGAAGAACAGCCCACTGTTGAAGAGCAGTCCCATGCTAGGGACAATCGTCAGACATCAGATGGAGGGCGAGTGTGTGGTGAGCCCTGCAGTGCCCGCCTCTGGAAATGGCTGGCTGCCGGAAAGCACTGGGTGGTGGACTTTGCCAAGGGCAGTGGGGCTCTGTGTGGTTAGGTGAGGACAAAGGGTTGACGGAGGAAAAGCAAGCACATTCACTAGGCAGAAGAATAATTAGTAGCAGCAGTGATCAATACCAAGCCACAAGGCCAGCTCTGAAGTCTGGAAGAGTCTCCTTCCAGCGGTTTATTTATAACGCCTCTCCCAAGGGTGTCTGCTCCCTCATAAGCCCCCACTCTGGGATTCCATCCAAGGGATGTGGCAGGGATGGATCCACCACAGCAGGCTAGCATTGCCACCTCAAAGATCTCCCCCCCCAAAAGGACAAGCCTGTCCCATAGTCAGCTCCACAGGGCATCATTTTTAAAGGCTCTGCTGGATCACAGCAGCGCCTGCAGGTACGTCACTGAACACACAGTACAAGCACACGGCAGCACAATGCATCCTGGGAGTTCAGCATGTATGTGTTTGCAGCTTGTTCCCCCTCTTTGGGCACCTGGTTCCCATTTCTAGCCCACAAATGACTAATGACTGGGGGAGGTCTCCCTGGAACAGCCCTCTTCCCACACAACGCTGGGGCTGCCAGCCCTGGAGCTCCATGTCCTACCTCACCTGCCTTTACAGACGGTCCCAATCCTCCTCTCCTCCTCAGCTACCTGCAGAGGACGAGAAACTCAGAGTCTGGTGTGCATGGCCCTACTGGGTTCATCTGGGTGACCAATGGGCTTCTAGAGGAGTTCAGGCAGGCACTCAGCCTGAAACGGACCATCAGGCATTGGGTTATGAAGATCTGACTCCTGTACACAGCCCACTGCAGATCCAGGTATGGACCAGGGTTTGGGGCTAAAGCTGATACCGTCTTTAAAATCCACATCAAGGAAAGGAACACAGAAATACCTTCTCTTTACAAAATACGCACGAACACTTTGCCAGAGCCTCTCCCTCAGTGTAGGAGAGGCCTGGAAGCTGGCTGTCATTATCTTTGTAGCAACTTTGGCTTGTATTGATGGGCCCCACCTGGGCTTGGCAATCAAGAAGATCTGAGTGGGGGAGAGGAAGAGAGATGGCATTTATTTACTTAGTGTGTTCTACAGCCAGATGTGCCCCTCCCTCCTACTCTTGATCCCTATACACAAGTGCCTGCAAGGAACGAGACTTCTACGTCTCCCTTCTGGCAACACCAGTGAGTCAGTGTACGAAGCCTGAGCTGGATGTTAGCCCCGACTCACCCACCACCGTGTCTGGGCTCAATCACACTCATGTCCTTTTACTTCACACTGGCGTCGTCCCCTGCAACACCTCCCAAGACTGGGGCTCTAGCCAGTTTCCTTCCAGAGGCTCTCTCTGACCTGCCTACGCCACTATCATCATGATTTCTGTGTGTCCTCATAGAGGCTGTCATCCCACTCTCATGTGACACTGGCATTATTTCAGTCGCCGTCTGCCTCCCACGCATGGACTCATTCAGACCTCCCTTGCCGAGTGTGTATTCTGAGCCAGACATTTCAAGGGCTTTATGTAATGATGTACACAGATTGGAAGGAAGCCCAAGAGAAGGCTATTTACACATGCCTTGTCCATCAGCAAGAGCTCTAGGCCTGAGCGAGACTGGAGCTGTGGTAGGGGCATCAGAGAATAAGGAAGACATGGATGAGGACAGACATGAGTACCTGTCACTTGCCACTTCATGGGGTCTGTGTATGCAATGTGTCGTTTGGCAGCGGGTGCTCCTGAGGACCGTGGCTAGGTCTTAGAATCCTGCCCATGTATTCTTCTGCGAACAGCACAGGCCTTTCACACAGCGTTGGGTAAATATTTGTGACTCACTTGGTTTCTGTGATTCAAGTGAGTAATACCCTTTTGCCTCATACAGTTGACAGTAACCTTGTCCATCTTCCCAGCTTCAAGCAGCTACTCAAAGATAAGTCACTTTGGCTGGCTGTAAGCTTAGACACCCACAGCACTCAGAACTCCATCTCATCGCAAACTCTTCACTGCAAATCTTCCTAAATGAGCAACAGTAACTGCCAGATCACTGGAGCCTTCCTGGCCAAGCTCACCTTCTGGCCTCTGCTCTAACTCATCAATGACACAGGTAAAATTTGAGTCTCATAGACATAGACACTTTACGGCTTGTGTAATCTACAAGTTAGGAATATAAAATGGAAAGGACTTGGAATGAGTTTTAGAGGAAATGGACAAGCACATTCATTCAGCTGCATGGTATCAGAGAGATCATGCATTCATAAAGACACATAGAGGTTCAAAATGTGTTCTTGGAATGTCACCTGACAAGGCTGCTAAGATGATGAGCTTCATGCATCACTCAGAAGTGGTCCATTCAATTCACTTGGTAAGACTCTTAGAGCACCAGGTGCTGCTTTCTTTGCAAATTTTCTGTCACAGTGGTAGCTAGCTCACCCTTCTACTACATCCTAGGACACCAGCCATGCATCTTTTGTGTCTCTGTCTTCTCCCTGAGATCTTTTCTAGCATCACAATGGCCACCTGTTTGCTGAGTTTGACACTGATTACATTCTGGCCACAGGCAGGGAGCAGGCCAGGTCTTCTTCACTGGAACCCTTTACTGCAGCTGGACAATGCTGAGGAAGCAAGAAAACACATTTCCTGTGTCCTGACACATGGAGCCCACACCAGAAGAAGCAAAATGCACCACATGATAGAAAGGTCCAAGCTCTCCTTCCTACCACCCAGGCTGTTTACCTGGTGGTGCTGGTAGCCCCTCAAGGAGAAAAGATGGAAGCCCATCCCTCTGAGTCCATGGAACACCTTGGGTGTCGTCTGAGAGGTCTTCCTCCTCGAGCCCTTCCTGCTAGAGGGCTGCAGGGCACCTGATGCTGCTAGGCCCTCAGACTGCCCTTTGTGAGCACTGTCCACTGGCCTCTCTGGAGGGATTTTGTTCTGACCCCTACCTTGGCAAGCTGCTAGTTCTAGCTCTTCAGACTTTGCCTCCCAAATATCCACCAATCGTGCAGGTGAGTCTTGCTTTGTGAATAGTAATAACAGTTATTATTTCTTTAAAAAATAATAAATTAAATTATTATTATTATTACTATTATTATTTTGAAACAAGGTCTCATGTAGCCCAGGTCAAATTAGAACTGACTTATTGTCAAGGATGACCTTGAACTTCTCCATCTGCTTGCCTCTACCTCCCAAGTGCTGGAATTGTAAGAGTACCACCATGCCTAGCTTTATTATGTGGCTCTGGGTCTGGAACCAAGAGCTTTGTGCATGATGGGCAAGCACTCTATTAACTGAGCTACATCCCCACATCTCCCCCTCCCCTGCCCCACCTTCCCCCAGAGACAATCTTCCCACGTAGCCCAGCTCACAACAGTCTTTCCTCAGCTTCCGAAGTGCTGGGTTACGGAAGTATGCTACCACGCTTAGCTTTTCGGGAAATCTGAGTAGAGTTTTGCATCTCTTGGACCTCTGGAGGTAGAGAGGCTGAGCTGTTAAGTAAATCTGCCACAGAAAGGGTTTCTAGCGTGGTTCTCTGCTGTTCCCCTGAGGGCTGTGACACACTTGCTTAGTGTCCTGGCTCTCTCAGCACCGTCTTCCATTTCCCATCAGCACCAGCAGCTGTCTGTCATCGAGGACTCCAGGCTCCCTCCGCAGCAATCCCAGGTTTTCAAACAGCCTCCCTTTCCGCCAGCTGGAACCTCTGAGCCTCCAGGGAGCCATGGCCTTTTTCATTTGTGAGTTACTACCTCACTCTTGCCCTCACTACCTTGCCTGGCCTCCTCTGGGGTCCCAAGTGGATGGTCTTTTCTCATGGATGTCACGGCGTGGCTTTGTCTCTAGTCAACATTTCTACAGAACTTTCCAGAGCCAGCTTCCTCTATAGAACACAGAGTGCTACTTAACAAGGGCTTCTTCTCACCTTGTGCCTCCGGGGCCACTGCTGTGCCTCCCACTGACCCGTCTGTCATGGAACCCGGCTAGAAGACCTGACTTATAATGAGTGTGTGGCTAAACTAGAAGCGCATACGGAGTTCTTCGACAGGGAGTCCAAATGATTCCCCAGAGGACCACAGCTGTCCCCCCCACTGCTGCTGGCCCTCGTTGTCTGGCTCTATCCCAGGACCCACCGCTCATATAGCTTTGCTTCCATTCGGCAAGGCAAAGCCCGCGAGCACTTGCTAGCAGCACTATCAGAGAGAGGTTGCTCCACTGGCACTTGAGATGGTGTGAGACAGCGCGGAGCTCTGGGCTCCTCCAACGTCATAAATCAAGTGATTTCCTGGCAGTTTTTCCCACGTGTTCTCTTACTCGTTTTACCTACTAAATTCTAGAAGAATTAGATGATGCACAAAATGTATTTTGGAGCTCACATATCACAAGAAAAACCCATCTTTAGAGGCCTTGGCTTCCCTGATATTAATACAAATGTCAATAAATAATAAAGTAGCAGTTGGCACCGGGGAAGCTGTTCTTTCTGCCTCACAGGGTTTATAAGCTCTAGCTGTACCTCCAAGCCAGCAAGCCATTGTCTCCGAGCTGCCAAGATATCTCAGAACACACACCAGGAGCCTCACTGTCCTTTGTTGTCATTTGTTTGTTTTTTAAACCGAGAAAGAGAATTCTTCTTGGCTGTTGTATATTTTACCTATTTTTTTTAACCTTTTGTCTCCCTATGAAGGAAATTTTAGCTAAAGCAAGGATCCCAGAAGTCTTGCTTCTTTGGAGTTGGGGAATATCTTGTTCTGCTTTCATGACAAAGAGACCAAAAGCCATCTACCACAGTGGAAGTGGTACCCTCAGAACATCAGCTCTCACCTGTTGAGGAATATTAGCTTAAGATATGTTACATTCTTTATGCTGTGGAATATCTGTTTAATGAAGCAAAGATGTGTTGCATTTTTTTTTTAACTCTGTAAAGCTGTGTTACTTTGCCTGCCTAAAACACCTGATTGGCCTAATAAAGATGTGAACGGCCAATAGCTAGGCAGGAGAAAGGATAGGCAGTGCTGTCAGGCATGGAGAATAAATAGGAGGAGAAATCTAGGCCAAAGAGAAGAGGAGGATGCCAGGGGCCAGCCATCCAGCCACCCAGCCACCCAGCCACCCAGCCACCCAGCCACCCGCCACTCACCACCCACCACCCACCACCCAGCCAGCCATGGAGTAAGATGGAAAGAAAGATATATAGAATAAAGAAAGGTAAAAAGCCCAGAGGCAAAACATAGCTAAAGAGAAACTGGTTGATTTAAGTTAGAAAAGCTGGCTAGAACAAGCCAAGTTAAGGTCGGGTATTCATAAGTAAGAATAAGTCTCTGTGTATTTATTTGGGAGCTGGGTGGTAGGTCCCCAAAGAGACCAAAAACAAAACAAAACAACAACAAAAAACTACAGCCACCCACATAGTGACTGAGCCTCTAAACATGGCATATGTGATCACAAGGCTATGGTTATGACTTAGTTCCATATTAATTTCTTTTACTTTAGGGTTGAGTAGCTATGTGAGGCTGGCAGCCACCATGCTCTCGGCAAGAAGTAATCTTTGGAAATATAGGAGTCACAGGCACAAGCAAAGTGGTTCTGTGTCCCTATTGTAAACTCTAAACCAGGGAGTGATAAAGAAGGCTAAAATAGAGCTCAGAGTGTTTTTTCCCCATTTTCCATTTCCATGTATACTGTGTGTAGTGGATGTGCATGTTTGCATGTATATGTGGGAATACAAGCACATGGGTACACACACATGTGGAGGCATGAGGTTGATGCTGGAAAACATTTTCCTTTGCTCTCCTGCCTTATTTAATGAGGCAGAGTTTTTCAACCCAACCCAGAGCTCAAGTTAGTTTAGAAACTGGCTGGAGGGAGAATAAGACATGTTACACCTCAAGGAATCTTTTGGGGAGATGCACAGGACTCACATTCAGTGGTTAGGAATATGCAGCCCAGGATGGTGGCAAAGTTCCTTAAGTCCTGAGGAATGCCAGATCAAGAAGCAAACTGGAACAGTCTAGCTGTGTTAAGGTGCAAAGTCTTCTTAAATCTGGGAGTCTGCTCCCTACGAAGGATCAGGTTCCAATAAGACATCCATATAACACTTCACTCCTACCAGAAAAATCTCTAAACTCAGGAAAGGTTACTTGCTTGTTTTGATTTTTGTGTTCTCGAAAACTGGCCTTTAAAAAGAGCTTCTTAGATCTTTAAAATAGAATCATCTGATGACAGTAGAAAAATCTTCAGAACCGTCAGGCGTGGGTATGGCTGGGGTTTGCAGTGTTGGTGCACCGAGGATGTTTCCAGGATGACCGGGTTTGCAGTGTTCGTGAACTGAGCTGTTTCCAGGATAACGGACTGTGCTTTGAGCAGGTCCCTGCAGCTCCAAGAACCATAGTGTAGACTCACTCCTTCACCAGGCTCCTCCACCTCTGGGATATTTTTCCTTGTGGAATATGCTACCAAATACTGATTCTTGAGTTATAGGTCACAATCCATTCATATGGCAAGTGCTAGGTTGTGGAGGGAGGTGTCATTTAAAATTAGGCAACTTTAAGGTTTCTGAGTGTACAAGGACAAAACAATCAATTTAAAAATCAAATGTATAATGAATCCAAGGTGCTACTGAACTTCATTGTACCCTTGAGTCAGTCTCAGACAGCTTGGCCATCCTAACACCTGAGTAACCTCCATTCTGAACCTACAATTTGCACTGAGTGCTTCATGCCCTGTGACGTCAATGAAAGCTGCATAAAAGACTTCAGCTCAAACTCAAGATTACTGTGTGTTATGAATTGCAGTGGGTTTGCTTATTGATTTTTTCTCTTTTGAGACAAGAACTCATATAGCCAGACTGACCTCAAACTCACTGTAATTGAGGATGACTTTGAACTCCTGATCCTCCTGACCTGTCTCTTTTTGTTGTTGTTTTGTTTGGATCTGATTTTTGAGACAGGGGTTCTCTGTGTAGCTCTGGCTGTCCTGGAAGTTGCTCTGTAGACCAGGCTGGTCTTGAACTCACAGAGATCCTCCTGCCTCTGCCTCCTGAGTGCTGGGATTAAAGGTGTGTGCCACCACCTCCCAGCTTTGACTTTATCTCTTAAGTGCTGGCAAAGCAGATGTGTGCCACCATGCCTGGCTGAACTGTAATGTTTTACAAAGTTTTTTGCTCTTGTAGAAATATAGTGGTTTAATTACAGAAAGCAAAGACCCTCATTCCTTAGTATATAAGTATTAAATTAGTAAATCTCTATGTTAAAAATGTTTGATTTTTAAAATTGCTATTTAAGTTGTTGGCTAGAGTTTCATAAAAATCATTAAATGAGTTCTGGCTTGGAATTAAGACAGAATTTCCAATTTCTGAAATGGCCCTAAATATAATTTTGTCATTTTGCATTATATATTTATGCAAAGCAGCATTTTCAACATCGACAATTACAAAATTAAAATATCAATAAACTGAAAACCATTAAAGATTCTGGGTCCTACAATATCAAATATTCAGCCAAAATGTGTGTCTGTTTGTATGTGTGTGCGGTGCATGTACTTGTGTGTGGTGATATATTGTGTCCCCCAATATATTGTGCACCCTAATAAACTTATCTGGGGTCAGAGAACAGAACAGCCACTAGATAGACATAGAGGCCAGAAAATGGTGGCATACACACCTTTAATCCTATCATTTAGGAGGCAGAGATCCATCCGGACCTCTGTGACTTCAAAGCCACACTGGAAACAGTCAGGCATGGTGACTCATGCCTTTAATCCCAGGAAGTGATGGCAGAAAGCAGAAAGGTATTTAAGGCATGAGGACCAGGAACTAGAGCTGGTTAAGCTTTTAGGCTTTGGAGCAGTTCAGCTGAGATTCATTTTGGATGAGGACTCAGAAGCTTCTAGTCTGAGGAAACAGGATCAGCTGAGGAACTGGCGAGGTGAGGAAGCTGTGGCTTGTTCTGCTTCTCTGATCTTCCAGCATTCACCCCAATACCTGGCATCAGGTCTGTTTTTATTAATAAGACCTTTAGAAATTCGGCTACACTTGTGCACAATGACACACAGGTGGTCACAGGATATCTTGTAGAAGTCAGCTCTCTCCTTTCACCATGTGAGTCCCAGAGATGGAACTCAGGTCCTCGGCTTGGTGACAAGTACCTTTACCTACTGAACTACTTCGCCTGCCCTCAGACTGAATGTTTTTAAAACAAGCACAATCAACTCAATAGTCTGCAAGTTGGCTTTCTTTAAGATATGGCAAAATTGTGGGATTGTGGTGGCACACACATTTAATCCCAGCATTCAGGAGGCAGAGGCAGTCATCTCTGAGTTTGAGACCAGCCTGGTCTACAGAACGAGTTCCAGGACAGCCAGGGCTACACAGAGAAATCCTGTCTCAAAAAAAAAAAAAAAGACATAATAAAACTATATATATGGACCAAAGCATAAACTATATACACTTCTATGCCCAGGGTCATTTCTTGGGGGACAAGAGGTCAGTGCTGGAAAAGCCCTGCTGTGACTCTCCTAATAAGAGTCCACTGATTTTGGGTTTACTGTTCACTTTTTGGTCAGCTGGACACATGACACCTCACAGAAAGTGACCAGAGAGGACAGTCCAGGGAAGGAGAAGAGGGTTGAGGCAGTTAGAAGCAGAAACAGTCTCTGTCCTGATTGGAAGGAAACAGCCTTATCGGTGTATGTCCCCACCCAACACAAAACCAGAAATACCCCCCAGAAACACAGGTCTCACAGAACAGGGCAGAAAGCAGAGAAGGAGACCAGGATGACAGGGGCTCTGTTTGGCCCAACTTAATCCTACCACCCTTCTACCCACAAAGCTATAACCCAAGGAGGAATGGGGATATGCCTGAAGAAGCAGAAACTAGAATGCTGGCTGACTGTGGGAGGGAGCGTGATGGAGACAGGCGAGAAATAACTAAAGCTATTTCGTCACAGGTAATGGTTAGCAAGCTCTGGTACTATGAGATGGCTGCACTTGGCCTTGTAAATCTTAAGCAGGTAAATTTTATGGTTTGTGAATTATATCTCAATTGCATTGTTGTAAAAACCAACTACTCTCAATGTAAAGGTAACCACAAGAACAGGCAAGGCAACTGTAACAAAACAAAAAAACAATGGAGACTGCTGAGATGGCTCAGTTGATACAGTGCCTGCCATGCACTAGTGAAAGCTTGAGTTTGGATCCCCAGCATCTGCATGAAGAACTGACTGCGGTAGCACATCCCTGAACCGCAGTGCCGTGGAGGCAGAGGCAGAAAGACCCCTGGGGCTCACTGGCCAACCAGTCTAGCCAAATTGGTGAGCTCCAGGTTCAGTGAGAGATCCTAGGTAATACTGGATGGCTGTGATCAAAATACATTGTATAAATTCATGAAAATTTCAAAGAATAAATAAAAATATAAAAATTAAGAGCAATTGAGGAAGATAACCAACATTGACATCTGCTGCCACGCACATGCATATACATGCAAACACAAATGAATACATGCAAACACACACACACACACACACACACACACACACACACACACACACAAGCACTCCCTACAGAGTCATAAGTGACCTAACAAAATAGAAACTAGCATAGTCAGCATTCAGCATTTGGTGTAAAAATGGAATCAGAGGTAATATGCATTCATGTCTGTTTATATCTCCACAGGTGGACCCTAGATGGATACTAAGAATCAAACATGAGGGTGGGTAGATGGTGTCATAGTTAGCATCAGCTGCTAACTTGACACAAACCTAGAGTTACTTAGGAAAAGGAGCCTTCACTGAAGAATTGTCTCCATCAGATTGAACTGTGGCATGTCTGCAGGCATTTTCCTTTTTTTGAATTCTTTTTTTTTTTCATTTAATTTTACAGTGTGGGCATTTTCTTGATTTCTAACTGATATAGGAGGATCCAGGCCATTACCATTTCTAGGAAGTACCATTTCTAGGAAGATGGGCCTGGGCTGTACAAGAAAAGTAGCTGAACATGAGCCAGGGAGGAAGCCAGTAGGCAGAGTTTCTCCACGATTTCTGCTTCGGTTCCTGCCTCCAGGTTCCTTCATAGAACTCCTGCCCTGGCTTCCTTCAGTGATGGACTGGGATGCTGAGGTATAAACCAAATAAACACTTTCATCACCCAAGTTCTTGTGGTTAGTGTTTAATCACAGCAACAGAAAGTGGCTGGGGCAGATGCAGAGGAGGGATGGGTCATCAGATGTCTTCTTGGTCTCTTTGTTATACCACTCTGACTTTGAACCATGTGTGTACTCAGAAGTTTTCCTGTGTCCTGCCTGGTCCCACAGCTGCTCAGACCCAAATAAACACACAGAGGCTTATATTAATTATGAACTGTATGGTCATGGCCTATGGCTCAAGCTTCTTGCTAGCTAGCTCTTATAACTAAACTCAGCCCATTTCTGTTAATCTATATGTTGCCACGTGTTCCGTGGCTTTACCTGTGTGCCATTACATACTGTTCCCTGGACAGTGGGATGGTGTCTCTCTGTCTCTCCTTTCTCTTCCTGTCTATTTGCTTGGATTCCCACCTGCCTCTAAGCTGCCTTGCCATAGGCCAATGTAGCTTTATTTATCAACCAATCAGAGCAACACATATTCACAGCATACAGATAGACATCCTCAGCACATGTGTATTTACTATCTAGTAAGAGATACAGTAAAAGCACAGCAGATGATTACATTTTTGCATGTTCTGATTCTGACTTGGTTACCTAGGTCTCCATTAAAACCTCATTTTTCACTTCTCTGAATTTCAGTTTTCTCTTCTATGCAGTAGAAAAGGTCCCTTGCCCTTTGATTTCTAGGTCATCCCAAGTCATCTGTGTGAATATGTATGTGGACATAAGCACATGTGCATACAGATACACACATGCAAATATGCAAGGCATTCATATACACTTTTTTGGAGTTTTTGTTTTGTTTTGTTTTCCAAGACAGGGTTTCTCTGTGTAGTTTTGGTGCCTGTCCTGGATCTTACTCTGTAGACCAGGTTGGCCTCGAACTCACAGAGATTCACCTGGCTCTGCCTCCTGAGTGCTGGGATTAAAGGCATGTGCCACCACCCCCAGCTTATATACATTTTTAAATAAAGAAAAGCACAACTAGTTGGTCTGTGTACCAGCCTGCATTTTCTACTTTTATCTGCTTCACTATTCACAGCAGCCAGACTCTGCCTGTTCCTGGATTGTATTATGTCTAGTATCTAACAGGGCCAGAAGTCCCTGGAGAATGTGACCCATAATCCACTTCAGAATATGTTCCCACCATATACCCATGGAGGAAGAGAGGGACATGGACGACAGAGACACATCTAGTCCTAGAGCTAAAGGAAGTGAAAATGGACAGTGGAAGAACAGTGCAGGGTGATGGAAACAGGGTGGTGACCAAGGCAGGTGGTACTGCATGGTGAGACAGTGATAAGTTAACCACTAGGGTGGTAATCAAGGCAGGGTGGTACTGCATGGTGAGACAGTGATGAGCTATCCACTTGTGCCATCACCTCAGCTAGACTAGAGCCACAGCAGAAACCCGGGCTGTGCTGTATGAAGGAAGGCATGCTCAGTGTGTGTACAGCAGCGTGCTTGCCCTCAGATGCTGAAAAGGCCATCACAGAGGTAGAAATGCTAGGTCCTTCTCAGAGAGGCATGCTGGCCCACTGTGGCTGGAGGGGTGACCTGCTACAGGCCATGCTATCACTAAGGTGATAGAATGGCCCAGCATGCTGTTTCCTGGTATGGGTACTTCTGCCTCTCAGCTCAAGCAGCTTACATCATTGCCTTCTGTCCAGGATGCTGGACAACAGTGTCCACACCCAAAGGAGCTCATGACAACAGCTTTCTAGGCCATGCTTCAGACACTCAGAGTTAGTGGGTCACAGTAGCCAGAATTCAAGCTCCTAAAAGGCCAGATGACTGTCACAGCAGCCTGCAGATGACATTTGGGAACCACTTAGATAAATTACCTTAAATGATTCTTTTAAAGGCTTTGTTCTGCCTAGCATTTGCTGCCCTGAGGAGAGGTAAATTATAGTAATCTGTTGCGGCTCTTTCTGAGACAGGAAAGGTCTTGTATCTATAACCTTTACTCATCTTGGTAACATTTCTCCTAGAGTTCCATATCCATCACCCGAATACTCAGTCCACAGAGAAGGTAAGGCTGCTGGAGCTGTTGGGAGCCTTCTCATTGCCCAAAGGACAGCTCTGATGTAGTGCCAGTGCTCGGGTGGACTTGTGCCCTGACCCTGAGGGGTATGGTGTTCCCTGTGTGGGTAAAAAATGCTCCATGCTGGGACAGAAGGGACCATGGTCCTTGTTGGCCCGAGTTTCATGTTCCATTAGTGGTTGTCCAGGGTGAATTCTCAGATACATTTCAGTCAGTCCTGAAATTACAGCAATGGTCATTTAGGAACAACCTCCTCTGAGTGAGGGATACAAGAGCTCCGTGTGTATGCTGCAAATGTGTATCCATACATGCACATGTGTGCACATATGAGCACATGTTTCTAATAAGTCTGAGGCATATTATAAGTATAGGCATGTGTACATGTGTATATACAGAGACCTATAAATGTGTGCATGTGTTTTCCTCATTCTTAGAGATCCCTAACTTTTATTTCCATTTTTCTGATACCCAAAGTGAGGCTGTGAGAGGATAATAGTGTTCCGACAAACAGAGTCAGCCAGCAGACATGTCCTGTTTTTCCTAGATCTACTACCGGGTGCCTTCTCCCTCAGACCTTCGCTCTGTTCAGGTCCTTGTGCAGATCGTGGCTCGAGCTCAGTGTGGAGTCAAGGTTAGTGCACACCTTCCTGGTGTCCCAGATCTTCGCTGCACTGTGGGGCTCCTTGCATCAAGACTGCTGCCGGAATGACCTGAGGCCTGCTTAAAGCTGCTCTGCCCTTCTCAGCACCGCACCCTGGGCCTCGCCTTCCTGCCGTGTGTGGTCTTCATCTTCCTCCCATTAGGTCCATCATGCTCCTTCACCTCCTCATCTTCCATCTGCTTCCTGGTCCCAGCCTAGCTGGATAGAGGATAATCTATCCAGCTCCTTCCTAGATCACCCTCCATGTGTGCTGAGCTTCTGTTCTTAGTGAGCTGTGTCCCAGCCTCTTGCTGGACCTGCAAGATCATAGCCCTACCTCACAGAATAATCCAGCAAGACCCTGGGCTCCTGGAAGGCCTGTCCTCCATCACCCCCCTCCTTTCTCTTTCTCCCCTTTTCCTTCCTCTGTTTTTGGAGGTCTCTCGCTGTAGCTCAGGCTGGCTTGAAACTCACTATGTAACTCCAGAGGTCCTCAAGTTCAAAGCAATCCTCCTGCCTCAGCCATCAGAAGTACAGGTGTGCAGCCCCACACCCAGCACCAATCTCTTTCATGGGGTTCTGCCTTCATAATCTAATACCTCTCAATACTATCACCTGGGGAACAGGCTCAACATAGGAAGTCGGGCAGCATAAACGCCTAGCCTGGGTTCCAGCAATTACATCCAGGTAGTCTGGAATAATCTTTGTGTAAGGTCCATAGCTTCAATTCCAATTCCAGAATCTTTTCTGCCACATATCATAATACAGGGAAAGTTCTAGGGACTAGAATGTGGCTATCACTGAGGTGGCCTCCCTGCCTGTCACAACCCACACTGTGCAAAGCCGTGTCTGGGGGTAGTTGCTTCGGTGTGGGAATACAGCTTTATAACATGACGTAATGGGGGTATCCCACGCTCGTGTCAGAAGAACAGTTTACAGTCACATGATAGGATACACGAGGCAGCTTTAAAAGAATGAGGCAGGGCCAATGAGGTGGCTCAGGAGGCAAAGATGTTTGCCACTAAGCCTTGGGACCTGAAATCAATGCCCAGGACCCATGTGGTGGAAGGAAGAAAAAAAAAAAAACTGACTCCCACAAGTTGCCCTCTGACCTCCATACATATGTCACGGTGCATGTGTGACCATACACACAAAAAATTAAAAATAAATAAAAAAGGAACACGGGTGTATATGAGTATTAGTGGAATGAATGTATTTCTATACATGATGCAAAAAGTATAAATGCTGTTTCTCTAAAGAAAGACTATAGATTTACATTATAGATAGCACACTCTGTGTACATATGAGTGTATTTATAAGTGCTATATTTGTTTTCTATTGCCAATAATATTGTGTCAGTATGGGAGACCAATAATGAAACAGTTTTATTTTTGTGCATGGGTCTGGAGGTCAGGGTTGTGGGGCTGAATATGTTGGTGGGTTTTTGTTTGTTTGTTTGTTTGTTTGTTTGTTGGCAGAGTCCAGAGTCAGTACAGGATGTCACAGGGTAGCAGACAGAAAGTACTTGTCTGTGTCCCTGGGTCTTGCTCCCTCCTCTGAAGCTATTAGGATTCAGGTGTGTTCCTCAACCAGAAAGCCTTTCCCCCTGATCAGCTCCCAGGTGCTCTGCTCTGACCAGATGACATCTCCACCTCTTAGTACCTCACAGTGGGGTTCAATGTCAACACATGAAGCTCCAGATTCCCAAACCGTAGCAAATTCACACAGGGTTTCAGAAAGAGACACAGCTACCATTGTCTACAGTAACTGTCCAAAGGGCAGCTCAATCCGAAGGACAGAGTACCGGACTGATGTGGCACACAGAAGCCCTAGTGTGGGACTGGCCTCCCTGTTCCCCTCTCAGCCACATCCTTAGGAGCGGGATCCCCTGTGCCTGAGTCTCTGCCTCTTTCTGCTCCAAATGTCCTCTTCTGCAGATGGAATGGTAATGCTGGCCTTATGACACCCCTCTCTCGGGCTGCTGAAAGATTAGATGAAGTAATATACACACAGTTTTGGAGTGGGACCTGGCACAGAGCCCAGCATGGTGCTTTTATGACAAGCTGCTCACGGAAAAAAAAAAAAAAATGGATGAACCAGGAGTGGTGGTGCTTTTATGACAAGCTGCTCAAGAAAAAAAAAAATATATATATATATATATATATGGATGAACCAGGAGTGGTGGTTCAAGCTCATTAACCAAGCACTGAGAGGGTAGAGGCAGGAAGATTAGCAGTTCAAGGTCATCTTAGCTTCACAGTGAGTCTGAGGCCAGCCTGGGCCATATAAGACTATTTCAAAAAACCAGCCACAGCTAGAATCCCAAATAATAAATGGATGGAATATGGATGGTACTGGTACAGGCGAAAGAAAAGGCCGCATCTCAGTGCCCCACAACTCTTGTGTAGATCTTTTGGGTTCCTTGATGGTCCATCTTCTTAGAGCAGGGTTAAGAAAGAGGTAGTGCATGGTCTAAGTCTCCCTAGGACTTCAGAAGTGAGGCTGTGGGGAACTGGGTCCTCACATGGTCCCCACAAGGTCCCCCAGCCTTGGGTCTAGTGGTTCTTCTGTGGTCCCATCAATGGAAGGAACCTTCTCATGGAGGCAGCATGCCTAGGCCCTGATGCTCTTCCTCAAGGATTCCCTCAGAGCTTAAGCTGCTGAATGGCAATCGCGGGGACCCAGGGCTTGTTCCTGTGGCCTCCCCTTACACACCCAAACTTGGGTGTGAGAGCTGGAGCTGCCTGTACCAGGCTTTGACCCTGTCTCTCATCTGCAGCTGTGAAATGGCAGAGCTAACCCTCACCCGCCGTCCCAGGAGCCCTGAGTCACTTTGGGTAGGAGCCAT
Organism: Peromyscus maniculatus bairdii; assembly: GCF_049852395.1. Classification (NCBI taxonomy): domain Eukaryota; kingdom Metazoa; phylum Chordata; class Mammalia; order Rodentia; family Cricetidae; genus Peromyscus; species Peromyscus maniculatus. The sequence goes on from NC_134856.1 coordinate 58,824,933, forward strand.
TTTCCAGAGCTCAGCCTCACAGAAACACAAGAGGCTTTTCAGAGGAGTGGTGACCGGCTGCCAAGACAAGCTCTGGGCCAGGATTCTGGAAAAGGAAAATTCAGACCTCCCCATGACTAACTGAACCGGAAGCCGAGGAAGGAAATAGTGAATTTGTACTAATTCTCTACACTTGGAGCCAACACGGTGCTCCTGCGCTGTTCTCTGCCCTGCAGGCAGGAGGGGGATCGAGCCTGAGGAATTTCTCCTCTTCCTAGTTCCTGCTTTCTTACTTTCCTCCTAAAGGTCAAACAGATTGGTCAAGCCTCCTCCAGAAATATCTGCCTTCCACTTGGTGTCTGAAATGCCATTGCCAAAAATGAGAAAAGCTGTGGACAGTGGAATCCTGGTGGCAGTCTGCCCACACAGATCCTGTCTTGGTCTTACAGAAGCAAATGCTGTGCTTCTCGCTACAGGATGCCTACTTTCTGGTAGCCCGTCTTTTGACTGCACATATTCATCAAACCCACAGTGAATTGTTTATTGAGAGTGAAGTGGGAACAAGGCGAATGTAAGGGGATATTAACAGCATAATCCTTTCCCCTTGTAGGACAGGGTCTCAGTATGTGGCCCAGGCTGATCTCAAACTCACAAACCTCCTGCTTCAGCTTCAGGAGTACTGGGATTACAGACTTGAGCCACCATGCTCGAGCAACTTGAAGCTTTATAAATGTGCCAATTCAAGCACTACCTGACAGGATGTAGTCAGTCAGCCGGAGCACAGATCCTGGGGAACACTGCATCCCAGGCAAGCAAGCAGAGGTTCAGCTTCTATAGCTGGATGTTAAGTCTTCCTCTCTGAACCTGCCTGGCAGAGCTGAGAAAGAGCTGGGCTTTGCTGTTTCCCAGCTAATAGACAGTGATGGTTAATATTCATTGCCAACTTTATAGGATTTAGAGTCACCATGGTAACCACCTCTGGGCATATCTACAAGAGTGTTTCCAGAAAGGGTTGACTGAGGAGGGAAGACCCACCCGCCCCTACCCCGTCAGATGGCACCAGTCCATGGGCTGGGGACCTGGACTGAAAGAAAGAGAAAGAGTGGGTGGAGCCTCGGCTTTCATTTCTCTGCTTCCTGATTCAACGTAACCAACTGCCTCAAGCTCCTGCCACCATCCCTTCCCCGCCATGACTGATGGTGTCTCAAACTGTGAGCCAGAATAAAACTTGCCTTCCCCAAGTTGCCCTCTTCAAGTGTTTGGTCACAACAAGAAAACTGACCAATACAAGTGGACTGCAGCGTCTAATTAAGGGCTAATGCCCCTTTCATGAGCTGACCAAGGGCCAGCCCTAACTTCACAGGATCTAATACATGACGCATAACCAGGCCTGTTTCAAACCAAAGTCCCCTGTCCCCAGCTCAGGTAATACAGGACTCCTATTTACCTCCATTGTCAGGTGGCCCTGAAGCCCTCTGGTAGATGGTTTGGAAGAGTTAGCACAGCTTCCAACGCTGGAACGCCTGAGGAGCCATTGGAGAAGCTGTTTCCGGTTGACGGATGAGCAATGGCCAATGCTATTTTTGGTCCCCTTCCCATGTTTGCCTAACATTAGTAAATCATTGCTGTTTATCCTGAGGTTCTGCTGTTGTTTTCTCTGCAAGCTCTGGGTTGTGGATTAGATGGAGGGCGACAGAGGCCTGGGTCCAAGGGGTGCCATATGCAACACAGACTGCCAAAGGCAGTGGGAAGCCCTCCAGTGTCAGAGTCCTGCTCTGCTGAAGCTTGTCCACTAAAGAAGATTCAAGCCCTCCCTGGGGATCATGTCCAGAGGGCAATTCAACTTTTGCTTATGCATTTTACAGTGTCCACTTTGGTTTGTCTAGGGAGGTATCATTTATGGTAAAAATACAGGCTTATCTGGAATTGATCTGGCCTTATTCATTTTAGTGCCAGGTTGCTTTCTGTCAAGCCCTGCATTACTGTTGCTGTGACTTTCAGCACTCAGTGTCCCTAAGTTCCTTATAAGGCAGGTATGGTGAGTATACCCACTATCCAGACTAGGCAACTAATGCTTGGAATTGACTTACTCAGGATTCCAGACTTAGAAAATGCATAACAGTGATTTGATCCAAGAGAGTAGAATTCTAGAGTGAACACAGCCAGACGGTAGAATACTTGTGGCTATAAATATCCTCTGTGTCTTCTGTTGGGGCTTTTATAACAAAGTCCTGCAGGCCAGTGGAGCTTGGCCAACAGACATTTCCTTACTGTTCTGAGAGCTGAAAATCCAAGGCCTTAGGGGTGAGAATAACCGCTTTCCCTTGAGGCTGGTAGCTGCCTTTTATCTGTGCCCTCAGACACTGTCCCTCCGTGTATACGTTTATGTCCTGCATGTGAACTTCAGGGAGACATAAGTCAGCCCATAACATCATATTTCTCAAAAGAGGAAAATGAATTAAAGAGCAGACAAATCGCACAGCATTTTGATCCAGGCATACCAGTCCAAGGTGTCCACCGTCCGCCTCTACCCTGTTATGCCAGGCTTTCACACTGGGCCAGGGCACCCATTCATGCTGGGGCTACAATGCTGGACATCAGGAAATGAATGAGCAGAGACTCAAGGGTGCAGGAACAGAGTCAGCTCAACATCTCTATCCAGAGCAAGAAAATGAACCAAGAGCCTCAGGAGACCATCTGTCTGATCTGAGGCAGGAAAAAGAGAAGGTTCCAGAGGACAAGGTTCTCTGGGTCAGATCTCTCCTGGAGAGCCTCTGCATCCTACCCACTTCTGTTAGGCGCTCAGTTGAATTGGAGTTGGACCTACTTGGGTAGGTCAGTGTACAGTATCAACTATCATTTCATGAGGAAGACCCTGAGCCTGTCAGAAGGTTCTGTGAGAACCACTTTTAAGTCCTGTGATTAATCCTGGGATGATGTCTCTTCCCAGGACCCTCAGGAGTAGGAGAAAGGGAAGAAACAAGGACAGGTACACCCAGCTGCAGCCCCAGGTCTTGACTTGAACCACAGCTGCCCAAGGACCAGGGCCAACAGAGGGCCCTGAAGCACCACCCAGGCTCTGCTGTAGTCCAGCCCCCACCAGGGGCAGGGCCAAATACCCAGAGGCTTAAAATTCCAGACTGATTTCATCTCTCCAGCGGTTTGTGAAAGCTGAGTTTGAAAAGAAATAAAGACGTCATTTCAGATGGGTGGGGGGTGGGGAGTGGTCCTCACGGAGGCCCCAGAGGCCGGTTGTGCTGTCTCCAGCTTCACTGCCGTCCTGGGGGCTCAGACAACTTGGCAATGGACCAGATCATCTGTGTTGCTGGTCTCAGGGCCTCAGAATGGAGCAGCTGCTGTTCCATAAGAAAGATGAGACAGACCAAGAAGCCTATCCCCAAAGAGTGTGTGGGACCTTGCTGTGGCCCAGACTGGACAAAATGGGTCCTAGCTTGGGGTGCAGGTAGATTTTAGCCCCATAGATGGTGGTGCAGTAACAGGGGAGCCTTATTCCTGGTCCAGAAAACAAAGCTAACACATATTCAGCACTGCCCATGCCTCTAGGACTGGGAGAACTAAGATCAGGTTTGTATGAAGAGTGTAAAATAACCCAGGGCTAGTCCCCTGCTGAGTTCGAGCTGCTCAGGTTACCATGACTCCGCATCCTCCAAGAAAGCAGCCAGGCCCATGGCCTCCCTGGTCCCAAGTTCTAAACAGCTTGCCAGCCTCAAGTGTTGGGAAAGTGCAGCTGCAGCAAGAGCAGGCAAGCATTTCCTGCACTTGTTCCACGACGCTCTAAAAGATGCCTTTTGAGTGGTACGGCCGCAAACCACCACTGCCCACTGCCTACTCTGGCCAGGACAGAGCTAACAGGTAACAGTCTTTTCTTCCTCTTGCCAAAGCCCTCACACGATTGGGGCCCTGTATCTACTACACAAGCTGAGATGCATCTCAGGGCATCGAGTGCAGACTAGAGTGTCCAGACAAACAATTGGACAAGCCAGTGGGGGATCTGAGCTGGGCAGCTGTGCTTTCTGGAGTTCTTGTTTGGTTGGTTTGGGGTTTTGTCTTTTGGCAGGGGACCTGCACTGGGTTATTTTACTCTGATCTTACTTTGTGCTCTGCTTAGGTTTTGTTTGTTTGGTTTTTAATATAAACTAGTGTCATCTGTGGAGAGGGAACCCCAATTGAGAAAATGTCTCCATCAGATTGGCCTGTAGGTAACTCTGTGGGGCATTTTCTTAATTAAGGGTTGATATGGGAGGATCCAGCCCACTGTGGACAGTGATGTTCTGGTGGAAGATCCACCTCAGCTTCTGGCACCCTGGCATCCATATATGCAAAGAGTCTGGAATGTTCTGGTGGAAGCCCCACCTCTCTGCCCAGACCCCGCCCCTCAGAAAGCCCCTCCAAACACAGCTCCTCCCCCAGAGATGCTCAAGACCACTCCCACAGGGTATTTAAACTGCACCCCAGAAAACAGACACGTGGTTTTTCAGTCTCTCTTTCTGTCTCCTCTCTTGTGGGGCCAGAAAATCATCTGGGAATGCTTTACCCACTAAACTGGGGCTTTTTCTAATTCAGTCTAATTTGGATTGGTGTGTTGGCGGAGAGGCTTATGGGGTGCAGAAACTTTTCAGGTACCACCCCTGGGCAGGTGGTCCTGGGTTGCATAAAAAAAGTAAGCTGAGCAAGCCATGGGGAGCAAGCCAGTAAGCAGTGTTCCTCCATGGCTTCGGCTTCCGTTCCTGCCTCAGCTTCGCCCGATGACTGGATGGTTGTAAGCTGTAAGACAAAAACAAACCCTTGACTTCCCACACTGCTTTCTGTCATGGTGTCTTATCACTGATAGAAAGAAAGCTAAAACACTTAATTTTGTATTTGTCTGCACCCAGAGCTTGATGTGTTTAGGCAAGCACTGTACACAGAGCTGCAGCCCCAGCCCCCAAGCTATATTTGCTGAAGATGACCCAGCGGTGAAGGTGGGTAGCCACCCATCTGCAGTGAAGTCTGGGGGCTTCAGAGAGACCCGAGGGTGGCCCTTGAAAACCCGAATTCCGTAGGAGCCAAGTGGAATGGAAAGAAATGAGAGAAGTTCAGCGTCTTAGCAAGGTCTGTCATCACTGCGACTGGGACCTCCAATGAGGCAAAAGGTTAAGGAGCCAGGCATGGAAAGATGAATGTGTTGAGGGAGGATTTTGTTGGGTAAGTATAGTCATTTGGGAAAAACCTGGATGCCCTCCTTCCCAGAGCCAATTCAGTTGTTAGAGTGCCTATCTAGTATACGCAAAGCACTGGATTCAGTCCCCAGGACTACATGGACTAGATGTGGTAGCATATGCCTTTAACTCCAATATTTGGGGAATGGAAGCAGGAAGATCAGAAATTCAAGGTCATCCTAAGCTTCTCAGTAAGTTCATGGCCAGCTGGAGTTACATGACAAAACACTATTGATGGGCAGCTTAAAGAATACAAGTTTAGCTAGCAGTGGTGGCCCATGCCTTTAATCCCATCACTCAGGAGATAGATGGTAGATGCAGGCAGATCTCTGTGAGTTTGGGGCCAGCCTGGTCTACAGAGCTAGTTCCAGGACTGCCAGGGGTACTCAATGAAACCCCATCTCAAAAAACCTAAAACTAAACCAAACAACAACAACAACAAAAATCAAGTTTGGAGCTTGTTCTGGTGACACAGGACCACAATCCCAGGTACTCAAGAGGCAAGGGTGGAAAGGTCATGAGTTCAAGGCCTACGTGGGGTACATAGTGAGCTTAAGGTTTATTATTCTGGGCAGCTTAGTGAGACTCTGTCACAAGCCAAAAAAGAAAGAAGAGTGTTGGGGTATGGCTGAGGTGGGAGAGCACTCAGCTAGCATGTGTTAGGCCCTCAGTTCAGTCTCTGGTATGAAAAAGAAAAGAGCACCTGAATCCTCACAACAGACTGGTGTCCCACATGGAAGCTAGGCTGGTCCAGCATCTGGTATAGCTGTTTCCTGTTCTGAGGCAGTACCTGCTTGATGGTTCTCACAGGGCAGGAGGAGGGTAGAGCTCTCTGAGGTCTTCCTCAAGGACACAGACAAGCTCATGAGGCTCCGTCCTCATGATCACAGACCGCCAAGTCCCTACCTGCTCATACTATCACCTTGGAGGGGGCTTTCTGATATGAATTATTGCTGCGAGAGGGCAGTATTCAGTGAATGGTGTCTCCTCCCACAGCAGCTCATGAACGTGACCGCTGGCTTCCAGCTCAGGAACTCCCTCAGAGTGCCTTCCCTTCCTAATACAGAAGGACTTCTGCTCATTACCCCTTGCTCCCACACCATTGGCACTTGCCTCTTGCTCTTGCTGTTTTGGCTTCTTTCTAGAAGTCCAGATGTGTCCCTCGACATCTGCACCCCTCATCTACTACAAACCTGTAAAGTGCAGGAAGGGTCTGTGAGCTCCAGACTCCGAAACATGGGCCCTAGGGACCAGTCAGGGTGGCCCATTGGAATCAAGATCTGCCAGCCTGAAGATCACTGGCCAGCCAGTTTTCTCAAATGTAAAATAGGAATCAAAATAGCATCGGCTTAGCGGGTTGTTGGGATGAAGAAATGGGTGGTACATGTAAAGCCCAGCATGGTGCCCAGTTGCCAGGAAACTACATCAGTGTTGCTGCCACTGCGGCTTGGAGAAAGCACAGCTCCCAACATGGCTTGCCCGTGCTTTATGGGAAAGTGGCACCCAGAGTCTGTATTTCTGATCTGGAGAAGGGCACAGAATGCCCACACGCTCTTCTGGAGGATGGAGCTGGGCAGTGAGTGATAGCACCTCCTGTCCCCACACATGGCTGCTCCTTGCGAACCCTGCAATGCATGTACTTCTCTAGTACATAGACTCAGGATCAACATGAGCCTGGGTAGGTACTAAATGCAGGAGGTAAGGTCCTATGGATGGTCCATGAGGCTGGGGGCGGGGGAGGTGTAACTAGTAGGTGCTACATGCCAGGGCTACCTATAGGACCAAGACCAGGAACTAAGGTCACCATGTACACACCAGTTGCAAATTACATTTCAACTTGCTTATTTTTCTTTTTACAGTACTACAGATCTGGAGACTGAACCTAGGGTTTCATTATTATTAGACAAACAATCTGCCCCTGAACTATATCTCCAGCCCTCCCTTTGGTTCTTAAGGCAAGGTCTGGCTAAGTTACTCAGGCTGGCCTTGAACTTACAGTCCTCCTGCGTTAGCCTCCCAAGCAGCTGAGATTACAGGTTTGCACCACCAATCCTGTCTTCAACTCCTTTGTTTTAGCTTTATTTGCTCAATTTTAATTTGCAAAAGTAATACAAGCTCATGGTAGAAATTTAAATAGTTTATGATTGACAGATAAAAAGTAAATAAAAGACATTCTCTCCCCAAACCTTTACCCCAGCACCAGAGGAACTTTCTTTTATGGCTCTGGTTTCCTTCTAAATATCCCATGCACATAAAAGCACAGATATTCATTTTTGTTTTACTTGAAATAAATTCTCACCATACATAAGTGCTTCCCCCCCTTCCACAAAACATGTCTCAGAGACAAAGCAGATAGAGATCTAGATGGCTCCTCTGACAGCCAAGCAGGAATCACTGTGTGGCCGCACCACAGTATGCACAAATGTCTTGCTGACAGCGTATGGCTGTTTCTGGGTCTGCTATTATAAACAGCCCTGTGAGAGCCATTGTGATGCATATATGCCTTTTGCTTCTGCAAACACAAGCTAACAGAGCAAAAGCTTTGGAATCCCTTCATGAGAGCCGTATTCCTGTAAGATTTTGACAGAGATTGCTAAATTGCCCTGCAAACACATTGCATCAATTCATGCTTCCACAAACAGGGTGTAAGGGTGTGGGCTTCTTCCCAAGAGCAGTGCTCAGACGTAGAAGAGGATGCTTTCAACTTTTCCAGTTGTGGGAAAGCGTTCCCATCTGGCACCTCCAATGCTTCATGTCTGAACACTCTTTCAAAGGAAGATGGCTTTGTCTCATTTTCTGTATTGGAAGAGTTAGAAGTTGAAAAGGGTTAAAAGCAGTGGACTCAAAACAATCTGTTTTCAATTCCTTGTGTCAGGTTTTCTCTGACCTGGCTCCCCATCTGGGTCATCAGAAGACCCAGTCTTGGTCACTATAGGTAGCCCTGGCATGCAGCACTACTTAGAAAGGCCAATATTCCTGAACTTATTTCCAGGTTCCTGACCATGGTGTGGGCACCAAGATCTGAAGGCATCTTGGGTTTGAGTTTTGTTTCTGTTGTTTGTTTTTGAGACAGGGACTCCAGGAACCCAGGCTCACCTCCAACTCAATATACACTCGTGAAGATGACCTTGAACTCCTGATCCTCCTGCCAGGATTATAGTGTGTCTTGCCATCCTCAGCTCTTCAGACTTCTTTGTAGAAGTCCCTAGGGGACACTTATGGTTAGATTCCTTGGTGTCCAGCTTATCAACAATCAACACAGCCAGTCTTCATCTGTAGAGGTTACAGGGAATGGTCTGTGCTATCAAGCTTCCAATTGTCTACTGTGGCCTTCCAGGATGCTATTTCAGAAAGATGACATGTGAGCCAGGTAGATTCACTCACTTGACCTAAGCCCAGAGATGGCAGGTGCTCAGCTCAGAGTTCCCTGTTGTCCTGGCTGCCTCTCTCTGCAGAAGGTGAGCCTCCAGGCTCTAGCTCTGGACAGTGAGAGGTGGCTTTTCTCTTTTCTTAGGGCATCTGCATCTGGCCTTGGCCTGAGTTTCTGTACCACTCTGAACCAAGTCCAGTTCTTCAAGAGAAAGCCAAGTGTTCTGGTGGTGAGGAGAAGGCTGATTTCTCTAGACCTAGCAGGGACCCTTTCTTCCTGATCATCCTTGTCATCTGGTTTGCATCCATCCCACGTAGGCGTGAGCTGCAGACATGGATTAAATCTGTTGTTTATAACTGAGTTCACTTTCCCAGTGTATACCCTGTTCAGATGCCAGCGTCGCCTACAAAAGTCCCCTTCTCTGCCGAGGTCAATGATAGGGTGAGCAAGTCCCTGTGAGCTGGGTAGTGGTATAACCCCCTCTCCTAGCTCAGGGAGGAGGGTCTTTCCCAGAAGTGGCCTGATGACAGGGTAGAGAGGCTTTCATAACTGAAAACCCTTTTAAAACACTGTTTATAAGTCAGGCCACTTTGAGTTTAATAAGCTGGGATCTCTGGTGTTGCATAATCATTCCAAGGAACATCAGCAAGATCAGCCTATGTATGAAGAGGAACAGAAGGAAGGATAGATCAAGTTTAAACTCATAAGTAAAACTGATTTATAGATTGTAAAACTTACTTTTGAAGTCTCTATCATTAAATGTACAACTGTACACAATCCAAAATTCTGTCTCACTTTAAATATTTTATTTAATTTTAATTGTGTATGTGTGTGTGTGTATGTGTGTGTGTGATCATGTACACATGAGTGTAGGTGCCTGCAGACGGAGCTGGTGTTACAGGTGGTTATGAGCCACCCACTGTGGGTGCTGGGAACTCCATTTGGGTCCTCTGCAATAGCCTGTATTCTTAACTGCTGTGGTTGTGGACTGAAATCCACTTCTTCCTAAGTCGGGATAGCATTCTGGTTTACCACAATCTCTCATCCCAGCATCTCAACAGAGATTGCTAAATTGCTCTGCAGACTCATTACATCAATTCTAATGGGTCTTTCCTTTAGATTTGTATCTTTTTCTCCAAAGGTAAGGTTCAAGTTGGCAGCAAACTACCCTCCATCCCGTTGGTAGGTAGGTGGTTTCCCCTGCGATCACCTTCACTACCCCTTCCCAACTGTCCCTTTCAAGGGTAGTCAGGGAAGTGGCTATGGTGCCATGGCCTTCCAACTTCCCACGTTATAGTATAGCCTTATTTGGTGGGTGAGAGTTTAAGACAGGCTCTTATGAACCCAAGGCTGTCCTTAGACCGGCTGTGTAGCCAAGCATGAGTCTCAATACCTCATCCTCCCGCTTCTGTCTGCCACATGCTGGGATTATAGGAGTGCACCACCATGGCTGATTTGTGTAGTTCTGATTGAACTCGGCTTCATGCACAGTAGGCAAACAGCCTACCGACTGAGCTACAGGCTCAGCCTCATTACACCTCTCTGGGTTGGAAAACAGGAGGAAGCAACGGAATGTTAGAAATAGCAGATGAGTGCGGACCAATCTCCCCAGTCACCCCCGGGCTCTTCCACTGCGGCCTGGGAGCCCAGGCTCTCCTCTGATGGACCAGGCTGACTGTAAGAATGGAGACTTGTCTTCTCACTGTGCTCCCAGCTGCCCCAGCCCCCTGCCCTGTGTCCTTCTTCTCCATCACAGACATCATCCCATCATGGAGGGAGCATTTAGCTGCTCACAAGGCAGCCGTTCTGGACCTGTGTCACTCCAACGGTCATGCCAGGCTCTTGCCAGTGCACCATGAATGCTAACAAATATTTGTTCAATGACTGCACAGTGAGAACGTTGCTCAAGCTCTGTCTATGTTTGCTTTGTACAGGGAAGATTTCTATCTCTTCGTGCCTCTGCTCACGAATGGCCCTCTCCCCCTCCTTTCCTGCAGAATGCCTCTGCTGGTTGTGGTTGTGGTTGGTTGTGGTTGTAGTGGTGGTCGGTTTTGTTTGTTTTCATCACTTGATGTAGTCTGGTGTCGTCTAAGGAGAGGGACCCTCAAGTGAGAAAATGCCTCTGTCAGGTTGTCTGTAGGCAAGTCTGTGGGACGTTTTCTTGACTGACTAATGGGGGAAGGCCCAGCCCTCTGTGGGCTGTGCTGCCCTTGGGCTGGTGGTTCTGGGTTATGTAAGAAAGCAGGCTGAGCAAGCCTTGAAAAGCAAGGCAGTAAGCAGCACTCCTCAATGGCCTGTGCTTCAGTTCCTGCCTCCAGGCTCCTCCCGCCTAGAGTTCCTGCCTGGACTTCCCTCCACGATGGACTATAAACTGTAAGCTGAAATAGACCTGTTCCCCCTCAAGTGGCTTTTGGTCTTTATCACAGCCTCAGAAAGCAAATGAAGATTCTCCTCTCCATTTGAGTTCAGTTTCTGATTCTTGGAATTCATCTTTTCAGTGAGGTTTCTCATCAGAAAATTGTTTTTAACCTTTATGTTTCCGAAAATAACTTCATTTTCCTCTGATTTGTTTGTTGAGACGGGGTCTTGCTTTGCATTCCTGAAATACTGATCCCTCAACCCCAGTTGTCCTCCTGCCTGAGCCTCCAAATGCTGAGATTACCTGAATGAGCAATGTCACCAACCTGGCTTCCTCTGATTCTTGCATAGTGTTTGTAGGCGGAGGTCACTAGGCTATCAGTTGTTCTGAATGGGTTCCGACTCTCCTGATATTGAGAACCCCAGTCCTCTTTAGCCTCACAGGATGCAATTCTGACTTCTTCGATTACTTTAGTTTTCTTGTGCTTTCGTTTTGATGTGCTTTGTTTTCTTTGGAGAAGATATATGTAGCCCAGGCTAGCCTCTAACTCTCCATCCTCCCACCTCCACCTCCACAGTGCTGGAATTGGAGTGTGCCCTACTACTACGCTCAGCTCACAGTATGAGCTTCTGGGATCATCTGTCTTCTTGCTTAATGGCTTGAGTTTGAGGTGTGTTCTGCAGGATCACTGTGCTGCATCTGTTGGCTTGCTGTTACTAATCCTGCCCGGGTCCTATTGCACTCTGTGAATTTGAAATTTGTGTCCTAGGGCAAGTCTAGAAAATTCTCAGCTCTCAAACACTCCTCTTCCCCATTCTCCCTACTCTCTGCTGGGACTTCTCACTCCTGGCAGTAGTTGTCTTCCCAAGTCACCCCACAATGAGTTAGCCTACTGACTGCTACTCCTGAGGAAGCCTGGGGTTGGGGTCTTGCGGACTCTACCCACAGCTTTCCCATCTGACTGGTCAGCCCTTGACGTGGACCTATGCACGTTTGTGCTTGTGAATTCGTTAATGACTGTCCACTTAGGAAGACTGAAATCACAGCCGGCAGGGCCGCCATCCCACCTCGGTAAACTTGAGCCAACACGGCTTCTCCTCGGCGGGCACCTCCCAGCCTCCTGAACTCGAGGACAGTAAGCAGCACTTTGGCACCTACTGGGGACACCTTAAACACGGAAGCTGCCAAAACAAAGCCCAGACGTGTGAATGCATGTGCCGAGCGGCTTGCAGAAAGGATATGTTTGTTGGCACAGGAAGACAGAGCACCACTCTGCTGGACGTCCACGGGAACTGACACCAGTTTTCACAATTCAGCACCGGGCGAGAGTGACCGCAAACATGCTGCAAGCCTCGGCCTCGGCCGCTAGGAGTGGATGTTAGCAAGCAGGGAGTGAGAACTCTGCAGGTTGTAAAGATGAACTAGAGCCGTCCGTGTATCTGCTTGATGTTTTGTTTTGTTTTGAGAGCGGGTCTCATGCATCCCGGACTAGCCTGCAACCCAGTATGTATCTAGTTGAGGCTAGCCTTGACCCTCCTGCTTCCACCTCCCAAGTACTAGGATTAAAGGCAGGTGTCACAGCGCAGTTTTACCTCTTGGGTCATCACCTTTTCTTCTTTGTTCCTATTTTTATTTATTAGAAGGTATTTACTTTTATTTATTTTACCACTAAAGGTCCTGCTATGTAGCATAGGCTAGCCTTGAACTTGGGAGCCTCCCAAGTTCAATGCTGGGGTGACAGGTGTACATCATACCTGACCTCTGGGAGTCTCTTCTCTTTTGAAAGCTTAGCTGCACGTTTCACACTTGTTCTGGTCACTAATTCACAGGCATCTAAAAGCAGGTTAGTCTTTGTGTTATCCGATCCAGCCTATTGCCAAGGAAGACTTATAGTGATGGTGAGATGAAGAATAAACACTTTGGTAGGTTCAAATAGGCTGTCTTGGGCTCACTGGGCATGTTTCTTAATGGGCAGTGTGCGACAGTGTCCTGCTAGTCCAGTGGGCCCAGCAGTGAAATAATTGCAGAACCTGTTTTTCCCATGTTCCATCTCTCTCAGGCATACATGGATGTGTGTATGTGTTGAGTATGTTTATGTATGTATGCAGACACATGTGGAGGCTAGAGATTGGCATCAGGATACCTTCCTGAATTTATTCTTCACCATTCCAGGAAGGTTTGACTGATCAGAGGCTTCAGGGAGTTGGAACAGTACCCCTCCCCTGTAGAAAGGAGCTTAGGGTCCCAGAGGTAGACCAGGGCTACCGGCTGCCATCCTCTGTAATTCCATCGCTAGAAGCCAGCCTGACTCTGGGACCTTCCCAGGCACCTAGGCTCAAGGGCAGCTCTGATCCCAGCACCATGCTGTGCAGAGCTTTAATCCACTCTTCAAATGCAGCTGCATTCCTGAGGCCAGCAGCCACAGTGAACAGATGGGAGGGCTTGCCCACTCTCCTTGGTGTGAATTCAAAGGCGGTGACTCTGCGGATCGAAGAGAAAGTCCTGCTTTCACTCAGAGTGTGCCTCAGTCTGCCCACAGCATGGGGCCCAGGACACTTCCTGTTCTTCACTTCCTCTCCCTCTTTTCTTTCCTCCCAGCTTCTCTTCAGAGACTTCAAGCTTGCACGACACACTCTTGCCTTGAAGCATGTACGGTGCTTTTCTCATGGCCATGACAAATATTTGACAAAAGCAACTTAGGGGTGAGGGTTTATTTCTGCTCAGTTTGAGGGTTCAGTTCACTATAGCGGAGAAGGCTGTGGTCGTACTTTCTTGTTGGGACCACCAGCTCACAAATAACGACATGAAGACTTACTTTTAATCATAAAAGCTGAGCCTTAGCTTAGTCTTGTTCCTAACTAGTTTTTATAATGTAAATTAACCCATTTTTTAAAATCTGCATTCTGGCAGGTGGTTCATTACCTCATCTCCACACTGCCCATCCTACTTCTTCTGCGTCTGGCTGGTGACTCTGCCTTTCTCCTTCCCAGACTTGTCTCTCTGCCCCGACATCTCCCCTGTGCCTCCTACCTAGTTATCGGCCATCCAGCTTTTTATTACACCAATCACAGCAATACATCTTCACACAGTATACACATATCCCACAACAGAAAGCATGGCAGAAGAAGCTTCAGGCAGCTGGTCACAGTGTATTTATTCGCAGTCACAAAGCAGAGAAGATGCTGGTGCCCAACTTTTTCTTTATTGTTCATGGACAACAGATCACAGGATGATGCCATTCAGGCTTAGGGTGGGTCTTTCCACCTCAACTAACTCACTCTAAAAACTTCCTTATAGACTTGTCCTAAGGTTTGTCTCCTAGGTAAGTCTAGATCCTGCCAAGGTGACGATCAATAACAAGCACCATAAGGCATTTACTCCTATAGCCGATATGGATCAAACATGCAATAGCTCTTTATGGAGCAAACCGTTTTCAGAATGAATGAATGAATGAATGAATGAATGAAAGATGGAGACTTGCCCAAAGACCTCCTTCCTCATCTCACAGAAAGAACATGCTTATGCCTCCTCCAGGCTTTACCATCTCTTCTCTGTATGGCTAGGCAAACCACTCAGAACAGTCCATGTTCTTGGGGATTTACCAGCATGGGGGCACCCATGGTTGATCCCTTTATTCCACTCCTTTCCACGACTGCTCACCACAAAAACATCCTCCTTGAAGTACCATAGAGTTTGTGCAATACTTGGGAATGACAGCGAGCTTAGCCTCACAGTGCCCTCAAGGGATCCCTCTAGCAACCAAGGATGATTGGGGTTGACTTCCCATCAGCCATGGGTGAATTGGAGGCAAAACTCATCCTCACCCCAGGGGGTAGACAGGAGCAGACAGATAGCCACTGTGACGGTTCTTTTTGTATCATCTACACTGGTGGAGAGACATCACTCCTGGGTCTGTCTGTGGGGTCTCTGGGGAAGCCCCTGAGTTGGAGAGCCGAGGGAGGAAGCTTACCCTCATTGCTATGGTAGCATCTAGTCCCCTGGGCCCAGATGGAACACAAGGGGAGAAGCAGGGTGAGCATACTTTCTCTGCTGGAGCTGGGACACCTGTTCTTTCTTACTATCAGACTCTATGCTCCTGGTGTGACCTCGTGGCACAGGCACCACTGGCACCCTGGTCTCCAGCCCCCAAATTCACATTGGCTAGTCTCTGGGCTTCCACCCTGAGGACGGTGTGGAGGGCCTTCTTAGCCTGTGAGCCAGCTCCTCTCAGTACAGTCCTTCTGTGTACTGAGTGGTCTCTCTCGCTGACTGCTACTCTGGACCTTTTTGAGGAGTGTGGTCACTTGGTCCAAGGCCCAGCTCTCCCACCGGGATTTCCTACTCTCTTCTGTTAGAGCAGCTTCTGGCCAGCAAGCGATGCTCATCTCTCCTTGACTACTGAGCCACAAACAGTGTGTTCTTTGTCTGCCCGAGTTAATTCCACCTCCCTTTCTCTCTAAGAGCTTTCTCCCAGCAAGAAGTAATTATTAGACTCTTCGAAACTAGTAATTATTCTAATAAATATACTTTATTCTTGTGTATGCCTAATGTACAGGGTGGAAATCCTGGCATTCCATATTTATCAATTATTTGCCTGGATTAAGTTTTAAATTAAATTAAATTTATACCATCAGTCAGGTGGAAGGCAGAATAAAACTGGCTGCTGCAGGAGCATCTTAGGCATTGAATGTGAGACAACTGGATGGAGCAAGGATGAAGGGAACTTAGAATGCTGACGTTTCTCCATCAATTTTGTCTGTCACCATTTGGAAACCGGAGCTCAAGACTGGGCACAAGAGTCCAGTATCCTCTTGAAAGAGGTTCCTTCAGTTATGTTTTCTTTGGTTAGTTTATTTAGAGACAGGGGCTCATGTAGCCCAGGCTGGCCTCAAACTTACCGTGTAGCTGAGGTTGGCATCGAACCCCTGATCTTTCTGCCTCCACCTCCTGAGTGCTTGTAACCACACATGTGTGCCACCACGCCCAGCCTCTTACGATTTAAATCTGGAATGTCTATATTGAATGTCTGGTCCTCCGCTGACCGTGCTACTATGGGAAGTTTTGGGAACTTTAAAAGGTGTGGCCTTGCTGAAGGAGGATGAGCACTAAGGGTGGGCTTTTGAGGATTGTGTCCACCCGCTTCCTTTGTATCAGTCTCCTCCTTACTCTGTTTCCTGTCCACAAACTGTTTCCTGTCCTCTTACTCTGTTTCCTGTCCACAAACTCTGTTTCCTGTCCACTATGAGAGGAAGGAGCGCCTCTGCTGCACAATTTCACATCACAGTCTTCTGCCCAAGCAGTTGGGACCAAGCAGCCATAGACTGATCGATCCCTCTGAAATCATGAGCCAGAATAAATCTTCCTCCTTTAAGTTGCTCTAGTTAGGTGTTCTGTCATGATGACGAGAAGGCAACACACAGAGGTAACACTAACGCCATTCTGACTTCTGTTACCACCTCAGACAGGAGGTAATTCCTAACAGCATCAAGAAAACAGAGAATGTGACGAACTTCATGTGCAGATTTGAGAGAAAGGACAATCCAAACTCAACCACCCTTTCCTAGAGCTCACTACATAAAAATATAGTTTTGGTTAATTCGCCTTATCCCTTCATCCGACGTGCCCTGCCCGCCCCCCCCCCGCCCCCCGACTCCCCAGCATCTCCCACTAGATAAAGTTGTAGTAACTGGCATTTATGGAGCAGACACTACGCTCCAGTGTAAATCTGAGTGGACTTATGCCTTTGGTCTTTCCAACAACCCCACAGAGCAGGGCCTTTCAGAGATGAAAAACGGCTATACTCAGACAAACTACTTATCTGGGGTAGGAAAGGGACCTGCACAGGTCAGGCTGGGGTTAAACATAGTTCTCTCACTCCACCTTGCTGACCTTCGACTCTGCATGGTTCCTAGAACAATTATCATCCCTAAGGGAGCATCTGGGTTAGGAGGAAGCCTGCAGGAATACACGGGACTCTTACATGACAGACTGAAGGAAAGCACAAAAGGATGCCATGGGTGTGAGAAGAGAGAGGGGCCGTGGGTGTGAGAGGAGGGAGGGGCCATGTGATGGTTGAGGCCGAAATGTTGCCAGGAGTTTGAGGCCAGCCTGGGCTACGTAGAGAAATCATGCCTCAAAAGGGGGTGGGGGAGCTCAAACCATCCAACAAACAGAAAGTCAAAAGAGAAATGAACCATAAAGTTGTGTATAGAATGAACTCAAATACCCACAAACCTGGGAGCAAACACTTAAAAGCCCAAACAGTTACATTTAAAAAATCACCCAAGCAATTCTTGGCTAGTGAAGGTGTAGCTAATTTTAGTTTCCTACTGAGTATACCTCATTTTCCAAAATTTCAGAGTACACATATGCTGCCTTAAAGAAGAGGCTGATTTATTTTTATTTTATGTGTCTGGGTGTTTTGCCTGCATGTGTACCTATGTACCACGTGCATGCAGGTCCTGCAGAGGCCAGAAGAATCCAATTGAACTGAAGTTAAAGATGGTTGTGAGCGGCCATGTGGGTGCTGGGAATTAAACCCAGGTCCTCTGGAAAAACAGCCAGCGCTCTTAATTGCTGAGCCATCTTTCCAGCCCCATATGTTGCTTTTTATATAAGAAAATTGGTGAGCTGGCAGATAAATGTGCTTGCCACACAAGCCTCCTACCTGAGTTAAATCCCCAGAACCCATAAAAGGGCAGAAGGAGAAAATCGATTCCACAAAGTTGTTCTCTGACCTCTGCACATGCACTGTAATATGAGCACCCAGCTCCAAGCCTCTCTCCCTCCCTCCCCCTCTCTTACACACACAATAATAACAATAAATAAAATAAAGTTTAAAATTATAAGTTTTTAAAATACCACATGGGAAGCATTGATAAAGCCACCAGGAGGGTGGTCACTATGGCCATTATGGTCAATATGGTCATATGGTCAGTATGCCAGGCTCTCAGGTGTTTTGTACTGTTTTGATATTGTCATATGTTAACTATTTAGTTTGTAGGGTGAGGATTTTAGAATTTAAAATAACTTATAAGCTAGATAAGGCCAGGCCTGTTGATACACACTGTAATCCCAGGTACTCAGAGCCTAAGGCAGGAGGATTGTAAATTCAAGGCTACAGAATGATTTCAAACCAGTCTGGACAACTTAGTGAGAGCCTGTCTCAAATAGGAAGTGAAAAGAGGGTTAGGGATACTGATAAGTGGTACAGTGTTTGCCTGGCATGTAAGCTCTGGGCTTAATCCTCAGCACCACAAAATGGATGGATAGACAGACAGACGGATGGATGGATGAGAGGGAATTTTGATAGCACTGTGACACTCTAAGACTTTTAAATAAAATTTGCCTTGAGTCAGCGGGTGCAGCTAGGGACTAGGGGCCAGAATTGGCCGTGGAGAAGCTAGTAATTTGGATAGAGAAGGAAAGAGCCAGGACTTGAGTTGGGCACTTCCTTTTTGGTTTTGGGCAGAGTGGAGAGACACACCCCTTGCTGGGTCTCCAGCCAAAAGGCAAGGTCAGCTGGTCACTAGCTCTGCCTCCTGACTCAAGGTGAACTTTAACAGTCCCGGAGTGACACCATTCAACTGAAATTCCCAAAATGGATGAAATTAAACACACTCCATCAAGTCGAGCTGACACTTCTTTTTCTCTGATAAACTTTTTGAGCACAAGGGCTTCCATCCCTGTAGGTGGGGATTGAGGGGCCTCTAGCACAATGGCTGGAAAAGGCAGCTTCTTCAGCCAGGGCATTCTCTCCCAGGTGGTGGGTACGGCATGGTGTCTGCAGCTGTGAAAATGGTGAGGGAGAGGCTGTGTCTTATTGTGGCTTTCTCCCTGGTTCATAAAACCCTGCTGTCATGCAGAAACAGCATTAAATTATTAAAGCGTGAGCCTGCGAAGCGAAGGGAAGGGCTTATGGACACCTCTGTGACTATTAAATCCACTTTGCTCTGGGCTGTGACTTTATTTTCTTAAATTCATGGTGACATGCTGCTCTGAATCATGCAGGAGAGCAGCCACGCGGCTCTATGATGTCGTTTTTCTGGGTTTGTAAATACCTGGAGTCTGCAGGAGAAGGAATAGAGGAGAGAGGAGGCTGGGCGGCCCAGGAGCAGTCAAGAGGGCGGGCAATGCTCAGCCTGGATTTAAGAAGGCAACAGTGGGAAACTGAGGGTGTAGCTTAAGTGGTAGAGTGCTTGCCTAGCACGCACAAAGCCCAGCACCACACAGACCAGGTGAGGTGCTAGCACACACCTGCAGCCCCAACACTCAGGAAGTGAAGTCAAGAGGATTAGAAGTTCAAGGTTTCAGCAGGTTTGGGGCCAGCCTGGGCTATGTGAGACCCCTTCTTAAAACAAAAAAACAAAAAAGTCTGCGTATGTGTGTATCTTTTAAACTTTTTTTTTTATTACAATTGTGACCGTGTGTATGGCTGTATAGGCATATGCATACCGCAGCATGGTATTGCAATCAGAGGATAACTTTTGTAATCAGTTTTCTCTTTCTAGCATGGGTTCTGAGGATTGAGCTCCGGTCAGCTAGCTGTGCTGCAAGTCCTTTGACCTGCTGAGGCATCTTGCTGGGCCCTTAATTTTCTAATTCCTTGTTAATATTTACTCTTTGACCTACTTTCTAATATACTTTAAATTCTCTAAATGAGGTTTCAAAATACCTCATTAAAGGTGATGCCCTGGGCCACAAAAGGACTTATTCAACACGCGTCCTCTCAACCTTGAACCAAAACTGTGGGTCACAGTAAATCTCTTCTCTTCTTTCCAGGCCCTGGGGTCCAGCACTGGGGCCTCACACATGCTAGATGAGTGTTCTGCCATTAAACTACATCCCCGGATCTCTTTTTGCTTTTTATTTTGAGACAGGGTCTCATTAAGTTGCTCACACTGGTTTTGAACTGACTCTGTCCTAGAAGACCTTGAACTTGGGATTCTCCCGCCTTGTCCTCCCCTCTTGCTGGGGTTACAGGACCTGCAGCACCAGATCCAGTTCTAATTCCTTTTCTTTAAGTCTGTGTCTTGTTCAGTCTTCAGTCAACAGCAGACGGGCTATGTTGTGCTATTCTTGGTTGGAGTGTTATATAAACGAAGAGTTGATAGATGGTGTTGCTGAAATCATCTGTATTTCACCTACTCTATTGCTTCAAGCTATGTTAGTCCCCGAGACACTGAAGCTCTAACTGTGGCTGTGAACTTGTCTATTTCCCCTTCCAGGTTTACCGCTTTCACTTTTTTCCTTAAATTAAAGCTGAGTTATGGCTTCCTCTTGATCCCTTGGCCTCTTTATTATGACAAAGTAATCACTTTTGCTCATTTAGTATGCGAGTGGGTTTTTATTGTTGTTTGTTTGTTTTTTCAAGGCAGAGTTTCTCTTTGTAGCTCTGGCTGTCCTGGAACTTGCTCTGTAGACCAGGCTGTCCTTGAACTCTGAGAGATCTGCCTATCTCTGCTTCCCAAGTGCTGGGATTAAAGGCAAGTACCACCACTGCAAGGCTCTAGTGTATTTTTATTTCAGACATTGTATTCTCATCTTTCCAAATTCCACTCAGGCCTCATCTCTTTAATTTCATGCCTGTGTTTGCCTTTTCTTCTACTTCCCTATACAATAGACTATATTTATATATTATATGGATATTGTTGTAACTGTCTTATTTCCTCATCCCAACTGTTCCTGCTCTATTTTCTTGCTGTTTTTTATTCTCCAGATAATGGTTTATATGTTTTTGCTTTTGGCTTGCCTAGTGATCTTTGGTTGCATGGCAGACATTGTGGAATTCCTACTTTTGAGGTATTGGGGTTTTGATGACCTTTTCAAGTGTCAGGCTTTCTTCTGGCAGGAAATCAAGTTATTCTGAATCAGTTTGCTGCCTCCTAAGTTTCCTGCTAAGTGCCTGTGCTTAGCCTCGGGCTTCAGACCGATTCACCCTGACCTCTCAGGTGGCGTTTCTTGAAGACCATGTCTGATGTCTGGTGTGCTACAAGGTCTGTCCTCTTTGGGACATGGGTTGTTCCCTCTCACATGTGAGCCTAGGAATGCTTGGACTACTGCATTGCAGAGCTCTTCCCAGACTCTGCAGTCTTCTATGCACATGAAGATCGGTGTTCATGTAATAACCTGACTGGTTCCTTCCAGGTTTCCAGAACTTTCTCTGGATGCTCTTTGTTGCAGTCAATGCTATTGTTCTTTCAGGATCATGCCTCATAGATTCTAGCCACCTTGTCTTCCCAGGTCCGATCTCTCTTCTAGTCATCAGAACCTCAGGTTGGAGCACCCTACACTAGAGCTGCAAACTGCCCCAAGTGCCACACTAAGCAGTTGCAGAATTGATCTAGTCCAAACAGTCTTTCTACTATTTGCTTTCCACAGGCTACCAAAACTCTGCATTGTGATCTTGTCCAGTTCTTCTATTGTGTAGTGGGGAGGTCTACCCCCTGTAGTTCATCATGGGCAGAGGTGAAGTCTACACATACACTGTGAATGTTTCTTGGCAAAGAAAGAAGCATCTTGAAGGTCAGACAGAATTAGGGACTCCTCTATTCATGGTGGAAGATATACTTCTCTTGCAGACATAAAGTTGGATATGGTGGTACATACTATAATCTCAGCATTGGAGAGCTGAGAATCAAGGGTACAGGGAGGAGAATTGAGTTCAAGAGCAGCCTGAGCTACGTCAGAAGAATTTGTATTGAAAAAACAAAACCTACTGAAGGACTGAGTATGTAGCTTAGTGATAGAGCATGCACAAAGACCCAAGCTCTATCCTCACTACTCCATACACCTGTGTGGTGACTTGTGCCTGTAATCCCAGCATTTGGAGATAGAGGCAGGAGCATCAGATGTTCAAGGTCATCCTTGGCTACATGGGAGCTTGACACCAGCCTGACGTACATAAGAGAGACTGTCTCAAAACCAAACAAGCAAATAAAGAAAAAACGTTCAGGCAGGCCTCAGCAAACAAGAGAGGCTGGGCGACAGACAGATGCCCTCAGAGCTCTGTCTGAGGGTTCTGACAGAAAGCTTTGAGAAGCACTTCCTGGTGACATTTATTCTCTCTGATGTGGGAGGCTGTGCTGCTTGAGAACACTGTGGAAGATGAAAGGTCCCTGGAGGAGGCAGGAGTTTGAAAAGACCTTACTGGAGAGGAAGGGGGCCAGAAGCTCAAACTGCCAGCCACAGACTTGTGAAGACACCAACAAGACTCCAGTGGAAGCAATACAGTCTAAAATGAGGCACATGGCCATGACACCAAGATTCAATACCTAAGCGCTGCTGACATCCTATTTCTGAGCTGGTGTTAGAGCGAGACAGATGTCCGGAGAGGAAATGCCATCCGTGAGCAGTGCTGTGTCTCCAGCCATCCCAGGGGCGACCGTGAAGCCATCCTTGGGTTGTTCATTCTATTGCTACTTAAAGTAAAGAACCAAAAGCTGGGGCAATGGCTCGGATGGGAAACTACTTGCTATGTAAGTACAACCTGAGTATGATTCCCAAAATATAGAAAACCTTATCTCAAAGGAAAAAAGAAAAAGCAAGAGGGCTCAGCAGGTTGAGGAACCTGCCACCAAGACTGATGGCCTGAGGTCCATTCCCAGGACCCACACTGGTGGAAGAAGAGACTCGAATCTGGCCTCCCAAAGCACAGTGTGGTATGTGTGCACTCACATACATCCACTCACACAAAATAAATAAATAAACATATAAATTTTTAAAAAGACTAAAGAAAAGGGTTGAGGTGTTTCTTACTGGTACAGCTCTTGCCTGACAGAGTGCACTTCTCTCTTCCAGCAGCAGAGCAGCCAGGAGGTCCATGTAAAATCCCAGTTCAGAACCGGAGCGTGTATATGGTGTTGGTCACAGCATATATCCAGGGTGCACTGTGGGGCGTTTACCCACCACCCCCACAGCTTCCCAGAGTTTTCTTGAGTGTGATCAGCAGGAAATATTAGATAGAAGGATTTATAGCGGAGAATCTTGCGGAGATAAACAGATAGAAAATAAAGGATAGCCTCGAGAGGGCATGGAACCTATTCCAACGGGCCCTGACTGTCTCTGCCCCAGGGTTTTTATAGAGACGCCAAGGGGTGGAGCAAAAGACCTCCTCCCCCAGCACAGCCAAGTGCAGACCATCTCAGACACCTGCACTCAGGCCCGTGGTCCTGATCATCCTCTATTCGGACCTGCTGGGTAAAGCCACGAGGAACCCGAGAACGGGCTCCCACAGTGCACCACCCAGGTTACAGATCTGCCACATCTAACTGCCCGACACCAGAGACCATAATGGGGTCCAATAGTGGGATGCACCCAGGATGGTGGTCCCCATGAAATTATATGGTTTGATGATGCCAGATCTGGCTTCATGTGCACACAAGCCCTGCTTCATGGTGTGCACACAGCATGAAATAGAAATTGCTTAGCTGTGCATTCCCTAAAGCACCTATCTTTAAGTGATGCGTGACTTTAATTGAATACATGGAAAGGGGAATAAAGCTCACTTTATTATCCAAATGAAAGAACAGGCTTACTTTTTCTAACTTAATGAGGGTGAGCAATGCCACAAGCAGAGGGTACCTGAGCAAGTAGTGAGCATCACAGAAGGTGGCATGGGCATCTGATGCCAAAGTCCCTCTCAGCTCCTGCTAGACAACATCTACCTTAGTTTGAGTTTTTTATTGCTGTGAAGAGACACTGTGACCACAGCAACTCTTATAAGGAAAACATTTAATTGGGGTGACTTGCTTATAGTTTCATAGGTTTAGTCCATTATCATTTTGACAGGGAGCATGGCGACATGCAGACCGACATGGTGCTGGCTACATCTTGTGCAGAAGACAGCAGGAATTGGACTGAGAGTCACACTGAGGGAAGCTTGAGCAAAAGAGACCTCAGAGTCCAACCCCACGGTGACACACTTCCTCCAACAAGGACACACCTCCTAATAGTGCCACTCCCTCTGGGGCCCACTTTCTTTCAAATGACCATAACATCTGACATGGTAGATCAGCTACTGACTTAAGTCTAGGGCAGTGCAGCATGTGGGAGGGGGAGGGGAACCTTCTTCAATGGGAAATCCCACAGAGAGGCACCCCGTCATCTCCATGGCGTTTATTTATATATGTAGGGGTAGTTGTTGGGCCGATACACATGTCACAGAATGCGCGTGGAGGTCAAAAGACAGCTTGTAAGAGTCAATTCTCTCTTTTCACTGTGTGGGTCCTGGAAATAAAACTGACTCAGGCTGCCTTTACCCACGGAGCCATTCCACCAAAGCTTGTTTTGGTGTTTGAGACAGAGCCCCATACAGTCTAGACTAACCTCCAGCTAGCTTTGTAGCCAGGGATGACCTTGAGCTATTGATTCTCCTGCCTCCATCTGCAGGATGCTGGAATTATAGGCTTGTGCAGGGCTAAGGATGAAACCTAAAGCTTAGAGCATGCTAGACAAACACTTGGCCAACTAAGCCACATCCCTGGCCCTTGATGACACTTTACCATCTCTGTTGACCTCTTCACTGTCCCTGTCTGGCATTGACACTTACGCATCACCATAATCTGTTTCTGTTCAGATTTTATCTGTGGTACCAGGAGGTGAGCCCCTAGAGGAAAAGGGCTGGTTTATCAACTGGTACCTTAGAAATTTCTCAGGAATAAGACACATTTATTTCAAAGTCAACCCAGCTAGAAGAAGGGGAGGGGGGAGAGAAAGAACATCGGCATTAGTTGTTCTAAGCAATCTGCCCGCTCATAAACTGCATGTCAGCATTTCAGTGCACAGTGTCTGTCTGTCTCTGGTGGTTCTGGCAACACGACTGTTGCATGTGGATTCTGCAGTCTGGAAGTTTGCCCTGGGCACCTTGCTCTTCAAATTCTCCATCTTTGGTCTGGGCAAAACAATAGTGCAGCATCTCAAAGGTGTGTATCTCTGGTTCTCATGCACCTGGATCCTACATGGTGAATAAATCCGGAGGTTATCCTTAGTCTTTATTGAAGAATTAGAGAAGACCCTCCTTCCACCCACCATCCCACCCTGCCTGCGTGTGAACACAGCTGGAAGGCAGTCTATTTTCTGCATTCTTCACTGATACATTGTTGTCATGTAGAGTGAAATTTGGGGCGGACATAGTAGTCCACACCTGTAATCCGAGTACGTGGGAGGTCCAGGCAGGAGGTTCACCCAAAATTGGAGCCCAGACTGGTTTATTTAGCTAGATGCAGGCCAACCAGGATTTCGGAGAAAAATTTTAAAATAAAAAATAAATAAATCCAAAAGCAAACAAAACAGAATAGAACTTGACAGGTACTTAGTAACTGCTCCTGCAGTTATCTGGGTGTTATCTCAGTGGAAATGATACTTTGAATCTTTTACCCTTAGCTACTAAAGAAAAGCTCAGCAATTGTAGCCAATCCAGAGTCTGGGCAAGAGTCCAGACTCCAGCCGCCCAACGGGCAAGACTCAGCCACCTGTCTGAAAACACCAATGAAGGAGACAAGCTAACAGTGGAAGGCAGAGAGCAGAGATTTAATCTGTGTGTGGGAAAGTGAACAAACAAAGGTCTGCTGACTCCCAAGTTTGTCTTTGGAGGTATTGGCATGAACTTTAGGTTTCCATAGAGAAAGAATTGAGGTAGGGCCAGAGATCTGCATTAATTAAGCCGTTCTGGTCAAGGTATGGTCCCACCCATCATTATCTCAGCTTTGCTTATGCAAGGCAGTCCAAAGGAGTCCTTATTGCTTGAAGGGACAATGGTCCTTAGGAAATGATTACTTCTGCTCCTGGTGAAGCCTCACCCTCATAGATAACTGCCCTCATAGCAGGGGTATCTGTCCTACGAGGCTCTACTGTTCCTAGAATGAGTGACTGCAGTTTGGGACAATGGCTTATGTCAGCCTTAAAGGGAGGTAGGGTAGGTTAGACAGAGACTCCATGCCTATACAGAATCAAGCAGGTGACCCAAATTACGGGAGAGAGAGCTGGACAGTGAAGACAGAGGGCCAGGCTTCATCCTGTTTTTATTTGCTCTACAGGCCCAAGTGAGAAGTCAGGCCTGAGTGCCTGGTATGGGACCTTCTCCTCCATACCTCTTTAAACAAACATGCCCAGTAATTACCCCATTAAACTGATCGTGTAATTGCTTTGACACGGCTCTGGATGAATCTGCTCACCAAGGCTTCTGAGGGGCTCTGGGCGCACTGCCTGTTCCTTGGTTGGAACCAGCTGTGGCACTTCCAGTTTGCATGGAGTCCCTCTCTCCAGGGCTCTCCACGATCACCACCCTGCAGAGGCCAAATGCTCTCTTCACTTGCCTATAACCATGACCACCTCTGTTCTCCCCTCTGCCTTAGACTTCTGGCTGCAATGTTCGTGCTGGCCCTGCTTAGAGAATCTGACTGAAGCCCCCTCCCCTTCCTCATAAAACTCATCCCGTCCGGCATCCTGAAACAACCTGGATCATTTCTTTTTCTGGTTAAACAGCTACTGAGGAACATCTCCTTCCTGGGAACAAAGCCTGTTTGCTAACAGAGGTGCAATGCTGGTGGGGTTTTGGAACACCCCCACCCCACCCCCACCCCCAACACATGTCAGGCAGAGCCAAGGCTTCAGGCTCTGAACTTGATCATCAGCATTTCAAAAAAAACAAGAACCCCATAGTGTGTAGTTTTGTTTCTGTTTCATTATTTGTAGACATTCTAGGCCCAGCACAGACCAGTAATAAACACCTGTTAAAATAATTGATTGATTGACAGCCAGCTGGGCCTGCCGGATGTTTCTGTCTGGCCACAATGTCTGAGATTTTTTTTCCGTTTTCAGTAAAAATTGTAATTATTTTCATTGCAGCTATTCACCAGATTCCCCGCATTTGTCCCTGACTTTCTTCTAACTTTTCATTTTGAAATGCTTAAGGCGCAGATAAAAGGCTGGATGAGTAGAATAGAGATGACTCCCTTCTGCTCTCTACCTGACTCAACAATAAATGTTTTCCACATGCATTTTTTTTTCTCTTCCTTTCTCTGTCTCTACATAGTATATGCACAATGTTCTCTATAAATGTCCTTTTTTGCTGGGTCATTTGAAAGTAAGATGCAGGCATTAAGACATCTCACTCATAAATATGCCAACACACAGTTTCTGAGAATGAGGACATTTTCTGCGTAAACCACAATAACATCGACCCAGCCAAGGAGTTAATAATCATCTCAAAACATAACCCAATAGCCCTCCGCTTATTCTCCAGTTGGAGAAGTTTGCTTTTGGGTCAGGCAGTGACAACCTTTGGTTGAGCTCCAGTTCTAGTTTCTACAAATCCATCGGTGTGTAGGCACCTATCTCAGAGTCACTGTTTACACCCGCCAGTCACATTTCCTGATTCTGGGTTGACAAAGAGTTGCTCAGATTCAGGTAAGTAGTTTCCAGAATGGCAGCCCAAAACTTCCAGGAAGCCTCACCTCCTCACCCTCCAGGAAGGCTCTGCACTTTGAAGGAGCGTTGCATAGAGCACAGAGCGGGAGTCCAGTCACGCCTCCACGAGTCATCTGGATCCTAGATTCACTTGGTGATGTAGGTGGAATCACAGGAAGCAGGCCACTGCATAGACGAGGGCCTCCTCGCAAGAAGCTCATCCTAAAAGGAGGTGGCTCTACAGCAGGGGAGGGGGAGTAAAAAAGTCTCCTGGTGTTGGGGGAGTGTCAGCCCATGGCCAGGAGGGATCTGCCTCTGCTTCAGAATACAGAAAAGGAAGATATTGTGCAAGCAAAGCATCTTTGAATGTAGACGCAAGCAGGGGTTGCACCTTTGACAACCCTGACTCCTGTCCCAGTTCAGAGTATCCCAGACCTCTGGGCACCATGGAGGCAAAACTGCTCTGAGTCCTGAACACAGTGGGGAGGAGTCTTGGGAACAGAGTGGACAAGAAAACTCCTCAGAACAGCAAACTTGGCCCCGGGGGGTGAGGGTGGGGAGGCAAGAATAACTAGTGAGGACATGGAGGGGGCTGTAAGTCACCTCCCAGAACCCAGAAAGTTCCAAAGAAGTAAATCTTCTCTGCCTTGCTCTTGGTGACCTGCCCACTCTGGCCAGAATGTTGGGCTGTTGTGGATGGGTTCTCATCTCATGCCCATATGGCCTGTGGCCTGGAGGATTCAGTGAGAAAGAGCAATTCAGAATTATAAGGACCATGATGCTGACCACTCAGCTTCCAGCCACATCCTCCCCGCAGTCTTGGACTTAGGGAGGCTCCAGGAAGGACACTGGAAGGGCCTGGAAACAAAGCAGCTCTCCAGTGTGTGAACAGCTCTTTCTTGGGGCTTACCTGACACTCTTAATGGCCCGACAGCCCTCATATGCAGAGCAGTGTTGCTTCCCTGATCCCAGGAGGCTGCAGATCCTGCTGATAAGAGTGTCCCTGCCAGAGAGTTCCAGTTGCAGGGCTCCGAGAATGGGGGCCAGCGACTGGCTAACTGCCCATGTGATTTCAGCCTCCAGCGCACAGCATAACTTTTCTCAAAGCTCTTCACAGAGCGTTGGGGTGAAACGAGCAGGATGTGGCATCCTTTATTTTTGCCTAAGAGCAATTTGTCCATGGAAAGTGTGTATCGCTTCACTGTTCAGCCCACTGGCCGTTCTGGGCTCATCTCTGCACCAGCTCCAGGTCTCTCTGGTCAGAATGCCTAGCAGTGCCTGCCGATGAGCAGTGCAGTGTGGTCAAGTGCTCACTTACAGCATACGTTCTTTGACTCGATCACCCTTAGAGCCGATTTCAGGATGTGGCTTAGCACCTCACTGCACTAGCAGCAGCAGTGGCCACATTGTCCTGCAGACAGTGCCCAGCATACGGTGAGCCCATCACCCATGTCCACAGGTTCAGGCTGATGGAATTCTTTAGCCTCAATCTTGGTGATAAAGTATTTCTCATTTACAGCACGACAGGAAACTTCTGAGCAGGCACAGAGGGTGGTCCACACCGTGCCTGGTGTCACTAGGAGCTCCTAATAGTTAGTCATTAAAGTGTCCTCTTCGTGAACAGCAGCCACAGCAGCTCTGCAAGCGCCGTAGAACCTGGGAAGGATTTTTTCATATCTGGACAAAAGCCTCTGTCCACATGTGGTTTAGACTCCGAGGGGGAACATTCTGATTACCCAGTATCAGTGCTTAATATTCTGGTCCTAGGGAGGTGGCTCAGGCAGGAAGTGTGGGGACTTGAGCTCTAGCCCCAGGACACAGGTAAAAAGCCTAAAGTGGTGGTGTATGTTTGAAATCTCAGCACGGGCTGATGAAGGCAAGTGGAACCTTTGTGCTCCCCGGCCAGCCAGTCTACCCCACTCGGTGAGTTCCAGGTCCTGGTAAGAAACCTTGCCTCAATAAGTAAAAAAAGTAAATAAATAAATAAATAAATAAATAAATAAATAAATAAATAGGGTGGATGGAACCTGAGAACAAACTTGAGGTTGACCTCTGGCCCCCACAGGGATGTATGCACCCACACACTCCTACACCCACAAAATATTTGGTTTCTATGCAATCATAATTTTATCTACTTCCTCCATGGAAATATTTTAGGAAAAGGAAAAACAAGACAGCCATTATGGAAAGGCTGTGCCACACAGGGTTTGTTTATTCAGGGCTCCTCATGGCTCATATCAGGGCTACTTCACCTTTTCCATTTGTGACTGGCCACTTTTCATCTGAGAGGTTTCTGTGCAAGCCAGGATACAGGTATATAGAATAGGTATACAACTCAAACATGTACTAATAATAAACCATAAGGAAATTTACTTGAAAACAATCCTATATCTATCATCTATCTATCTATCTATCCATCCATAATTTTACCATTTACTAACGACAAGAGAAAACTTTCATACTAATGAGATTAATGTGTTGGCTTATTTTTACATAAACACTACATTTTGGTAGAATATTTGATACTTCAGGACACTGAGCATCTTCAGAGTTTTTCAGAGTTGATGAATATTTTGATTTTATAGTAGTCAATGCTAAGAACTACTCTGCTTCACATAAATACATAGTCCAAAATGGAAGAATGTTTAGAGACATTTCAGAAGGGTGGAAATTCAGTCCTAACCCCAAGCCAAAATTCATTTAACAATTTTTTGAGTGAAACTGAAGTTAGTAGCTCAAACACAAATTTTTAAAATCAGCATTCCAATGCAACCCAAAGATCACACCAATTTAACACATGCTGAGGAAAGACAGTAGAAAAATATTAAAAGTCTTTGCTCCCTGAATTAAACCGTCATGTTTCCACTGAATCAGAAAACCATGTACAGAAAATGTCCTTCAGTTCATAGCATACAAAAGTCTTGAATGAGCCTAGGTGTTCCAGGGTTTGGCTGCTGTGTCATGGCCTGATATCATGCACGGTACAAGTGCATGTGCTGTGTGTCCAGAACCAAGGCTGTTGTAAAGTCTCATGAAGCAACATGGGCAAACACCGCCAGAAGCACCTCAGATTCGTAACACATTTGATTCTGAATTCCTGACCATTGTACATTTTGAAAACTTCCATTGTAGCCAGATTTTTGGTGATCCTCACATTCATTCTTGATCCACAGTTTTAAGACCCTGAGGCTCAGGCAATAGTAAGTGGTCAGTGAGCTATCAGCAACAATTCTGGAGCTATGTTCATGTGTTACTAAACACAAACACCAGTTTCCACCCAACTACTATATAGTCAGGAAGCACAGCCCTTTGGGCTTCTAGCGGGAAAACGTTACAATGGTAAGGGACAGCTAGAGAGCAGTGCCCTGCAGGGGACTAAAGGACAAAGTAACAGTACTCACTGCGTGACCCATCAAAACTATGGAAAACAGCACATGGGAGAATGACCGTGCATGCGCCATTGAGAGATCAGGTTGCGCATCCTTCACAGGATAGTTTCCATCTTATGCAGGTTTGCAATGAAGCAAATGTCAGAATTTAGCACGCTGTTAGTAAAACCACTTTTCAAAGCAAGTGTCTTAAAACTTAAAGGGAGGTTGTAACAATAGTGTGGAAAAACCACACATTTTATCCAGATCCCCTGAGGCTGGAGTTACAGATAGTTGTGAACCTCAGTGTGGATGCTGGGAATCTATCAGGGTCCTCTGCAACAAGTGGTTTTTTTGTTTTTGTTTGTTTGTTTGTTTGTTTTTTGAGACAGGGTTTCTCTGTGCAGCCTTGGCAGTCCTGGAACTCACTATGTAGATCAGGCTAGCCTCAAACTCACGGAGATCTGCCTGCCTCTTCCTCCTAAGTCCTGGGAATAAAGATGTGTGCCACCACCGCCTGGCACAACAAGTGATCCTAATCACCAAGCCAATTCTCCAACCCTCTCCACTTTAACTTTTTTTTAAATATTTATTTATTTATTTAATGTATATGAGGGATCTATCTTCAGGGACACCAAAAGAGAGAATCAGATCCCATTATAGATGGTTGTGAGCCACCATGTGGGTACTTGGAATTGAACTCAGGACCTCTGGAAGAGCAGCCAGTGCTCTTAACCGATGAGCCATCTCTCCAACCCCTCCGCCTTAACTTTTGAGTCAGAGTTTCACAGGGTTGAACCTGGAGAATGGCTAGCCAGCAAGGCCCTAGGTTTGCCTGTCTCTGTTTTCTCAATGCTGGGATTATGATGTGTGCTGTCATGCCAGGCTTTTTGTGTGGATGCTGTGGATCCAAATTGAGGTCCTCATGGTAGTGCAGCCAGCGTTTTATCCACTTGATCCTTTATCACAGCCACAGCCCCTTCACTGTGTCTGCTGCAGTGGTGACACTCCACTCTCTCCCAAGTGTCAGTGTGCAGTCATTGGAAGAGAGTTTTCCTCTCCCCCATATAGTTACCCATTTCTGACCAGTGTGAACTCAAAGATGTAGGTTTTCTTCAGTACTTGTTCTGAGGAGCAGATCCTGGGTTTAGTGGGGGTGATTGGTGCTGCAAGCTGTCTCTCATGTTGTTCTGACATGCTAGCTCCTTTCCTTTCTTCCCTGCCGTTTTTGACTTTCTATTATAGCAAGCTGTCCTTGGCTCATCTAGTACCCTCCAGGAATAGAGTCACTCATTTCTCCAAAGAAACACAGCTCAGAGTGGAGCACAGTACGGTATTGGGGGACAGAGCTCCGTGCATGTCTTCCTTTCTTTTCCTGTTGCTGTGATAAAATACTCTGACAAAGCAACTTAGGGGAAGAAGGGTCTGTTTGCCTCACAGTTCAGGTGTCCATCAGGGCAGAGAAACCATGGCAATGGGTATTTGAAAGAGTTGAGAAGCAACAAGGAATGAATGCATTTTGTACTTACATCACTGTACCCATTCTATACACAGTCCAAGACTCCCTGCCCAGGGAACTAGGCCTATAATTAAAATAGGTCCTAGCACATCAATTAATGTAATCAAGATAACACATTAGAGTATACCCAGAGGCTGATCTCTGAGGTGATTCTAGAGCGTGTCAAGCTGACAGTGTCAACGATAACAGAATGGGAGGTATGTTCATCATTGCCGGCTGCAGCTGACTAAAGCCCATACATAACATTATATAACATGCTTTTAAACTGCTTGCATATTGAGAATAGAGGTGGATGTGTGTGAATTGAGTTCCTACCCTTATCCCTAACTTTGCATCTAGTCAGTAAGAACATTCTTTGCCTTTTCTCTATTCCATGTTGTACCTCTCTTCTTCATCAGTGAAATTCCTAGTTCCCAAACAACACCTTTATGATTTGCTGGATGACATGATAAATAAGATAGCTTAATTTCTAAATCTATCCACTAGAGAAAAAGACCATATAACGAAGGGTCAAAATTCTTTGCAGTTCTTTTATTCTTGAGGTTGAGATGTAAGGTCCAAGCACTTTGTTTAAACATTACAAAAGGCTGTGCGTGGTGGTGTGTGCCAACAATCCTAGAATTTGAGAAGCCTGAGGCAGAAAGATCAGGAGTGCCTGGTTATTTTCAGCTACATAGCAAAATATGCATAACCATGACAAACATTCATTATTTGGTCTTTTTTGTTTGTTTGTTTGTTTTCTCTGTGTAGCTTTTGGAGCCTGTCCTGGAACTCGCTCTGTAGACCAGGCTGGCCTCGAACTCACAGAGATCCACTTGCCTCTGTCTCCCGAGTGCTGAGAACAAAGGCGTGTGCCATTACCGCCTGGCTATTCTTCAGTCTTTTTATGTTCCTCACTGACAACATAGTTGGGTCCAAATACATGGTTTGGGATTTCGTTTTTACTCTCCTCCCCATCTCCATTGCTTTATTTTTGCATTTTTATAGTTCGTTTTTGAGGTAAGATTTCATGTAGCCCAGGTTGACCTCCAACTTCATGTAGCCGAGGATGACCTTGCACGGATGCTTCTCTTGCCTCCACCTCCTGAGAGTCGAAATTACAGGCGTCCACCACCAAATCCGGTTCATGTGGGGCTAGGGTGGAGCTCAGGTCATGCGTTCAAGGCAAGCACTCTATCAACTGAACTACAGTCCCAGCCCTACTTGTGATTTTGAATATGCAGATCATTATCAAATTCAGAAAAGGGATTTAGAGAAGTTGTTCCTCCCATCTCAGTGTCTTCTCCAGGGGTCCTCGTGAGTCACTTTCTTTTTTATGAGACAGGGGTCTCACATGATAGCCCATGCTGGCCTGACACTCACTGTGTAGTCCTGGCTGGCCTCAATCCTCCTGCCTTAGCTAAGGACTGAAATTCACAGGCATGAGACACTATATCCAGCTTTTGGCTCACCAGTCTGAATGTTTTCTGATTTATCATTAGTGTGTGTGTTTTACCCAAACAAGCAGATATATTTGTGTTTTCTTATTTTCCTTTACTTTTATATAAAAAGCAGCATATGATAATGCTCTCTGACACTTGTCTTTTCCTAGCATAGCATGTCCTGGAAATCACTGTGTATCTGTTCACAGAAGTCTGCCTTATTCTTTTTTATAGTCTTGCTGACAATGTTTTGTCAAGCTTTTGAGTTTTTGCCAGTTTGTAGGGGGATAAATAGTAGCTCTGTAGTTTTAATTTGAAAAGGAGTGAAATGTAACATCTTTGCACACACTGACGGGCTGGCTCTTCTTGGGGCATCACTGGGGACTGTCTACCATTTCTCCCATTTCTTAGGAAACGCCCCCACCCCCTTAGTGTTTAAGTTTTTTACATACCAGGGATATCTTTCCCTTACCTGTGTTTATGGACATAATTTCCTTCAATTTGTCATTTGTGTGTATGTCTTTATTTTTGTAAGACACACATAGCCAAACCTGACCATTTCAATCACTTTTTTTTAAAGGTGCACATGAGTGTGGTATATGCACACATGCATGGACTTGCAGAGGCCAGAGGAGGACATCTGGTGTCCTGTTCTGTCACTCTCTGCCTTATTCTGTGGAGACAGGGTATCTCACTGGGCCTGGAGCTAGGCTGGCAGGCAGCAAGCCCCAGCGATCCTCCTGTCCCCACAGTACTAGGGGTTATAGATACATGTCACCATGCCTGGCTTATGCAGTATTGAGATGCTAGGCAAGCACTCTACTAACTGAACTACATCACTGATCATTGTTATTGTTATTATTATTATTTTGAGTATGTAGCCCCCAGAACACTGGGATTACAGGCTTACATGTCCACACTGGGCTTTTTTTTTCTTATCTTTCTTTTAATGACTTATATTAGTTGGGGCAGTGGTGGCTCACGCCTTTAATCTCAGCACTTGGGAGGCAGAGGCAGGTGGATCTCTGAGTTCAAAGCTAGCCTGGTCTGCAGAGTGAGTTCCAGGACAGGCTCTAAAAGCTACTCAGAAAAACCCTGTCTTGAAAAACAAAAACAACAAAAAAAGATTAATTTTTTTAAGAGTGTGTATGTGAGCCGGGTGGTGGTGGTGCACACCTTTAATTCCAGCACTCAGGAGGCAGAGCTAGGTGTTTCTCTGTGAGTACAAGGCCAGCCTGGGCTACAATGTGTTCCAGGACAAGCTCCAAAGCTACACAGAGAAACCCTCTCTCGAAAACAAACAAACAAACAAACAAACAAAAATAAAGTGTGTGTGTGTGTGTGTGTGTGTGTGTGTGTGTGTGCGCGCGCGCGCGCGCGTGTGTGTGCAGGTGCCCACAGAGGCACTGGATTCTCTTGAGCTGGAGTTATAGGTGGTTGTGAGCTGCCTAATGTGAGTTGCTGTGAATCAGACTCGAATCCTCACGAAGAGCAATTCAGGCTCTTAACCATTAAACCACCTCTCCAGCTTGGGATGGGACCACACTTTACATACTATAAAGGTCAAAAACAGTTTCTCATAAAATTAAATTAGAATTATATTATCCAGCAATTCCACTGTTAGGTATATCCCTAAAAGAATAAAAAAGAAGTCACTCATGTCCATAGCGGCATTATTCACAATAGCCAAAGGTAGGAGTGACACCAGTGTCCATCAACAGACAATGGCTGGCATAGTGCCACAGCAGGGTGCTAATCACCCTCAAAGGGAAGGAACGTCTGCTATCTCCTACCGTGTGAGGTCCCTGGAGATGTTACGTTCAGGCAGACACAAAAGGAGAAAAGCTCTGACTTCACTGATAGGAGTTGACAGGGTCGTCAAAATCATCAGCACCAAAGGTAGAATGGACATTGTTAGGGCTAGTGTGTGTGTGGGGGAGTTACTGTTTAATAGGAAAGAATTTCAGTTTGAGTACAATCATTCATTCCCGTACCTGACTTCCTGTGAGTTCTGGGGATCCAAACTTAGCTTCTTAATCTTGTGCAGCAAACACTTTGCCCACCGAGGCACACAACCCCTCTACTAGTTCAAGTAATAGGTATTTAACAGAAGTGCTAGGGTATGCCTTGGTTGTTCCACACCATTTTCCCAAGGTGTATGGAAGTCACCTTTCATGTATAGTGTTGCATTTCCATTATTCCTGGATAATTTTCCAGATGATAGTTGTTGAAAAAATATCTATAAAAATGGAAAGTGCTGTTGGGTGGTGATGATGCTGGGCTCAACCCCAGAGCCTTGCTCATGGGGGTAAGAACTTACACCTGAGGTACAACCCAGCAGAGATGAACTTTTTGGGGAGGGGGTTTGAGACAGGGTTTCTCTGTGTAGCCCTGGCTGTCCTTGAACTCGCTCTGTAGATCAGGCTGGCTTTGAACTCAGGGATCTGTCTGCCTCTGCCTCCCAGTGCTGGGATAAAAGGTGTTAAAGCTCAGAGATTAACACTTTAATACTGACTTTGTTTTACTTTTGGAGTTTCCTCATTAGTGAGTCCAATTCAATGGATTTTACTTCTCTTTCCTGGCTTCCAACAACTTCTATCTGAACCTCTGTACTTGCTTATCTCATTTCTAATCTCCTCCCCTTCCCCCTCCCTCCCCCTTCCTTTCTTTTCTCTGCTCCATCCTTCCTTTTTTTTTTTTGCATGTGAATATTTGTATGGGGTGCACAAGTATATATATATATATGCATGTTTGTGTGTGGGTGTGTATGTGTGCATGTATATAGTGTATATGTGTGAAGGCCAGAACCTTACATGTTCCTGTTTGGTGGGTGCATGTGTATACATGTAAACGTGTGTGTGTGTGTGTGTGTGTGTGTGTGTGTGTGTGTGTGTGTGTGTGTGTGTAGGCCAGAGGTTGATCTATGGTTTGGTCCTGGATAGCTCTCCACCTTATAGACTGAGACAAAGTCTCTCACTTACACCCTAAACTTGCTGATTCTCAGCTCGTCTAACTAGTCAGCTTTCTCCAGAGACTATCTGCCTCTACTTCCATGTACTGTTACAAGCAGGCCACCGAGCCTCCCCAGCTTTTAGGTGGGTTCCTCGGACCCAAACTGCTAGTTCTCACACTTGCATGACAAAGCTTTAACTGCTGAGCCATCTCCCCAAACCACCTCTCTGTCTGTCTGTCTGTCTCTGTCTCCGCACCCCCTCAGGTTTCACTTTGTAGCTCAGGCTGGTTTTAATAGCAATCCCCCTGGCTCATCCTCCTGAGCACTGAGATTACAGGTGAACACAACCACCACTAGTCAATGGGGCGGGGGATATCAGATGAAACATTAGGATTCCTTTTCCACAATCAGAAAAATGATTACTTTTCTGTTTTCTTTTTTCAGTGGCATTCTTTCTGTCTTTCAGCTTTCCAGTTAGGAAGCATCTGGGGGCAGGGCTCCAGGTGGGGGGCTTTCGCTTCTGTCTTCCGCTGAGGTAGGATTTTAAGAAGATGCTGGTGCTGGAGGAGGGCTGCTCTTCTCTGTCTCTCCTGGGCTTGTCACGTCTCCTCCTCACTCCCTTCATTCCCTTCACTGCCAGGCCTCTGAAGGGCGACACTTGTTCCCAATCATCTGACTTCCCCCAAGACTCTGGGCTTTTTCAAGCCTGTCCTCTGTTGTTCGGTGTTTTGCAGATCTCTTCCTTGGTCATTACAGTGTTCATTCAGACTCTAGTTTTCGGAATTGGACATCGCCTTACGGTGGCAACAAGCCCGTCTTCCTTAAGATCTCGGCAGCAGTGAAGGACATCTGCTGAATGTGAAGATGTCTGCTGGAGTGGGGTGTCTGCTGGATGGGGTGTCTGCTGAATGTGAAGATGTCTGCTGGAGTGGGGTGTCTGCTGGAGTGGGGTGTCTGCTGGAGTGGGGTGTCTGTTGGATGGGGTGTCTGCTGGAGTGGGGTGCCTGCTGGAGTGGGGTGTCTGTTGGATGGGGTGCCTGCTGGAGTGGGGTGCCTGCTGGAGTGGGGTGTCTGTTGGATGGGGTGTCTGCTGGAATGGGGTGTCTGCTGGAATTGAGTGACTCTTCCTCCTCATTTCCGAGAAGTCTGGAGTTCAGGAGAGGCTCAAAATCCTAGTAGCAAAGACTTGCTTGTGCCCCGGTTTGTTCCGGATTGGGCAGACTACCTCTTAGGCAGTCCTCACCTCCTGAAGTCTGTGCAGATCTCAGAAACATTTGCAGTCTCTCAAGTACTGGACAATCTTATTCAGA
The DNA here is from genome assembly GCF_049852395.1 of Peromyscus maniculatus bairdii. NCBI lineage: Eukaryota > Metazoa > Chordata > Mammalia > Rodentia > Cricetidae > Peromyscus > Peromyscus maniculatus. Next base: position 58,862,838 of record NC_134856.1, read on the forward strand.
CACAGGGACTTACAGAGTCACAAGGGCATGGCCAAGGTTACAGCCACCAGAGAGCTGCTGTCAGAGAAGAACTGGCTGCCTGCTCTATTAAGTGGATTCCTCTGCTCACTTCATTCCTTCAGGGAAGCAACCAACGAAAAAGAAAAGATGTAAAAACATAAATTACATAAATTGCCATCCTTCTCTCCTCGTTTTCATGTTTATTTAAATTCATTACTATTTTCCTCTTTAGACCAGGTGGGGTCATCTTTACAAGCAAGTTCCTTGAAATCTACCTTCCCTATCTCAGTCTTGTTCAGACGGCAGGGTGGTGCATTCCTGTCATCCCAAGACTCAGGAGTCTGATGCAGGAGGAGTGTTGTGAGCTTGAGGCCAGCTTGGGCTAGATGGTGAGTTCGAGGCCAGTCTAGGTTATAGAATGAACCCTTATACTTTAAAAAAAAAAAAAAAAAAAAAAGGAAAAATAAGAATCCAATAACCCACTACTGCCCAAATAGTAAATGAGATGGACGCCGGGCCAGAGCGACCTCTGCAGACTGGACTCGGACCACTCCAGGTCTTCTGGAACCCGCGTGCAAGCCTCAGAGACCGCCACCTGCCACTCCCGGGGACGCGCGGTGGGCGGGGCGCCGCTGCCATGGAGACGCGGCCCCGCCCCCCGAGCACCCCGCCCCTCAACGTCGATTGGTCGCCCTTTGCTCCCTGACCTCGCTGCCGGGCCGCCGCTTCCTGCCGGGCGCTGAGCGCCGCCCGCCGCCCGCTGCCGCGTCTTCCCGCGCCGCCGCCCCGCGCTCCGCCCGCCGCGCGCTCCGCCCGCCGCGCCGCCAGCTGCCCGGCGGCCGCCCAGTGCGAGGATGCGGCGGCGCTCGCGGATGCTGCTGTGCTTCGCGCTGCTCTGGGTGCTGGGCATCGCCTACTACATGTACTCGGGGGGCGGCTCCGCGCTGGCCGCGGGCGCGGGCGGCGCCGGCAGGAAGGTGAGTGCCGCGAGGCCTGTGCGCCGACCCGGGCCTGCGGCTGGGAGGCGCCGTGCGTGGAGAGTGGGTCCCGGCTCGGGGCAGCAACCGCGGGGACCCTAGCCCGGACGCACGAGTCAAGTTTCCTTCGGGCCCTCAGACCAGGAGTGCGAGCTCCGGCCCTGCTCCGCTTACCCGGGGCTCTGGCTGGGTCCAGCGACTTGCCTCCCTCACACGGGGCGCGGGCACCCGAAGCCACATACCGCCCTTCGCTAGGATCTTGGGGACTGTTGTCTCGCTGGAGCCTCTGCGCTCCACTCCCTGTGCCGGGATCGTAGGGACCAGACTCCCTAGTCCCTGCGCCGCACTCCGCCCAGCTCGCCCCAGGACACCCACTCCCTAGTCCGGGATCTTAGGAATCGTTGTCACCCGAGACCCGGTGCTCCCTGAGCCACACTCCGCCCAACTCGAACCCCGACCCTCTATGTCCTGCTCCGGGATCCTGGGGATCTCGGTCCCGCCAGAACCCCGGTTCTCCAGCGATCACAGGCATGATTCCACCCGATGCCCCTCACCCTGCACCCAGGCAGCGAGGATGGACTGCGGTCCTGCCAGACCTCCCCTCCTACTGCTCCTCTGCCCACCTCGGCTCTTGGCCCCGCACAGCGGCGGGAACTGCCTAGCCTCTTGCACTTGCTTTTCCTAGCCTCAAGTCCCTTGTCCTCCGTGTGTGTTTCTGATGGGTCCGGCGCCGAGGACCGAGTGGTGAGGCCGTGGGGCCAACTGGTCGCTTAGAACTCAAAGGTCCCGATTCGGCAGTCGGCTTCGCTTGGGTGCGGAGTGGGCATAGAGCGTGAGGTCCTTGCGGTTGTGTTGGTGTTGTCTGCTCCGGGCTGTTGTATCCTCTCCGGAGGGGTTTGTGATGTTTTACTAGCTAATGAGCTTCAAAGCATAGTTATCTTTTCCAAAGCCTTGTAACCTTCTTGATCTTGAGTGACATTACATGATATGGAAAGACCGGATGGAAGTGGACCAAGGCTGCGGGAGGTAGGGGATAGGGTCTTGAGTAGGAAGGACTGCCACTGATCCGACTTTACCCCTAGTCAGACCCTGAATGTCAAGGGCACTTGGCTGACTCCCTTTTCCTTCTGACATCTTAAGTTATTCCCAGCTGCTCGTAGTGTCTTATTCCGCTTTTGAAGGATGTCGTGATTCGTTTTTATTTGTAGTAGCGAAAGTGGAAACAGTGTTTCTCTGTGCTTGGCTTGTGTGGAGCTGACACTTAGTCCCAGCCCTGCTTTCTGAGTGGTTGGTGTGTTGCGAGCCCCTGCTCGTTTTGAAGTCTAGTACGTGTGGCGGTGGCGGTGGCAGCAGCCCGGTTTTCTTTCTTTCTTTCTTTCTTTTTTTTTTTTTTTTTTCTTTTTTGAGAACGACAGTGGCTCTGAGCAGGTGTGGTTTGTACCACCTTTGCTTCCCCAGTAGACGTCCCCCACCTTGGGAATAGCCTGGCTGCTGACAATGCTTTTTCCTATGCAAACTGTCAAAGCCTTGGCTCAGCACAGGTATGTAGAAAGGCACCTGTGGCATCAGCCTCCCGGGGGTTATCGCCCTACCTAGAGGGGCTTCAGTGGGCAGACAGTTGGCTGATCTCCCCATTAAAGCCCTCGGCCTCTGATAAGCTTTAAGTGCGAAGAAAGCCCGAGACCTCTTTGTGATCTAATGGAGACCATGCAGAAAAAAGCAGGGGAAATAAACAGCTGTACATGGATTGAGGACCTGGGATTCCGTTTTGTCAGTGAGCCATAAAATGTAATCCTGCCTGGAAGTGTCATGGCTTAGTGCTCGCAGGGGGAGGAGGAGGTGTGGAAACGCAGGAGGTTTTGAAATTTCAGTAGTGCTTTCATTAAGGAAGCAGGGTGGGCCCTGATAGAGGCAGAGGATGCCCTCAAACCGTGGAGTGCCATCTTGAATCCCTTCGTGGGTTTAAACACTAGAAGGCTCCCCACATTTAGTTAGTTCATCCTCATGATGAGAGAAAATGTGTGGTTTGTTTAGCTTGTACAACATGAATGTGAAATGTGAAAAGGGGAGCGGAGTAGGCTTTTCTTTTCTTTTTGATAAGAAGGCTGCATTTCTTCTTGTGTTTGGTACTGTTCATAGCCTGGCTCTTGTTCTATCTTGGTTAGTTTCTTCATGCCCTGGTGTGTTTTTCCCATGGGGCTCCAAGCTTCAGGATTGTGCTCTGGGGACTGTCTGAGGGCATCCTGTTAGGATTTCTGCTGCTTCAGCAGCCAGACTGGGCTTTGCACTGTGTGCCCGGCCTGCTAAACAACTCCTCTCAGAACTGCTGTTCTCCAGTTAGCAAAACCCAGAAAGTCCGCTCACCTCAGACTACAGATTGAATGAACGAAGGAGTTGAAAACCAACTGTCAGCATTTGCTGGAAAGCTGGGGACTCACTGCGGTGATTCCGCAATGCCGAGGCTCCACGTTAAAGCAATTTATGCATAATGTTTAAAACTGCATTTCATTTGTATAGGTATCTCCCCCTGCCATATTTACTCTTTCCGTCCTAAACTGATGATTTGCACTTCAAGAATGCCTTCCCTTTGAGCATCTTAAATGCTTTAAAATTTTAATCATGTTAAGTTTCCCTGGGGCCCTGGTGTGCTGGCAGTGGATGGAGCTGCAGAAGAGAGGAAAGGATTTTTGTGGAAAGGAAGCTGCCTCTGGCTCAAGTGTGGTGACAGGAAGGTTCCCAGTAGGAGAGCAGTGAGCTCAGCTGAGACTACAGGGCCCCTTGGTGGACTGCCCATCACTCTTCCTGGGAGCTGGGACCTGGGCTGCACCCTTGGGCTGGGTCTCAGGTGCAGGGGTTTGGCATTTGAGCTCTTGCAGGAAACACTGGGGGAGGGGCTTCTCTTAGAACTAGGCAGGGACCTCTGGTGGGGACACTCAGTGGAAGAACAGAAAGATATCAAAGTAGAGAAGGGACCTGGGGCTATGCTGTCCTGTAGAGGGCTTCCCATGACAAGCTGGCTCCTAGTTGATTTGGCTGATTTGGAGGGAGCCAGTACCATCTTGAGTAGGCAGTTAGACATGCAACTGGAAGGAGGTGGCACAATGACTTCACTGGTGCCAAGTGACATCTTGTTTTTTTCCCTCCCTCTCTGCTTGTCTTTGCCTCTCAGTTTTCTCAATTCAGCTAATTGGGAGATTAGCATCCTTATACCATGGCTTTTTTTTTTTTTTTTTTGATTAGTGCTGAATAATTGATACAGAAAGAAGGAAAGAAAGAAAGCAGCAGAGAAAAACTCCCAACCCCTGAAAATGGAGTGAGCCAGAGTCATGTGAGGGTTTCTGACTGTGTGCACTGATATCTTCTCTGCATACTTCCTGAGGAACAGGTCTGCAGGGTTCCTTCTGGGTTTGCACTGGACTCTTGGATGCTGTTAATTAGCCATTTATAGGAAAATCCTGGGGACACTCACACCTGCTCTGTACCCAGTTGTGGTGTCATAATAGGGTTCCTGGTAGCCAACTGCCAGTACAGAAAGTAGGTGAGGTGTGTAGGGTAAAGTCCAGGATGGTGAGAGGGCTGGAGGTGCACCTGAGTTTTGGCAGGATAGGCTCCAAGCTCGCACTCTTCCCTGATCCCTTGTCGGGAAGCGTAGCTGTGATTATTGAAGGCTAGCAAGAGGCTGCCGTGCACAGTGTTGTTACCTGTGCCAGCAGGTTACCAGTGATAAGTGTGCAGTTTCAGAAAGGCCATTTGCACTTAAGTATGATGACATAGGCCTGTCATGCTAGCACTTGGGAGGTGGCAGCAGGAGGATCAGGAATTCAAGGTCACCTTTTCTTACATATCACATTCAAGTCCAGGCCAGCCTGGGCTATATGAGATCCTGCTTCAAATCAAACAATGAGGATTGTAGGGGAGGTGGGAAGATTGCCAGGGAAAGTCCAGCAATAGCCACATCTACGCAGTAAGATTAACCTCCTTAAAGAAAATGAAGTACCCTGTTCCGTAATTCTGTTTGGCTGCCTGTGGGAGTGCAAACAGTAGACACAGATTGTGACCTGTAAACACTACAGAGATGATGAGCTGGGCCCTGGGCCCTCCAGCCAAGGTGAAAATGAACCTGTTCACCAGTGGCCTGGGACCATCAGTTTGTTCGGAGTGCAGGGCTAACTGCTGTGGGGTGGGGTGGGGGTGACAGGACCTTGGGAGTAGGGAGAGTTTTTCTGAGGCTTTCAGCCTGCTGTGATCTCCCCAGCATGACTGGAAGAAAGGGAGTGGTGGGGGTGGGGGGAGGTGGGGGGTGGGGAGGGGCTTGTTTGCTGCCCTTTGTATCAGGAAGAACAGTTAGGTTGGGAAGACGGGAGCTTCTCTGCTGCTGCTGTAATCTCAGGTTTTGGGGTACTGTGTTTCTCTGAGAGGAACATGATGTCAGCCCAAAGCTGCTGTGATGCCCCTGCCCAGAGTCCTGTTCAGAGGTGGCTGCCTGGGCACTGAGTGGAGGCTCAGGCAGAGGCCAGGAAGGCTACAGGTGTTTCCGAGGAGGCTTTGGACAGTCTCCTGCAGGCCCAGATGAATGCACAGGGAGAAACCTGGGCCTTGGCCAAGCCCACTCCCCCAAGACCTTGTCATTTCCTCCCCGCGCAGCCTGTTGAGAGCTCGGCTTGAGGGTGACACTGAGATTTGCTGCCTAGGCGGAGGGGACCATGTCTGGAGCCGGGTCATACAGTCTGGTTGCCACTGTCTGAAGCACCTAACCTCCCCCAGGCTCTAGTTGCTCGTCTCTCCCTGCCTACTCTCCCCTGTAGTTTTGAGGAAGTCCGTCTCCCTCTTGGCCCTTCTTTCCACATTCAGCAGGAAGGGTGAACCCTGTCACCCAGTAGGGCTCCTGTCACTTCCCTGTCCTGTCAGAACAGGCGCTGGGTGTTGGAGCTCCCGCCCCTGTCAGTGGCTTGAGGCCTGGCCTTCCCTGAGAAGTGCTTCCTCCACCCACGTGCTCTCAGCTCCTTCCTGCCACAAAGGCTGCCCGAGGAGGAACTGCCAGGACAGGCCGAGCCAGGTAGGCAGCTGTCTTAGCTGGATGGCCACTGTTACTCTGATATGCCAGAGGAGTTCACCACAGCCTCTCCGGACCTGGGCAGAACTTGCCCTTGTTCTCTCTGGGTTGGAAGACTCCCCAACCTTGACCCTAAGCATTGTATTCAGGACTAACCCCAGGCTCAGAGGTTCTCCTGGAGTGCATACCTTAGTCTAGAAGGCCTCCATACCTCTCTCCCCAGAGACTGTAGGCCCATTTCCATGGTGGGGGTGGCATTGGGGGTGGGGTATCAGGCTTCAACACCAATCAGCTCACCTGCTGGAACTCTTGGCTTCTTCAGGGTCTGGTGCCTGGAGTGGCTCTGGAGCTGTCCAGCCCTCTTCTGGCATGGTTTAGACTGTAAAGCTGACATGTCTGTACTTAATCCTGGCCAGTAGTGTGAGTGTGGGCCTAGGAAGTGTGTGTCATGATGAACAGATTGAGTTTCTTAGCATGCTGACATGTAGACAGCTGTGATTCATCTGGATTTGATATGTAGAAAAACAGGCCCTCTTACTTGACCTCTCCTTTGTGGAGCTGTATTGTGAGTTTTCCTAGGAGCCATATGTCATTCTGAAGCTGGATCTGGCAAAGCTGCAGTGGAGGGTGGCTGTCATCATGGCCCAGCCGTACCTGTCACCATGGCCCAACCTATCCTTGCAGGCTGTCATCCCGGTGAATGGCCCCTTCCATTTGGTTCCTTCCGCCTAAAAGCGCCCAGTGGAGTAAGCGGCCACCTTGCTGCCACCTGGTCTTTCAAGGACCCGTCTCTCTCCAGGAAGAGGGGTGCCTGGAAAGGGGCACACAGGGCCATTGGATTGTAGTGTTTGTCTTTGTGGGGGTCAGTGGTTTTATTGTTTGGGTTTTCTCATATCCAGCTGGGCTAGCTTTGGGGCTGGAGGATGTATCTTCACAGGGTCCACGCTCTCCACCATGGGAGATTCACAGCATTGCCAACCTCTGCATACTGGGTACCAACGCCCCTCATAGGTTATACCAGATGCTGCCAAGGCATGGGGCAGAACTGACCCACGTGTTGAGGGCACTATTAACTTTGTGCTTTTTCTCCCTGCACCTTTGTGGCTGGGCTACTCTCTGAGGTCTGTGGTGGGTCGCCTTTAGGGCTGCTTGAGTGAGTATAAGTTTTAAAATCTAACAGATGTGCGCTTGGTACCTGCTGCATGCCAAGTATGTCCTTACAGTTTCCGTCCTGTTACTGAAGAAACTAAGGGTAGGGAAGGCAAGAGGCTCTCCCAGGGTCACAGGGCTTGTGGTGTGTGGGCTGTGGTGGCACCTGTCCCTGAGGTCTTCCCATTGTCAGGATGTGAGTGTGACTCCCCCCCCCCCCCAGGCTTCCTAGACCCCTCTCTTGCTGCCGTGGTGACTTCCTGTCTACCATTAGATTTACCCTCTTCCCCGCAGGCTTTGGCCTTACCTGAAGTAGCTATCCTCGATGCCACACTGCCCAGGAGAATGAGACCAGGGTCTGTGCCTTTCATTCTCTTCCAAGTGTCTCTTGAGGTTCCCTGTGTGCCCAGCACAGCTGTGTCTGGAATCCTCTTGGGAACCCAGGAGACTGCGATCCGTCACTCCACTGGAGTGGGGTGGGGGTTCAGACAGCAGACAGTACAACATAAAGAGCAGTGTGGGGAACAGCAGTGTAAGGGGAATGGGGGCAGAGGACATGTGGGTCATGGAGAGCGTGAACCCAGCCTCTGGCTTCCTTTGCTCCTGAGGCCCCCAGGTTCCTCAGTGCCCAGCCTGTCTGCCCATCCTCATCTTCTGCTCAGTGAATAGAATGGACCAGCTTCCAGGGGTCATTGCCTACAGTTTGCCAGCAGAGTGGCTCCTCTATCACAGGGAAGCCTGGTCTTTCTGTTCCTGTTTACTTGGTTATCACATGTACCTGGTTGAATGCCAAGTTACCTGCCACATCCTGGTCCCTTACTCTCACATGGCTCCCAGTTCCAAAGGACACCTATAGTTCAGAGTGTGGTAGACCAGCTCGGCTGTGGTGTGCGATAGTCTCTGGATTCCTGAGCTAGTCTGTGAGGTGCAGCAGGGCAGGCAGGGTGGCAGTTCATGGTTTAGGGTCGACGAAAGGACATCGTGAATTTACAGAGTTGTCCCCACATTGATCCAGGGTCTCCATTACTGCTCCAACCCCAGAAGCAGCTGGGGGTGCACGTGAGGCTGCTCATCACTCACAATTGCAAGTGGGCAGAAGCCAGAACCTGCTGGTGCCCTGCTTTGACAGGTGGCACTTGGTAGTGTAGGCTCTGGGATCTGTGGTGTTTTGGAAAACAAGATGAAGCTGTGACCTCACTGTCTGGACATCTACTAGTAAAAAACATAATTCCTGCAGGTTCCCCAGGTGAGAGCTGTCTGTCAGCTGTATTCCCAGGGCAGGCAGGTATCTTTGGGGGAGGGGGTTGTTACATGGGGGCTTCTGGGTACTTCTGGAGGAAACAGCTAGAGTGACTATGTGTCAGCCCAGGACAGGCAGTATGGAGGCCTTCAGGCTCAGGAGTGCTGTGGTGGCTTCTGACATCTTCCTGGAAGGCCAGCCCAGGTGTGACCTTTGATTCCTTGCTTTGGAACAGCAACAGGCTTCAGATGAAAGGCCTTTCTCAGTCAAATCACTTGGGATGGGAGCCTGAGGAGCTCGTGCAAATTAAAGACTTGGTCCTGAAACTGCTTGTAAATTAGGCTCCCTCTGGGTCTGGAGGAGTAGAGACGCTTGCGTTGGGCATTTGTGTGGCTGCCTCGGTGCAGAGCTGCTTGGCTAGCATGGGACGCCTTAAGGCCTGGTTGTCCTGTTCTGACGGTCTTGGGCTTTCCTGTTGACCCACTGGCTGACCCTTTGCTTCCAGAGGCCACCTCCTCTCTGTCCCCTCCCACCCTGCCTTGGCAGTTGGCCTTCCTAGCGCCCTTTTGGTCCCCACTGGTTTACCTCCATCTGTAATCCTTTTTCATCAACTCTAAGACTCCCTTACTTGTAAAATACTCTGTAGTTTATGTGCCACTAGGAAAGAAAAAACTGTCCACTGAGCGGAATAACATGGTTTCTATCAGTTAAAGCTTTTATTTTCTACGCACTGAAAAAGCCCTTCAGACTTAATTAGACATTGATTTTTCTGTGTATCCCTCTTGCACATAGACACAAAGGAAAATATAAGTGGAATATATTGGGTAAGGTGTTCCCCAAACTTTTTCTGAGCCCAGCCACTCTAAGTCACTTTCTGTCTGCTTTTTTCAGTTGTCCACTCTATCACCAAAATTAGTGGTGACAGGATTTCCCAAGGGATGGGGGGAACCATAAAAGTGCTGAGGGCTACTGGCTCTGGACCCTTAAGGTAGCTTGGCAGTTGTATAATTAGCCACCCCCAACCCTACACCCCTCCCTGAGTCCTGCCGAATTCTTAGTTTCACTGTCTGTTCCCATCTCATCCTGATGGGATTTCTAGGGATTATTGGTTTTGTATTTTCTTTTAAGCTTTTGGCATGTCCAGCAGATTGAGATGCTGAGTGCGGTGATGTACTAGGACCTTAACCTGGCATACAAAGACTTGGGTGTTTTTTGAGAGACATCCCAATTTCTCAAATTCAACTGTGGGCAATGATCATCTCAGACTGGACCATTTAGGGCCCTGCTCTTCCTCACCCATGAGAGTCCAGTTGCTCTCTGGGTCTCTCTCTGGCAGAGGAGGCTGGTCTCTGTCTACTCCATTCCCAGAATCCTGATAGACAGGTACTTGTTATTTCAAAGAGCAGCTGTGAGTGTATGCCCATTCAGAAACATTCTGGAGTATTAACCATGTAAGAGGTTGTCCTGGGTGCCAGGTTACAGAGGGGCAATCCTGTCTTACATAGAGATTTCAGTTACCAAGCAGCTAGCATAATTTGAGGAGTCCCTTCTGTGGTTCAGAAACACCAGTAAGGTTTTATCAGGGCTCCTTTGAAATGCTGTAAGATCCTGACAGAAAAGCAGGCACCATTCGTCGGCAATTTTTCCTGTAAGAATCACCTGACTGCCTTTGATACCCTTCTAGGAACACTTGGTGGCAGAGTGTGAATGAAGGTAGGCACAAGCCCCCTGTCACCTAAGCTGCCTTCAGCAACTCACAGCCCCTTATCCAACAAGGCTGGCGTGGCTATTCAGTGGTGATTTCTTGATTGCCCTGTATATCTGCGTCAACACCTTGCCTTATCGGCAGGAAGCTGGAGGGGGAGACGATTAATAAATATATATAATTCCTTTTTGTTCCTCCACCAGGATGTTATTGCAAACGTCCCACATATTATGCAGTGTCTGTAACTGACGATTTTGGCAAGGATGCGATACTGCATATTTTCTGTAAGGTGTAATTCCTGGTGACTTCAATTTATATCTGTCTGTCGCTGCAATTCTTGAAGGGCCTGAGCCCCTACCATTTGCCTTGCTTTTCTTTAGGCCTAGGGAAATACTGGGCTGGGAAGGTTTTCCTTTGTACACACATTTAATTTCTAGAAAACCCCAAGGTTACCAGACTGTCCCCCAGGTCATGCAGTAGCAAAAGCAGGGTATTGCAAGGTCCCAACAGCTGTCTAAATTAAAGCTTCTAGGAAAGGCAGCACTGGCTGGCTTGTTTTCCAACAGTGTCCCTGATACACAGGCACAAATAGCAGGTCTCCCTCTCTGGGACTCAGAGCCATAGCTCAGGAGGGTGCTGATTACAGGGCTATTGTCTGCTTATCCTCCATCAAAACTGCTGATGTGGATGAGCAGAAAGCCCGGAGTTCGAGTGTCTGGGTTTCTGGGTGGTCTGAGGACAGGCCCAAGCCTGGCATTGTGAAAGGGCAGGGGCAAGTGCTGGGGTGTCTCATTCCTGATAGAGAGAACCCAAGAACACATATCAGTAGGCATCAGGGAATAGTGTGGGCCACCCATCGTCTCCCTGCCTACCGTGCATGAACTAGTTCACGTCCTTTGTTTCAGGAAAGAATGAACTCTCTCCCCTTCCCGCTTGGTGTTGTCATTGTTACAGCGGTATTTTATGTTAGTTTTTCCCTAACAGGACGTGGATGGCACCAAATGTTGTTGGCTTCTGTTGGCCTCCAGGTTGCCAGGCTCCGTAAGCAGGTCCAGTGTGAGAACTGAGAGCAATCCAGTGCTGGCAACGGTGGTTTCCCTGCCACCTGGTCACCAGGGCATGGGGATCACAATACCAGAAACTCTGAAGACCACTGTGGGGGCTTGGAAACCGCCTGGATCCTGCACTGGAGCTGGCTCTGGGTTTCTCTGTAGGACTGGTGTGATGTGGCAGAGAGGACATAGCAAAGTGCTGAGCCTGGGCCTAAGCCAGGCTGCCTGCCTGGGTATGAGTTCTGGCTTCCTGGGTGGCCCTGTGACCTCAGGCAAGTCACTTAGCCTTTCTGTGTGGTTTCCTCATGTGTGTGTCTCAGCAGTTTTCACTGAGGAGCGTGTTAGCATGTATACACTGTTGGATTTGGTCCTGATGTGCACGCAGCAAAAGCTTAGCGTCGTGACCGTTGTTAGTGTTAAGTGGTGCATTAAAGGTGGGGGCCAGATGACGATGACGCACTGTGAAGGGAGCCTCTGTACAGTAGGGATGCTGTCCCACACAGTGGATTGTTTGGGAAGAACTGAGATGACAGGACTCTGCACTCTTGCTCCTTCTTCACCCGAGGAAACTGTGTCCCGAGAGGATGGCAGGCTGGGCTGTGTCCCTTTGTGAGAGCCAATGCACAGACCTCAGCCTTCATCCCCAATGCTGGGTTTTTCAGAAGTGCTTTCCTAATTCCATCCCTCCCTCCCTTGTAACTTATCCTGGAAAATTTGTATCAGGATGTGTGTTTTAACTGTATGGCTGGCTATATAATTAATTTTTAAAACTAATTGTTAATTGGTTTTTTTCAACATCTTGAGTTGTTATTACCTGAGTGTTGCATGCTACCTGGAACTTTCCCACGAGGTTCTAATTGGTAGACATTCTTTTCCTTTCCCTGGTTCAGCTTCTGCTGTCTTTGAACTGTAGGTGAGTGACACATGCAGGACAAATTAGTAATTGTAGCAGTGCAATGCAGCTGCCTGCAAGGCCTGAGGACTGGTTCCGTCACTTGGCGCGGTTTCCACGTTTACTCCTGGATCTCAGATGAACAAACTTTCACTTCTAGCAAAAAATAACCTAAAATCTGAATGTTGGTGAGTTAATGTCACTGTTGCTGTGAAGAGACACCATGACCATGACAACTCTCTCTTTTTTTTTTCTTATTTGAAACAGGGTTTCTCTGTAACTGTCCTGGAACTCACTTTGTAGATGAGGCTGACCTCCAACTTCTGCCCGGCTTACAGCAACTCTTACAAAGGAAAACATTTAATTGGGGCTGACTTACAGTTCAGAGGTTCAGTCCATCATCATCATGGTGGGAAACATGGCAGGGCGCAGGCAGACACAGTGCTGGAGAGGAGCTGGGAGTTGTACATCCAGATCCACAGGTGGCAGCAGGAGACTGTGACTCTAGGCCTGGCGTGAGCATGTAAGACCTCAAAGCCCGCCTCCACAGTGACACACTTCCTCCAGCAAAGCCACACCTCCTAATAGTGCCATCCCCTCTGGGCTAAACATTCAAACACATGGGTCTGTGGGGGCCATTCCTATCCAAACTACCACAGTGAGGATGGCGGGTGTGAGAAGGCCATCACTCAGCCCCCCTGAGTGACTCTGGATCCCTGTTTGTACTGCTCTTGGTGAAGATGGATGTGGTGGGGTCAGTGAGAGATGGAGGTGGTGCCCAAGGGTGTAGTGAGGCTTTTTTGCTGCCCCTGCTTACACATGTGCTCATCCGTCCTTCTGCTGGAGAGGGGCTTTCTGGGAGCAGATGCGGGTGTGTTGTCAGGTGAGGAACAGTATTTTTATCTTCCTAGATTGCTTCTCTCCTTTGGGCCTCCTGGCGGTGTCTTGGCTCTAGGAAGGTCTCTGTTGCTATGGTTCTGTGAGGCTGTCATTTGTGGGCCCTGTTTTAAGGTGTTTCCATGAGTCAAAGTGTAGTGACGGACCCAGGGCGATGGAAACTGAAGGCCGCGTAGATTAGTGGATGGCTCTGTAAGCTGGAGGAACTGAACATAAGTCTGGCTTGTGTTGCCTTTCTGGTCCCACAGGTGTCCGGGCTGGTTGTATGAGGTCCTCCAATGGTCCATGCCCACCCCTTTGGTGGCCCACTCCAGGGATTCTCTGATGCACCATGCCTGTCCCCAGGTGTCCCCTGCCTCTAGGTGTCCCCCCAGGTTTAATTCATTACACCACGCTGAGAGCCCATTCAAGCATAACAGCCGTTACCATCTTAATCGGAGCATCCGAGATCACCTGCTAGTGGCCTGTTGACCTTTCTTCATGGAAGGAGTTTAAGGTAATGACCCCCATCTCGGATTCCAGCCACTCCTCCTCCGCCCCCTCCCAGCTAGCTCTGTGTAGTCTGTCCCAGCTGCCCGTATGCTGTAGTCTTGGGAGGTGATAGGCTAGACTGAGTCTGGAAGGTTGACTGAGCGCCAACTCCATCCGTGTGGCCGTAGGAAGTCAGCATCCATGTTCAGGTGAGGCTTTGATTTGGGGGTCACCTGCGCTCTCTAAGTGAGCCCCACAAACCCCTTGGTTCACCAACATTGACTTAGGTGGCCTGGTTCCCTTTAGCCTGTTGTTGGTGCCTTGTCAGGCGAGGGGTTGTTTGTTTACATCTCCCCAAGGAAGTTCACACACCACCTGTGTGTCCTAACCTAAGTGGCTTTTTGTCCCTCCCCAGTGCTGAGCTGCAGGAGTGTCTGGCTTAGACACCTTCCATATTTTCTGTTTTCCTCCAGGAAGGGAGCGTGTGTATCAAGAGCGGGGCTCTGCACAGAGGAGTCTAGCAGACAGAGTCTGGAAAGTTGGCCGTCCTGGCTGACAGTCAGAAGGCCATGGTGGGAAGGCACACAGGAAAAGGCCAGTTAGCAGCTGGGCCAGTGGAGCAGGAGTGGGCTAAGGGTAGGTGATGTGCAGCCTGTAGTGCTTGTGGTGTATAGGACGCTTCAAGATTTAGATCCCTACTCCAAGGCATTGGGCCGTCCCTCAGAAAGCTGCCTTGCTGTTAAGTGATGCTGTGTTGAGGAGGAGGTATTCAGGGTTGAGCATTCTCAGGGGAAAAGCACTATGGACTCATCTTGACTCAGTTTACTCAGCATCTGGATTGATTGGGACCAGCTTTAATTTTGTGCCCCAAAGTGGTAGATATCCTTGTGGCCTGTCAGCCTTCTCGGGTGGTTGGTAGCTCTGTTGTCCATATTCTCCAACCTGCAGAAAAGGGGCACTCCCCGGTCCCAGGTGCTGTGTGCATGCTGTTGAGTAGGCTGTGTCCCCCTCCCCTGGACCCAGCCTATGGGTTCTAAGTCGTTTTACCCTTTATACTGGGATCTGTCATATGAGGTGGTCCTCAGTGCTACCAGAGTACAACTTGGTGAGCCAATGAGTTTTACTGGGGTCACTTACAGGGGCAGAAATGACTCAAAGACAGCTGCATCACCAAAGCCCACCCCAGCACGGGTGACAGTTTACAAAAGCTGGGAACCTAGAGAAGCCCAGGGGCACTCTCAGCTTTTAGTGCTTCTTCTGTCAGCAAGGGCCTAGTGAATATGGTCAGTTTCAGGGACTTCCTGAAACTATTTTGAGTTGTTTGCCTTCCTGTTTAAGAAACTTCCTGCAGGATGGAATGTTTCAGTCTTGGAGGAAGCTGTTTCAGAAGACTAAGATAAAGAGAAAAGCCCTTGGGAAAGCCCATGGGTGGTCTCCTCCCAGCACTGGTGATACCTCTCACATGTGAAGGGTCCTGGCACCTTGCTGACATCTACCCTCCTCCTGTATGCGGACTCTAAGCCAGTGTTGGTACAACCCCTTTCAATTAATGCAGCTGTCCCTGGAGGGCAGGGGTCTGGCCTGCCAAAGCATCCTTGTCTCCATACTTTAAGAGTTGCCTCGTCTGGTGCCTAGTACTAACTACTGAATTTCCTAAATGGAAGGTAAGCAGGGTGAAGAATCTGCCTTTTGGCTATGCTTGAATCCCAAGCCCAGCAGGAGCCTCTGATTCCCTCCCTCTGCCCTTTCTTGTTCTCCCTATCCCACCCCATCTTGTTCTCCCTATCCCACCCCATCTTGTTCTTTCTACCCCACCCCATCTTGGTTTTCCTGTCCAGCTTGCCCTTCCCTTGGCTCTTTTACTGTTAGCCCCCATAGTGGTCTTGTGGTTCTCAGTGTGGGTGCACTTAGAAATACCTGGGCAGGGCTTTAAAATGCAGAAGCCCAGGACCTACCCTGCACATTTCAGCAAGAGGGTCTGTGCCTGTGTGTACTCTGTACACACTCCTCATGTTGGAGCCCAGTACTATCAGGTATGGAGCAGCTGGGATGCATTTCTGTGGCTTCATCTTGGAGGGGTTGCTCAGAGCCTTGTGTGATGCTCTTGTGCTGTTTGGTATTCTGGTTTGGAAGACTTGGTTACTGGCTTCTACAGTCAGAGTTGGCTCTGTTGCTGGAGTCTTGATGAACTGGCTTCCTTTCCTGGAGCACCTTCCTGAAGAACTGATACCTCCTCCCCAGAGTCTCAGTGTGCTATTTCTCCTGTGCTGTTCTCAGCCCTAACCCACCTGGCCTGCTGTGACACGAAGCTAGGACTATGGTAAGCTTTGTTGAAACACCTTGCCAGCCTCCACAGAAAGGGAACATGAGAGAGAGGGACCAGTGAGGTGGGAGGTGAAGACTTGGTCCCTCTTTGGCTCCTGTTGCCCCTGCTGTCGCCAGGCCACAGATTTTAGTTTTCCTGGCACAATGGCCCCTCACCCTTGGAGATGCCAGCCTCAGGCAAGGAGCATCTTGCCCTGTGCTTTTCTGTCCCAAGGGCCCCAACCTTGAATGTCCCAGCCCTGGGGGTATAGAGGCTCAGTTTGACCTCCTCCCTGGGTTTCCTTAGACCCAGGTGGAGGCTGCTCCTACCGGTGTGGCCTCCCAGACACATTTATGAGTCACCTGGCTACCAGTGTTACCCAGGTGACCATTTTTATGGAAACTCTTCTGTTGGAGAAATGCCTGTAGTTCTGACTAGGTTCTGGCTGATTCATGTGGCCTGCGTTCCAACACTGTAGTGGACAGTAGGTGGATTGTACTTATTTAGACTGTGGTTCATGCTCACAGGAGTTGTGCTAGCTCCTGACAGGACTACTGATGTGTGTCTCAGAGACATGCTCTTCTCTCTAGCCCCAATCTTAAGCCTCAGTGAGACTGGGTGGGTTCCTGGGAAGGATCACTACAGATGGCTGCCACTATCCATTCTCCTTTGGCTTTACTTTTAAAGAACAATGGTTTCAGCTGTACCTCCAGAGTCTGTGTCCATTCAGTAACTATAGTTACTGTCAGCTTCAGATGCTCACACTACAGATTATTTGTTGTTGTTTGTTTTGTTTTTCAAGACAGATTTCTCTGTGTAGCCCAGGCTGCCCTGGAACTCACTATATAGACCAAGCTGGCCTCCAACTCAGAGATCCACCGGCCTCTGCCTCCCAAGTGCTGGAATTAAAGGCGTGCACCACCACCACCACCACCACCACCACCACCACCACCCAGCACACTACAAATATTTCTAAAGAGACTCTAGGCAGCTTGTTAGGGGGAAAAAATGTTTGAGTAAAAACAGATTCACTAGGAGTTTAAACTACAAGTCTAAGCCATCCAGGTTACTCAGTGGGTAAAAGCACTGGCTGCATGTCTGTTGCTGTGATAAAACACTGTAGGCAGACTTTCTCTCTCCCACCAGCCGGCTCCAAAATAGCCACACAGAGACTTAATCTTAATTATAAATGCTTGGCTAATAGCTAGGCATGTTACTAACTAGCTTTTACAACTTAAATTAAGCCATATTTCTTATCTACACTGCCACGTGGCGGTACCTTTTTTCAGCATGGCATGTTCATCTTGCTTCTATACGCACCTCCTGGTGACTCTGTCCTCTTCTCCCCATGCTTCCTTCTTGTCTGAAAGTCCTGTCTAACCTTTTCCTGCCTAGCTAGTGGTCAGTCAGCTCTCTATAAATCAATGAGAGCAACACATACTCAGTGTACAAAAAGATTGCTCCACAGCAAAACACTGGACAAAAGCCATCTGGGGCAGGAAGGGTTTACTTAGTTTACGGGTTATAGTCCCTCATCAAGGGAAGCTTAACCGTGGAGGAATGGCTGTTTACTGGCTTGCTTCCCATAGCTTACTTAGCTTGCTTTCTTACACAAACTGGGACGATCTGCCCAGAGACAGCATCACCCACAGGTGGCTGAGCTCTCCCACATCAATCATAAGTCAAGAAAAAGCCCCACAGACCTGCCCACAGGCCAGTCTGATGGAGGTAGTTCCTCAGTTGAAGGACCATCTTGTTTGTGTCATGTTGACAAAAACCAGCCAGCACGATGTACAAGCCTGTGTTCCTGACCTGAGTTCAGTTCTCAGAACCCGTGATGGAGGGAGAAAACCAGCTCCTAGAAGTTGTCCTCTGATGTCACACTCACACACATCCTACACATGTATGATAGTAATACAGCTAAAACTTTCTATACAAATTAAAACCAGAACAGGACCTGTAGGACCGTAGGATGCGAGGGGCTGATGAGAGTGGGATGGAGAACTGATGAAGGGGCCCGGCGCTCCTGCAGCCCCTGGGCTGCTCCTGGGGCTGCTGCTCCTCTGCGGCTAGTTAAGTGCTCGGCACAGTCTAGCATGATATACAGTCCCCCTGGTCAGTCAGCAACCTGAGGGGCTCCAGGACCCCCCTGGTTTGGGCTTATCAGCCAACAGGGTCCAAGAAGCCACTTTGGTTAAGCATAGTATGTCTAGGTAGCCAAAACAAGAATGCCAATGTGTCCGGCTGCACAATCCACCATTTCTCAGAAAATGAGGCATCTCCATGTGAAGTCACTTTTGGTAGCCTTTCAACTTGATAAAAATCATTGTGGGTGCTGAGTTCAAGGTCATGAAACATAGTAATGGTTATTGTTAATGGGGGATGATTCTGAGTGAAGGTGTGCTCATGCAGCCTGCTCATTTAAGGAAGTGCCTAGATCTGATGCTATAGCTCTGCCTCAGGCCAGGGTGAAGCTTGCTGCCACTTGGCTCTAGTAAGCCAGGAAGCTTTGGTGAATAGCACAGATCACGACTGGACCAATCAGAAGCTTATAAGTCTCATAAACTCTAAACCCTTAGGCTCATTCATTGTTAACTTGGGGCATCGTGTCTTGTTGGTTTGTACTAAAATTCATTGCTTCCCCAAGGTGCCTGGGCTGCCAGGGGCCAGTGGTCCCTCTTTTCACAGATGGGAAGTAGATTCTAAATCGGAATCCCACCGGTGGTATGTGTGCTCATAGCTCCTCACAA
Organism: Peromyscus maniculatus bairdii; assembly: GCF_049852395.1. NCBI lineage: Eukaryota > Metazoa > Chordata > Mammalia > Rodentia > Cricetidae > Peromyscus > Peromyscus maniculatus. Next base: position 58,881,329 of record NC_134856.1, read on the forward strand.
GGTGGTGAGGGCCTGGTGACACTGGGCGGGTAATACTGGGCACAGACTGGAGATACCCAGACGACTCTTCCACTCAGGTGTGTTGTCCGTCCATTGTCCCAGTGTCTCCAGGTGTGTAGTTGTGAGGTGCTGGCAGGTAGTGAGGTAGCATTGGAGCCGAGAGCTGCCCCTGAAGTGGACAGTGACCAGCGAGTCACAGGGGTATGACTGGCCTTGGGATTAGTAAAGACTGTGCCCTTGAACATGAGTAAATGCTGGCCAACACTACGTGCTCATGAAGGACCATGAGCATGAGGGCTCAGATGGAACCCCAACACCTTTAATCCAAGCTCTCAGAAGACAGAGGCAGGTGGATATCTGTGAGTACCATGCCAGCCTGACCCTGTTTTAAACCTGTTGCCTGAAAAAAAAACCTCACAGAAAAATCTCTCACCAAACCAAACCCCGGGCGGCCTTCTTGCTGCCCCTGTCTCATCTGATGGCACACACTGCTGGCAGGGAGGAAGGGTCTTGCCTAGGGCACAGATGGTATTCGGGTAGGACACCCTGCCTGCTCTGCTCCTCACCTCAGTGTGAATTCTGCATTCCAGACTAGTGTAAGGAGTTGCTGGGTACTGTACCTTTCTCGGGGATTGGCTAGCCTCGGGAACCTATGGTCCATGTTGGTGAATGGTCTGCCACATTGGGTCTGGTACTTTCTGCTTCTACCCAGGTGCTCCTTCTTACACCTAGGCCCCTTGGACTTGGGGCAGCCTGCCTGAACGGAGGTGACCTTGGGCCTGGCTTCCTTGCAGTGCTAACTAGGACCCCAGCTGCCAGGCTTAGGCATTCCACCGTTGTAATAGGGAAGGAAGCCCTGTGGAGGGCCAGGTAAGTTGAGGCTGTAGACAGTGAGAGGCCTGCCCGTGTCAGCACCAGGAGTCTCCCTGGTAGGGTTCCGGGCCCACCCATTCTCCACGGATCTGAGATACAGACCTTTGTTCCCGCCAGGTGGTTTGCGGAGCGTGTGTGAGAAGGGCAGCTGGAACTCCTGTCTGCTGTGATGAACTCCAGTGTTCATGTGAAATGGTGGAGCCCAGCTGCAGCTGGACCTTGTTCAGCTGGACATGCAGGGCGTCATGGGGGTTCTCACCAGCCTGGGTACTGCCTAGCTGCTTTTGGCTTAAGAAGGGACTCTAGCTAGCTGCATGAGCCTTCTCTTCTAGCACCTGCCACACTAGGTGGAGAGAGAATTTTCTCTTTTAAGAAGGTTCTAATTACTGAGCTGAAATATGAACATGTGCTTATCTGCGGTGATTAGGACTAAAGCAGTCTGGTCATGCAGCTTAGTCATCTGCTTAAGTGACCAGGAGAGTGTGAATGCACAGCTTATCCGGACCCCAGGGCAGGGCAGCTTGAGGAGAGCTGGCAGCCTCCCTCCTCCCCTCCTCCCTCCCTCCTTCCCTCTTCCTTCTTCCTGGCCTTTTCTTCTTCCATTCTCATCTCTCCCTCTTCCTTCCCCGCCTGCCCTACTTCCTCCTGTCCATCCCCTTCCTTTTTCTTACTTCTCCCTCCTCCTCACTTCCCTCCCCCAACCCACCTACCCCGCCTTTTCCCTCTTATTCCGTTGTTCTTCTGTTCTGGGCTTCTCTCTTCCGCTTCCCCCTGCCTTCCACTCCTCCCCACCCCCTTCTTCCCCGTCTGTCTTCCCCAGGACCTCTTTCCCCTTCACTGCTCACTGCTCAGAGATTGCTGTGCAGTGACTCATGGAGTGATGCTGGTGGCTGAACCTACAAGTCACGCTTCTCTCTGGGTTTCATCCACACAGCTCCTCCTGCCCAGCCTCCTGTGAGAAAGGCTGCCTCAGCTGACGAGTGCATCCCACAGTGAGTGGTTCCTTCTTGTGTCTCCTGGTTGTTGAGACACAAACAAATGGCTCCTCCTACTATAACATTTGCTGTGAGGATTTCAAAATCATGCTGAGTGCTGTCTAGAGTTCCTGGAGAAGGCAGAAAGGGAAAGGGCTTGTTGGGCATTGCAGAATTCTGCCCTAGAGTCACAGATGGCTTCTGTCACAATATGCACCAAATGGTTATTATTATTTGCTGTGCTGGAAATCGAACAGCCATTATGTGTGTGAAGCAAGTGCTATGCCACTGAGCCACACAAAATAAACTAAAATACACACAAAGTAAATAAACTAAAATGTAATTGTAAAAATGATTTATGAATGGTAGGCCTTTTGCTAGGCTTTTTTTTTTTTTTCCCCTTGTCTTTCTTTTGTTTATCCAGGTGACCCAGCTAAGGACACTAACTAACTAGGGCTGTTTCTTTTTGACTGTTAAAAGTTACACTTCCTATAGTTTCACATTAAAGTGAAATGTTCTGTGTCCTTACTAAGGAAAATTGAAGGTATCTTTATTTTGGAGAAATAAAGTAGTATGTACCAAATGTACATTGCATCAGGAACATGAAACTGGTTGGGGATGTAGGGCAAAATGTATTCTAAATCTTTAGCTCTGCTTCTGAAAAATAGTTAATATAACTAATTATGTATCTGGGCTTCAGGGATCCACATGACTTTGTATGTGTGAGAATGCTGTGTAAAAAGGAGTGTATACTCTTTATAGGTGACCTATATGACTAGGTGACCCTAGGTGACCAAAATGACAAATTATGAATATTAACACCAGATAATACATCCTGATTTTTTGTGTTCCATAAATACTTGCAGTAGAAACTGGGCATGATTTAATTTTTCTAGGAACTTCAAGTACTTTATACCTCATCTATTTAGCCCAGGCTTAAACTATCTGGGACTGTATGTGGAATGAGGTTTGAAGCTGTGTCTGAATTCTGTGTGTTTTCTAGGAGGAGGGTAGAAGGACCACTACTTAGTTCCTACTTAGAACTGGCTTCCTTTGTCTCCTGTCTTTCTCCTTTTGTGTAACTCTGTCCTTACAAATATGCCTTCATAAGGAAGGGGAGCAGTCTTTCTTAGACCTCCTACATACAGGCTGTACTGTATAGCTTGTATGTAGGGTTGCTGAATCCATTTCCAGGATGTGTTTATTGAACACTGACTACATGCACATGGCTGACCAAGGTGGGAGTTCACTCCAAGACCAATCTGTGAAGCAGGTGAGAGGTTCCAGATGCTAAGGCGTGTACACAGTCATGCCTGGAGCGGTTGGTCTGCCTAGTGTAGATACATAGACTGAGGTTGGAGCTCCCCGGCAGGCTCACTCAGCCATGGGCTTCCAGTTTTTATTATATTTTATTGTACTTTTACAGCCTTGGCCTTTGGCTGGCCTTCGCCTTCAGCATTGTGGCCGGGTATCTTTGGGAATCTGGCCTGTGCAGAGTTGGGTGGACGCTGTGCTCCTCTGTCTCAGAAGCTGTTGACGTACCAATGTCCTTCTGGGTCCAATGCCTACAGGAAGGGCACCGTCCCTCCCTGCAGTGTTCTTGAAACATCTGCCTTCTGAGGAGCTGCTTTCCCTGGGCTTGGTGGCTTGGGCACTACAGGGTGACCTGTTAGCTAGCGGTGTATTCCCTCCCTCAGAGGCCTAGGCTCTTCTGGGCAAGGACCCCACCCCCTACTCCCCATGTGCATGCTCCCCCATGGATGAATTCCCAGATCTTGCAGTTAGAATTACAAAACCAGGTTGTTCAGCAAATGATTAAAAAGTGAAGAGTCTGGTCCTGGCAGCAGTTTTAATTCGCTGTAATTCTAGGCAGCTTGCCCAAACACCGTGTTGTCTAGATTTTTTGAGTATATTTAAGTGTTTCTTGAATGGGTCCAAAGGATGTGGGTGGAACTTAGGCAGGTCTGCGGCATCTATGAGCCTGGTAACTATGCTCGTGCATGTAGACACCCTTAGGAAGTGCAGGGGGGAACACACTTATGTGCACAGGGGTGTGTGTGTGTGTGTGTGTGTGTGTGTGTGTGTGTGTGTGTGTGTGTGTGTAGTGTGATGTGCGTTTTACACCTAAGTGTTTGCTGTCCTAGGAATGCTCACTGTAATTCTTGCCTATCCCTACCCTTTCCTTCCTATAGGGGAACTGAGGTCCATGGCTTGTGTCCAGCTCCCTCTGGATGCCATGGTTTTGACCTTCTCAGTTGCCTGTCTCCACAGAGGGCTTCTCACCTTGAGTACACATGCTCCAGGGCATGTTAGTGTGGGCAAGACTCCTAAGCCTAGAGTATCCTGATAGGAAAGGCTCCTGATGACATGCCAGTAGTATCAGACTCGAGGCAGCTGAGCTCTGGGTCAGAAGGCAGTATTGAGGGGATCGTCCCGGAGTGCGGGCTTCTGTAGTGTGTGACAGTTTCATGCTACTCTGGTGCATGGGGTTACTCATGGTTTTCCTGACAGTGTTTTCTGTTCCTTTGGAGACCTGCATAGGCCTCCATTCTCAGCTGTTCGGTGCAGTCGAGCCTGGGAGGGTGGATTGATGTGGTGGGAGTTGTCCTTGGAGAGATTTAAGGAGCACTTTTCTTACCTTCTCTTCTGCTCCTCTGCCTGAAGAACTGCAGAGGCCTGCAATGCAGGGACTGCCTCCTAAATCAGCCACTCTTATTTCCCCAGGACCACCCCTGCTGGCCCCTGCACGGCCCCTCCGGTGTTGTTTGAAGGGCTGCAGACAGAGCAGCTTACAAAACTCCCAACTTGGTTGTTCTTTTAGAAGAGGCACTCTTCCCCGCCTGAAAACAAACTTGCCTTGTCCTTTTAAAACAAACGGGGAGAGCAGGTGACGCTCTCTGATGGCCAGTCAGACTTGCTTGTTGGGGCACCTTCCGTGCCCACTGTGGCCTCTGGCTGCTCCCTGACACGTTGGCCCCTGCAGGCCTGGTAGATCTGCTTCTCTGGAGTGTGGAAACAGGACAGGGACAGGGAGCTCCTGCCAGAGGCAGCCCACGGCTTCAGAGAGACACAGTGACTTGGGCCTGAAGTCAGAGGAGAGACCCAAGTGGACATTCACCGTCAGTTTCTAGTTCTGGATGCAGTTCCTGGGAGGGTGTGGCTGATGTGGCTCTGTGAGGAGTTTACACTGCAGGGGTCCAGCCTGGGGTTAGAATATCACTGTTTGCAAAGTGTAGATAGTAATAATTCCTGGATGTGACACAGGGACAAGCAGACAGTGCCTAGTCAGGACCCCTCCCCCACCAGTCAGAACAGCGGACACCGGAGTGGCAGCTCGGGACTGCCGGGGTTTTTCTTAGAGCAGGAAAACCACACACTTTCAGTTGGTTCACAGCCACCGTAGAGACGGAGAGTCTGTGGTAGACAGCAGTCTTGGGTAGTGGAGGCTGAAAGTAGCTGGCTGCCTTGATAGTGTAGGTGTGAAAACTTTCATTGAGGGCAGTGAGAGATTGGGCCAGAGGAACAAGTAGGGACCACTCAGAAGGCAGACGTGACAGTGTGCTGCCATGTCATGTTGAGCTAAGTCTGAGGAATGATGGCTTCCCCAAGACTGCATTTAGAGCTACAGAAGGTGTCTTGTACTCAAGTTCGGTTTGCACTTGGAGACCTTGCACTTGGAGACACTGCCGGCCGTGTGCAGGAAAGGGGCTGCAGGCAGAGGCGGCAGGTGCGGGCCTTTGGGCGTCAGTGATGGTTCCTTGGACGGCAGGGAGTCCAGAACCTGTACCTTTGTGTGGCTCTCTCCCTGTTCTGTTCAGACCTTGCCTCTCTAGCTCCCTTGCAGCGGTTGTGGGAGGTGATTCATTTCCTGGAAGAATTAGTTAGAGATGAGAACCGAAATGCTTTCCTGCTGAAGGGCTGCTTGCTCTCCCTAGGAAAGCCTGACCTCCGACAAGTTTCCAGCTTTAAAAACACTTTGGTTAGCATATAGTAACTGTACAAAATAGTGGGTGTCCAGCTTTCTGTCTTATACCTCGGGGGTTGAAAGAAAAATGCAGTCTTCTGGTTGGCTCTGGGCAGATGTGGGCTGCTGCAGCCATCTGCTTCTCTGAAGGGGTTTCTGCTCCCAGGAAGCTGACTGTGGCAGCTTAGACCTTAATTTCTAGCTAGTTAGGAGGCTGAGACAGGAGGATCACAAGTTCAAGACTTATCTGGGCTACAGAGTGAGTTCCGGGTATCTGGGTAACTTAGTAAGAACCTGTCTCCAAACAGTGAAAACAGAAGGACAGACGGGAAGAGCCCAGTGGAGAGTGCGTGTAGCAAGGACGAGGTTCCAGGGGCAGTCCCTACACCATGAACCAAGTTCCCTAGAGCCCAAGGGAAACAGAGGAAGAAATGGAAGAGAAGGAAGGGCCGGGGAGGAAGAAGGTGAAACTCCGGCAGGTGTGTGGCTCCAGGAACACAAGTGGTGGGCAGTGTTAGAAAGCGCCCCTCCCCCAGCACATAACCACTTGGCTCTGATTTGGACCTTGATTCTGGAATGACCCTGGTTCAGACTCTAAGGTCTTGGAGTGCTATTCTCTCCTCCAGCCATTTACCTTCAGTAGCTGCTGCCTCCTGGCAGGAGGTGATCTTGGTGGTAGCATTTCTAGGGGACCATACCTTCCCCCTCACTCAGGGTTAGGGTTTTCCGCTAGAAAGCCCAAATATGCAAGGCCTGGTTACCCTACTGAGGATGCACCAGGCTGGCAGGTCTGGGCTCCTCCAGCTGCTAATCTTGTACCTGTCCTTTGGATACAGCTGAAAACCCCAGACCTGCTTGGGCCACAAGGCTGAGATGTCGTCACCTGTGGCTCTTACACAGCTTGGGTTTCTCCTCCTCTTCTCTAAACCTCAAAGGAACTACTGTCCAGAACAGTGGTTCTCACTCTTCTAATGCTGTGACCCTTTAATACAGTTCCTCATGTGGTGACCCCCAGCCATAAAATTATTTTGTTGCTACTTCATAACTGTAATCTTGCTGCTGTTATGCATCACAGATGTTTTTGGAGATAGACATTTGCCAGAGGGGTCTCAGCCCACAGGCAGAGAACCGCTGCTGTAGAAAATCAAAAGTCTTGTGTGATGGGTTGATGGAGGAGGAGGCTGGAGAACTGCCTTTCTGTCGGTACAGGACAGGTTGTTAGTTCTGACAGCCTCAGCTGATGGCTGTTACTCCAGCCCAGAGGTATTGCCTCTTACTTTTGGGGCTCCCCTTACCCTGCTCTGTGTGCCTCAGGACAGAGACACCTTGAGACATTTGCATCTTCGGGTACAATGTGTGATATGTGGAGTGCTAATCCACAGCAGCCCAGCAAGTCTCTGTGAGATCAGGATCTGAATTCAGCCATGTCTCAGGGATAAATGAGGGGAAGTCTATCAGAGTGCTACTTCTCATTGACACTCCCCAGGCAAGAACAGAGTTTGAGTTTTGGACTGCCTTGGGGCACTTGCTGAGTCTTTCACAGATTCCCAGGAGTATTCCCCACCCCACATTTTGGCACCTCTGAAATTGTGATGCCTCTTTCAGTGGCTGGTGTTAAGAGGTTTGATGCTTTTACACACCACTCCAGAAGGTAGTGTTAAGCACTTGCCTACAGCGATTGCATTGGAGGCTCAGTGAACCCAGGCACTTCTCCCTTTCCCACTCTCTCCTTCATGGTTGTCAGCAGCCCGGGCAGGGAGAGTGGCAGAGGTGGCAGCCCTGTAGTGATAGGGCCTACCAGTCCCCAAGGATCTTCACAGTTCAGATATTGGCCTCTGAGCTCCCTGAGGGGCCAGCATCTGGCTGACAACTAAACTTGTTCATGTGCTCTGTGAACACTAGGTGTCAGTTCCAGAGAAGAGTCAACAGATAATACCTGTCCTCCCGCCTCCTAATTTCCAGGCCTCTATCCTTCTACTCTGTCTGCTCCCCTGAGTTTTTGGCCTTCTAGGCCTCCATAGTGACCATAGTAAATGCAATAAGGATTATTCACTTCTTCAACCTGCTCTTGGGGCCTGCCTTCTCAGAAACTTGTGCAATGGTTGCATGGCTATCTGGATACACAGTTGGTTGCTCACTCTGTGAGGTGTTATTTCCAGGTTTTGCCCATGGTTTCCCGGATTTTGGTTCACAGCTCTGCATCTAGTCTTTGCTCAGGCCTTGTGTTTCTGGATAGCATGGATAACATGCCAAGTCCCTTACATGGTAGCCAGGCCTGTGGAGGCCACTGCAGGAGTGTTTCAGTGAGAAGAAGGGATGGTGGGAACACTGGGCAGAGTGCCTGCTTAGAGCCGTGCATCTCTGCACACCTGAGGCTCTGAGTCCTGCAGTGTGCTGGAACTGACAGTGGCTTGGCACATTGCCTGGAAATCCAGCTGCCTGAGGTGGTGCGTTTAGAGCCTTTTGTTATGTTTGGCTTCAGTCCCCTGTGAAGCAGCAGGTACAGTTCATTTCATATGTGCGAGGCACAGGACCGTACACCAGCAATGAGTAATGCCGGGGCGTCTGCCGTGTGGTGGACGGGGGCAAAAGTGCCCCGCTGATGCTCTTCTCATTGCTTGGGGCCTGTGGGTGGAACCGTAAAGCTGCTCTTACCTGGCTCTTCGCTGAGCCTCAGGAGGCAGGCTGCAGGGCATTGTGGCTGCTGCCTCAGTGGGGAAAGAGCCTGCCATGTTTCCCTCAGTGGGACTGGAATCCAGTCCAGCCTGGATGGCACTGGTAAGTCCATCCTGTGTGTCATCTCACTTAAGTCTAGGCAGCAGTTACTTCACAGTTCTCCGTAGCACCGAAGGACTAGAGGAGAAAGCAGCTCCCGAAGCAGGGCGAGGCCTGGCTTCTTTGGACCTTCTCTGCAGGAGGTTGTGTCCCTTCAGAATGGTGGTGTTGAAAAATGAAGCCTTAGGTCTACAGGGAGGTGCCTTGCTTAGCTGGCAGCCAGGGGAGACTCTTATACAGGAAAACCAGCTGTACAGACAGACTTGGTGTCTGGAGGGCAAAGACAGGTCATGGACGGGCCGTGTGTGTGTGTGTGTGTGTGTGTGTGTGTGTGTGTGTGTGTGTGTGTGTGTGTGTGTACACGTGCATGCCATTGATTAGAGAAAGGAGAATCACAGCACTAAACTCCCACACTGCCATGATTAAGAGTGCTTCCATCCTCACTGCACAGAGCTTTTGGAGGAGGGTTTTTTTTTTTTTCCTGAGTAATTAAGCCAGCAATCTTCATAGCTGGTGTTCATTAAACTTGGGGAAGTACAAGCTTGGAGAAGAGAAGCAGCCATGGCATCCCTTTGGAGTGCTGGGGTAAGGCTGTATTATTCTAGGGGTGATTATGCCAGGAGCTGCTGCTTGGGTTTCTTAGTTGTCTCTGTTGGTATGCTGGGACTTCTGGGTCCTCTTATTTGTGCAACTACAAAGGAGAGTGTTACCCTGTGAGGTGTGATAGGATAATGCATAGTTTAGACAGACACCATGGTGGAGCTTCTGGCTTGGCTGAGAATGGGATGATGGACCAAGATCCTTACTGAAGGCTGTGTCAGGCTGTGCCACAGGAACTCAGCTGACTGCTGTGACACCAGTTACCCCATGAAGTGGCAGGGAAGAACTACAGAAGTCGACAGCCTAGGACATGTTTCTTTCTTGTCCGTGTCCATCTGTGCCTGTGCACATGTGTAGAGAAGCCAGAGGATAGTCTCAGATGTTGTTTCTCTGGTGCCGTCCCCAAGTCCTAGGAGTCTGCTTAGTGTATGGCAAAGACTTACTATTTAGTGTGTGTGTGTGTGTGTGTGTGTGTGTGTGTGTGTGTGTGTGTGTATGTGTGTGTGTGCGTGTGTGTATGTGTGTGTGTGCGTGTGTGTGTGTGCACGCATGCATGTGTGTGGGTGCCCAAAGAGATCATGAAAGGGCACCGAATCCCCTGGAGCTGAAGTTTCAGGTGGTTGTGAGTCACCCGGTATGGGTGCTGGGAACTGAACCCCAGTCCTCTGCAAGAGCAGCAAGTGTTCTCAACCGTGAATCATCTCTGCAGCCCTCAACCCAACCTTTTCACATGGGAATTAAACTTGAGTCCTCCTGCTTTTGCAACAAGCTCTTTAGTAAGCTCTCTTTCCTTGCTTCCTTATTTTTGAAAGTGACATCTATATGTGCATGACATGTGTGTATAGTTCCTTAAATAATGAGCTAATAAGTAATGGTGTATATGTGGAAGTGTGTACTCAGGATGAGAGAGAATTCAGGACGAGGTGCATGTTCTGTGTAGGAGAATGTGCAAGCTGAGGCATTTGGAGCATGTCCACACACAGCCGCTGCTGAAGAGCTTTCTCTCTCACACACTCACACACTTGTCCCTAGCACAGGTGCCCACCCACTTACTTCCCCCCTGTCTTCCTCCTCCGTGAGTCTGGCTGGGTTTAGAGGTTTCATTTGGAGTAGCAAACTCTCCCTGGGGCTGGACCACTGGTAGAAAGCCTGAATAGTATATGGGGTCCACGCCTTCTGTGGTTCTCTGTCAGCTCTCTTGCTTTCTCACTGAGTGGGGAGAATCCCCCCTGACCCCTCCTACAGCCCCACACAGATTTCTTGCTTCAGATTCTTGTAGCACAGGGTCCCAACTGGTTATTTGGGCAGATGGTCCTGATACTAGAGAGGCTAATGTCTAATGGAATGTGGCCACTAACTTCCTTGTAGCTGGAGATCCAGCCTTCATCTCTGTGGTGGATGTGCTGCTCAGGTAGTGGGCTTTGAAGTCCAACCTGCCTGCGCTCTGAGCCTTGTTCTTCTCATTGAAGAGGGTTTTCAATAGCCATGTGCACCACATCTGAAGAGCCCAAGGCTTACAGCTGAAGATACCTAGGATTCTTACTGTCCTTTTGTCACTGTGACATTCCATGCTCAGGGTGCATGGGAGGAGCTGCCTCTGAGGCCAAGACTGGGCGTGTCTTGACCCTCACTGTTCATCCTACCCTAGCACAGGGTCACTGGCATCCAGTGGCTCCCAGTGGCTGCCTGCCATGTTTATCAGCTGGCAGAACATGCTGAGGGACTTCTGCCCCTAGACTTCTCCTCTCACATGCAGAGGTAAGTCTGCAGACATCAGCCCTCATGCTGGTCGTGGAAGGGTATGTGGAGCCTGGGCGTTGGTTGCAGAGAGTCAGTGAGGTTTCTGCTGATTCTAGGCTGCTTGCTGTGTGTACTGGTCCAGGTGTTCTAAGATGTTGATTCTACATCTCTATGCCTCTGCACTGCCTGTAGAGACACTGTATTTAGTTGGTTTTATTTTGATTTTGTTGTTGTTGTGTGTGCATATGTGTGTGGTGCATGCACATGTGTGTGTGTACTCGAGAGTGTATGTGTGAAGGTATACACTCATGTGTGACTAAGCAGAGGCCATAAGAGGATGTTGGATGTCTTCCCTATTGGCTTCTACCTTATTTTTGGAGATAGGATATGTCACTGAATCTGAAGCTTGTTGTTTGAGTTAGGCTGGCTGATCAGTGAGCGTTGAGGATTCATGTGTTCTACCTTTCAACGCTGAAGTTATAGGCATGTGGAGTCTTGCCTAGTGTGGGTTCTGGATATTTGAACTCAGGTCTTTCTTCTTGCTTTCATAGCAAGCACTGTTAATTTTGGAAGCCATCTTTCCAGCCTGATTTTGACTTTTGAGACAGGTATCATGTAGCCCAGATTGGCCTTGGACTTGTTATGTAACTGAGACTATCCTTGAACTTCTGATCCTCCTGCCTCCACCTCCACCTGTGCTGGAATTATGGGAGTGTACCACCACACTTTGAGGTGTACCACCAGCTTGAGGGCACTGTTTTAGGAACTTGGAGAAGGTTACATTTGCTCTATCATTGATAGAAATGGCCTTTGACACACAAAGAGCAGGCAGGAAGTCTCCCAGACACACTGGGCTGTACATTTGTGAGCTCATGGGACACAAATGGCTCCCAGAGGAGGGCAGTGGAGGAAGAAGCAGGAGGTATTTGAAGGGTGCTGGGAGGAAAGGGGGGTGTGGTTTGGATGCTGACATTTGTGGGGTGGGAGTTGGGGGACAGAGGCCACAAGATGGGCCGCAGAGAAAGGCCTGGGCATAGGCTACAGTCATGAAACTTGGCTGATGTTGTTATGGCTAGGGTGACTGGAGAGGAAGGAGATGCCAGGGCCCACAGAGATGTGTGCTAATGGGGAAGGAGCCGTCAGGGGCAGATGATAATCCTTCAAGTTTATTGGTACTTGCTGCTGGTGGATGCAGGGCCTGTGGTGTTGTTTCTGTGTGTCCTTCCTGTGTGTGACTGATGGGAAAGGGACCAACTCTGTGTTGTGTGCCCCAAGCCTCCCTTCCTGAAGCATGTCCCCTTTTATCTCTCTTGAGCCTATGGATCACTGAGAATATTTTGGTGGTTTTAATTTTTGTGACTCCTTCCTCCCTTCCTGCCTGTGTTTCTCCTGTGTGTTAGGGGTAAAAGCATCCCCGTCTCTACTGTGTGCTTTGTCTAAGTCACAATGGCTGTCACTAACAGCAGGAGGAAGTCCACTGTCCTCCCTCAGGACAGGAAGTGGAGCCAGACCCCAGTCCTGTCTCCGTCATGCCTGACTCTACACTCTATTTCCACGTGGAACTCTAAGTGGGCCTGACTGGCCTTGAGCGAGGACCCTGTGTGGTCGTGAGACCACAGTGCTGGGCACAGGCCGAGGCCGTGTGCTGGGTGGTTCACTGTTACTCCTATTTATTTATTTATTTATTTATTTATTTATTTATTTATTTATTTATTTACGTTTTACAGTATCTGTGTGTTTGGACCTGACATTCCCACTCAGCCCTACCTTTCTGGTATTGTTATCCCCAACATCATTTCCTAGGGACTTTTATGGCAAAGTACCATTAGAGATGTGGTTGTATTGATGATGAATAGAAAGTGCTGACCTTGGACAGCTAGGAAGGACTGCAGACTTCCTGCCAGGCCCTCTGATCTCTGAGGACTCAGGTTCTTTCCTGCAAATACAAGATAACGCCCACACCAGGCAAAATATAATGAAGCAGGAGGAGTGGTCATGCTTGGCTCATGGGGATGCATGCATGTACACATGTATGTACTGTACACATTCACAAAAGTGTGTGCATACTAAACATGCATTTACATTTAGTTCCACGTGGAAATGTGATGTGTATATTTGTGCATGTGCATGGACATGTGTTTGTGGGTGATCACATTTGATACACAGTACATTTACATACATATATGCATATGTGTTCAGTACTCCCATTTGTGTTTGCACACATATTCATGTGTTTTATATGTGTCCACAGCATGTTGTGTACATGTGTGTGTGTACATGGCACATGTACATGTCTATTTGTATATGCTCAGACCTATATGTGTTTGTGACATGTGTGCATGCATGAACATTCCAGGTGAACTCCCCAGGAGACAGCCTGGCCACACTATTTATGCCAAAGCCTGAGTGAATGTGCTTTCTCTTCCTGCAGAAATCACCAGGGATCCTTCCAGTCGTAACTCCCATTTTCACTCCGTTAAGTCCCAGCGCCTGCACTTGAATGGAAATGTTTGCTGTTATGCTTCTCGCTTTGATTAGCTCGTTTGATTAAATTAATTGTCAGCTTGCCTGGAACTAAAGCCTCTTAAAATGAAAACTGTTTCACTCGGGAAATTTATGCAAGATGAAGAATGAAAGATTTTCCTTTGGAGGAAGGCTGGGTCCCCTGATGTGGAATCCGGGGCTCTGGACCTGGGCTTGCTCCAAGACATACTGCCTGTCCTGCTCCCTAAGCAGGATGCACAGGCCAGCAGGCTCCTTTGTCCTTTGTTTCAGATGTGTCTCCCTTTAGAGCCTCTTGGTTACAAGTAAAGACAACCTAGGTCAGGCTTAAGCCAAAGAGGCAGTGCTTGGGGTGGAAGGCTCTCACTTCACTAGAGGAAGAACCGGCGTCAGCCTGGGCTACCACAGTCACAGTGGCCTGGCCCTGTGTCCCCAGAACAGGTGGCTCTGCTTCTTTTTCTGTGGAGATATTTTCTACTCAGGGACCCTGCGTCTGTGTGTCCCCAGCCCAGCTTCTCAGCCTGGACTGAGCCTCCTTGAGGGAGCCCAGGAGCCCGGTTTAATATGGGCCTCTGCTGCTGGCATGTCTGAAAAGGGTGAATGTCATGCAGATGTGGCCAGTTGTTAGAGGACACGACTTCCATCGGCAGGTGGCCTGTGTAGAGCAGGTATCGCATGTGCAGGTTCTATTTTCAGGGTCTCAGATAGGAAAGTATTTCGTGTGGTGTTTTGTTCTTCACCTGAACAGCTAGGATGTGGTGGAGGGAGAGGAGGAAGAGGCTGGCAGCACAGGTCTTAGGATGCAGGCAGTCTGCCCTGGGGGGTCCCTTTCTGGGTTGGGACTTGCTCTTTCCTGCATGAATTAAACAGAGACCTTTGAGCTTCTCTGTGGGGTTGGAGACAGTGCAAATGAGAGTGAGGGGGCCATTGTGTGGGGAGGATACTGTCTTGTTGAGATTCCAGCAAAGCTTGCCTTCTGTGGGTATTTAGGGCAGGAAGCTGGTAAAGCCCAGGCTGGCCCTGGTTTACTCTTAGACTGGGGGCCAGGATGAAAACTCACATTGAGTAAGCGTCTTTTCCAGAAAGCAAACTGTCCTCGTGGACTTTGGGTGCTCAGGAATGTCTTGGCTGTGTTCTGGATTTTCTTCTGAATTCTGCTGCCCCTTCAGCATTGACTAGTGACCACGCCAGGGGGCCAGAGTCATGGCATCAGGGCCTAAGCACCTAATGACTTCTAAGCACACTTGTGAGCATGCTTGCTAAGGCATGAGGAGCTGTCACCCCATATGGTCAGCCAGAGAGGCAGAGCCCCAAGCCATGGTACAGACCTTGTTGGGACAATTCCTGTGGTGCCTAGAGCACCACCCACTCGGAACAGGCAGCAGGATGAGCTTTGTTTTTTCAGCCCCATTCTCCCTCACGCCTCTTCTTTCACAGCTCAACAGTCTGGTTTGTGCCGCACTTACGGCACTAGGTCTAGGCTGTATCCATGGCTACAGGGCACAGCTTCCCATGCCTAGGTGTGTGGGGATAGGCTGTGGCCAGTCTTCCTTGGGACCATAGTGAAGCTGCAGAACACCGTGGGCACAGTCTGTACATGAATTTGGCTTGGCATCTATGTGATGTGTTGAGTAATGATGGGACAATCCTTACCAAAAGAGTTGGGAGCCAGAAAGATCTTTGGGCTATGATGGTTCCTGTAGACCTTTCCCATGTCAGGTGTGCAGGACTGAGATCTTGTCTTCAGAGTTCCACAGAGTAATGCACTGGTATGTTCTGCCTGGTTGGATGGAGGAAGTCATCTCTGTGTGGGGCGCTTGGGGAAGGCCTAGTATATGATTTGCAACCTAGAGCATGAAACATACCTATTCTCATCATATGCCCAGAGGCAAGTTGTCCCATGCCTTTCTTGACAGAGTAATGTCAGCATATGCCAGGTGTCTGACTCACAGAGAGGGAGTGGACAGAGGACCGGATCCTCTTGCATGTCTGGCATGAGGGCCATTAACCTTGCTCTAAGCCTGGGTCCCTGTCTCATTTAAGACAGGCTGGGGTTGATAGAGGTTTCTTCAAGTGCAGAGCTAGCGTCAGCTACAGCTGTGGAGTCTGACCCGCTTCACTATGGCCCCAGCCATTAGGTTCTTGGGCCATGGCACTGTGTTAGACCTCTGTCAAGATCATGTTTCTACTCCATTTCCCACCGTGTCCATGCTGGCTGGGGCAGTTGAGCCTGCTTGTCTCCTGCTGTTGCCTGGCAACTTCAGAATTGCTCCCCAAGGAAGAATTTTCCCAAACGTAAATTTCATGGTCAAGTTCAGGGCTGCCTGGGGTTCATTCCCAGGTTTTTACCCCCCTTGACCTTGCTGCTGTTGCGTCTGAGTGCTGTGATGCAGGAGAGACTCCCGTTGAACAGGCAGCACAGCATGAAGAGCATGGTGGACTGCTAAGTGGCCTGGAATGCTGGATGGGGGTGTAGAGCCACCACAGAGTGCTGTGATCACATTGGTGCCTGATGCTTCTTCCTGTCTGACTCACAGGCTGACGAGCTCTGATTCTTACAGAAGTATGCGGTGCGGCCCCCGTGAGAACGGTAAAGATAGATGGCATGCTCCCTGTGGAAAAGACAAGCCGATCTTTAATAGGCTTTATGTATTTATTTATTTATTTATTTATGTATTTATTTATTTATTTGAGCAGTTTTCGGTCTAGGAAAATCAAGGAGACAGTATAGCAGATTCTCTTGCCCCCACCCTCTGCTCTTCCGCCTTTGCCGTGCAAGGACTGACTGGCATTTCCTTCCACATGCTCTGTCTGAGGGTGCCATACTCCCTGTGTCTCCATCATGCAAGACCTGGCTCTACAGACAAAGTCTTCATACTCTTGTGAAGACATCCTCACAGAGAACTTCAAATATACAAGTTGGGTGAACTGTTTTCTCCTTCAAGTAGACTGAGTGAATCGTGACGCCTTTCATGCCACTTCAACCTCCCAGCAGCTGGTGGTCAGTCTTACCCTGTCCCTACCCTTCTGAAGTGGACTCAAAAACTGGAATTTTATCTGTACTTGGTTGTGTGTCTATGAAAGGTGTTTAAAAACACTCAGTTCCACAAATGCACCCGCCATATAATGAATGAGCACATTTACATCATTAGGTATCAATTCACACACGTTGTAACTTTATTTTGAACTTTTCTTAATTCAGCATTCATATCAGGCTCCCTCTGTGGTTAATCACAGCCTTTAGTCTTCCCTCAATACCTGCTGCTTGTTTGCTGGTGAGCTTTTGTGTGTTTTGTTTAGGGACCTGGCTTTTGCCCTTTTTGGTGGCATCCCCGTGGTGTCATTTCTTGGGGTCCTTCAAACCCTTCCTTTATGCAAGTTGGAAGTTGGACTTGAGGCTTGTTGAGAATAGAAATTATTTTCATTACGTCCCTTTTCCTTTCTCAGTGGTGGGCAGGATTATTTCCTGTGTGAGGTGTGTCCCCTCTTGGGTGAGGGCCCCTTGGCACTGGTTGGCTTTCTGTGCCGTGGGCAGCCCCGTGGACGGTGGCTGGGGCTCAGGGTTTTCAGGCTTTCATTGTGGTGCTGTTTTGTCCATCGTTGTTTGGTTTTCTGCCGGGAAGGACCTGGGAAGCATGCTGCCATCCACGGCGATGTGGTGTGTACTCCTGTCTCTGGAGGGTGTGAGCTCACAGCTGGGTGCTTTACTTTCACTGGTCAGTGTACAGGCAGTGGTGACCCAGGAGGGCTTTCATTTGATTTTGAGTCATTTGTGCCCATTCTGACCCTTGCTCTTCCCAGTGTTTGAAGTGCTCTGCTCTGGTCTATGAGCACTACATGAGGTGGCCCTGGGTTTGTCTGGTGACCCTCTAACCCTGGAGTCACATCTTTCTGTTCTGTGTGACCTTGATTACAGGATTCCATTGTTCTTCCTGCCCAGGCTTAGAGTCTCCTGCTTCACAGAGCCCAGGGTCCTCAGGCCAGGCAGCCCCCTTTCCCCATTCTACTCCTGTGCCCTTGGCCTAGCTGTACAGTTAGAGTGCCGCCACCAGGTGTGACTGTCATTTGCTGCTGCTCTGCCCTTCCTTTTGGGGTGGGGGGCTGTGTCCAGAGTTAGGCCCAGGGACTCATGGGTTTTTGGCCTCAGTAGTGGTCTTGCTGCATAGCATGTGACCTTTACCAAAGCAGGTGTTTGTGGAGTGGACGGCAATGCCAGTTTCTATACCTTGCCAGCCCGTGTCACATGAAATACAGTTGGATGAACTGTTCTCTCCTGTCTCCCAGCAGTGCATGGGTGTCTGTCAGCAGGTCAGGTTTTGGCACCTGTAGCTTTCGCCTGTGCCCAGGGTAGCTAGCTATCACCAACTTCTTCCTGGAAAGGGCCGGCCTCTGATCCTCTGGGTGTTTCCCATGGTGCCTCCACCCTGTGCCCAGGGTAGCTGGCTATCACCAACTTCTTCCTGGAAAGGGCCGGCCTCTGATCCTCTGGGTGTTTCCCACGGTGCCTCCACCCATCAGAACTCGGCTCTAAGTGGAATCCATGTGCCTCCCTCCCTGTTTCACCGTGTCTCTGCCAGCTGAACACCCAGCCCTCTGGCTCGCAGTCGTGAGACAGACTGTAGCCCTTGATCTTTCATGCTTCCTAGGGACGAGAGCCCTGTTCCTCAGGGGATCCTTTCCTTGACTGTCTTCCTCTTGCCCTTCCACTTAACACAAGCCCCTTTCAAAATTTCTTTCCAGGGTTAGGGTCCCCTGGTCATCACCCATACCAGGCATGCTATGCCCAGGCCATCTGATGCTGGCATGGCTTCCCCCCTTCAGTTATAGTAAAATTTCCAATGGCTTCCTTGGCTGTTTAAAAATTTATCTAATTTTATGTGTATGGTTATTTTTGCCTGCATGTATGTCTGCACTGCATGTGTGCCTGGTGCCTGTGGTGGTAAGAAATTGTTGGGAACTCCTAGAATAGAGTTAGAGATGGTTGTGAGCTGCCATGTAGATGCTGGGAATTGAACCTGGGTCCTCTGTCAGAGTGGCCAGTGCTCTAAACAGAGGAGCCAGCTCTCCAGCCCCTTCTTATTGTTGTATATCTGTGTATATTATGGCCAGGGGCACATTTGTTTCGAGGTCAGAAGACAACATTGTGGAGTTAGCTCTCTCCTTCTACCTTTACATGGGTTCTGAGGATTGAACTCAGGTCATCAGACTTGCACAGCAAGTGCCTTTCCTGGCTGAGCCATCTCTCTGGCCCTTCCCCAGCTTCTTGATAGGCTAAGTAGCTTACAAGTGAGCGTCTGTGTGTGACAAAACTTTTCCTGGGGAGCTGCAACATATGTCTACTCACCCCACATAGGGAGCCCATAACAGACCAAAGTACACCGAAGTCCAGCTTGGTGAGCCAATGAGTTTTACTGGGGTTACTTACAGGAACAGAAACGATTCAGACACAGCTGCATCACCAAGACCTAACCAGCACGGGTTAAAGCTCACAAACCTGGGAACCTAGAGCACACTGTACAGCCTGCAGGCAGCTCAGCAGGTTGGAAATGCCCTTTCCAGGTGCCTCATTTGGTCTAAACCTCGTGCAGGCAGGTCAGCTGGTTTCTACTCCTTCCAAGCAGCTGACCCCAGAGTCTTCTTTGCAACTCAGCTTCCTTCAGTCTGAAGGGGACTCTCAGCTTTTATTGCTTACTCTGTCAGGGAGGGGCCTAGTGAATCTGGTCAGATTCAGGGACTTCCTGAAACTATTTTGAGTTGTTTCCCTTTCTGTTTAAAGAGCTTCCCTGTAGGGTGGAATGTTTCAATCTAGGAGAAAACTTATACAACAGCATCCTGCTTGCTCTGTGGGGAGCATCCCTCAGACTTAAATGGGTGTCACTGCCCTATGTTGTGCCCCCTGTGGTCATCCCCAGAGCCACAAGGAAGAGCCAGCAGCCACATGAATGCAGCCGTTTACCTGTGCCCTCCAGGGCACAGGCCAACAATTGCCTTTGCTTCTTTTCTTCCTTCCAGAGCTGTGGGCCTCCATGTGCCTGCTCTGTGCTTCCGAGAGCCCATGGGTACCCAAGGGCTTCAAACACATCCTTGGATCTCACTCAGAACGGCACCAGCATAGCACCTGCGGGCTAGCTCCTGGCTGCTGTGGGATGTTCTGTATGGCAAATGTGTTGCTCTGATTGGTCAATAAATAAAACACGGATTGGCCAGTGGCTAGGCAGGAAGTATAGGCGGGACTAACAGAGAGGAGAAAAGAAAGAACAGGAAGGCAGAAGGAGTCACTGCCAGCCGCCGCCAGGACAAGCAGCATGTGAAGATGCCGGTAAGCCACGAGCCACGTGGCAAGGTATAGATTTATGGAAATGGATTAATTTAAGCTATAAGAACAGTTAGCAAGAAGCCTGCCACGGCCATACAGTTTGTAAGCAATATAAATCTCTGTGTTTACTTGGTTGGGTCTGAGTGGCTGTGGGACTGGCGGGTGACAAAGATTTGTCCTGACTGTGGGCAAGGCAGGAAAACTCTAGCTACACCTGGCTTAGAAGATCGGATTGCACAGCTCATTTGTGAACAGATCTTCTATCCAGACTTAGAAGAAGTTGAAACACTGGATGTCACTGAAAGGGGCTCAGGAGGCTTCGGCTCCACTGGAAAGAATTAAAAATGTGCTTCAAGTATTTCGCTGTTTGAACTGCAAAGGAGCTTTCGTTCTGGTAGTGTTTCATGTTCTAGGACACAGGAAGGGGGACCTGTTACATCACATTGGAACTTCTCTCTTCTGTGATTGGTGGTCACCCGTAAGTCTGCATTGTGGGGATGGCGCTGACATGCAGACTTGGTAAAAAGAAGTATACAATCGGGTTTTTCTGTTGCATTATTTAAATTACAGTCCTAGCCCTGGCTTTGCTCTAATTGCTTTCTCAGTTGTAAGGTTTTTTGTTTTTATTCAATAAAGTTGAAGTCTTTAGCAGAAAAAAAAAAAAAAAAGAAGAGAATGTATATACATGGCCCCATGCTGTCCCACCTGCCCATTTGTTGGACTTCTCCCAAGTTTGTGCTGACTGTTGCTTCGGTTCTCGGGCCTTTTCCTGTTGGTTTCTATCTTGGTAATAAGGCAGGTACCTGCCAGTGCCAGGTACTCAGCCAGGCAACAGGATCTGGGCACGAGTATACTGGACAGGGCTTTGTTTTGCTGCTGGACACTCGTGCCCACTGAGTCCTGACAGGTGTTTCTTTCAGACTTTCCTGAATGTGGGTATCTGTCTCTTCATGCGTCTGTCTGTCCCTCCTCTGCAGGAGAGTTGCAGGCAGAGGGTAAGAGCCATCATTTGCTTATATCCAAGGCCCCGTGGGTGGAACTTTTTCCAAGCCTCTTGCTTGGGCCTCATGGCAGCTCTAGGAGGTCAGTACCACCACGAGCTCCACTTGACAAGAACCTCCTAACACCCTGGTGGTTTGAATGAAAATGGCCCCCATGGGCTCATAGGGAGTGGCTCTGTTAGGAGGTGTGGCCTTGTTGGAAGAAGTGTGTCACGGGGGCAGGCTTTGAGGTTTCAGATGCCAGGCCCCGTGTCTGTCTCTTCCTGCTGCCTGCTGATCCAGATGTAGAAATCTCAGCCACCTCACCAGCACCATTTATTTCTGTTTGCATGCTGCCATGCTTCCCACCACTGATGACAATGGGCAAAACCTCTGAACTGTAAGCCAGCTCCAGTTAAATGTTTTCCCTTATAAGAGTTCCCATGGTCATAGTGTCTGTTCACAGCAATAGAAGCCCTAACTAAGACACTCATATTGAGAAGAACTTGCAAAAGCAGAAAAGGGATGCTGGATTCAGACCTGGGTTTGTGGTCAAGCATGCACCTGAGATCCTGAACAGGATGGTGGCCGTCAAACAGATTGGTTGTGGGAATTGCAGAGTGCTGTGTTCCTCACAAACCTTTAACACCCCCCTCCCTCACGCCACCACTGTGGATAGTGGGTGCTTCTCCCAGGCATATTCTATGAATTAGGGGACCAGATCTTCTGCTTTTATTTATTTGTTTGTTCTCAATCGAATTGAGGGTTAGGGACTAGGTCACAAGCCTGAGGCTGATTGGTAGTGGCTGCATGGCCCCCACTGCTCTCCCTGCCTGTCTCCACTCCTTGCCGCCATTGCCACTTCCTCCATTCAATGTTTCTAGCTGTACTTTTTAAAAATTCTTTTCATTTTTTGAGATTATAGTTATATCATTTTTCCCTTCCCACTCATTCTTCCCTAAACCTCCCATATACCCCTCCTTGTTCTCTTTCAAATTCGTGGTCTCTTTTTTCATTGTTATTATATATATACATATATATGTATGTGTGTATATATATATTCATAAATACAGAAATTCAACCTGCTCAGTCTTTATTTTGTTACCAGTATGTATGTTTCAGGGCTGACATTTGGTATTGGATAACCAATTGGTGTGCCCTTCCCTGGGGAAGACTGTCTTTCCTGCTTTGAGCATTCTTTGATTGCCTTTAGTTCTTTGTGGAGGGTTGAGGCCCCGTGCCACACCCATCCACGTCAGCATGTCTGTTGTTGTCCTTGTGCAGCTCACTTTTAGGCAGTCTTGTTGGTGAGACTTCATGAGTGTAGCTTCTGACATTCCTAGGAGTCAGAGTCTCCCAGCACACTCCTGTTCCTCTGGCTCTTACGGCCTTTCTGCCCGCCTTTCAGAAGTTGTATTGTAGATGTATCCATTGAGACTAGGCTCCACAACTCTGCATTTTGATTGCTTGTGGTTTTCTACAATGGACTCTATCTGTTGTAGAGAGAAGTTTCCTGATAAAGGATAAGGACTACGTTAATCTGTGAGTACAAGGACAGATTAGATTGTAGTAAGGGATTATGCTGGTTTATATAGTAGTGGGTTCTTCTTCAAGATCCATGACTTCACTAGTTCTGGGCAGCTGGCTAGGTTTCCAGTGCTAGGCATGATTTCTTCTTGTTGAGTAGTCTTAAGTCCATTAAAGGAGCTGTTGGTTACTGTCAGGGTACGTGTGCCGCTACTGTACCCTTGCTAGTTGTTGTAGTTCGTAGGTATTATAGCTGGGTAGGACTGTTGGCTGTTTTCCTCTAGAAGCTTTCTTGGTGCCTTCTGGTACCATGAATGCTAGTCATCAGGGAAGAGGCTTTCAGGTCAGTTCTGTTGTTGATTTTACTCTTTTGGGGGGCCCACCACCCAGCTCCTAAATAAATCACACATGGAGGCTCATTCTTAATTATAATTACCTGCCCTTACCTTGGCTTGTTCTTTAACTTAAATTATCCTTGTCTATCTTTTGCCTCTAGGCTTTTTTTCCATTCTCATACTTCTGTAAATCTTACTCTTACTCCATGGCTGGCTGTGTAGCTGGCCCCTTGCATCCTCCTCTTCTCTTGCTCCTTCCAGATGTCTCCTTCTATATATTCTCTCTACCTGCCAGCCCCACCTATCCTTTCTCCTGCTTTGCTATTGGCCATTCAGTTCTTTATTAGATCATCAGGTGTTTTAGACAGGCACAGTAACACAGCTTCACAGAGTTAAACATATGCAACATAAACAAAAGTAACACATCTTAAAATAGTATTCCACAACAAGTTCTAGCTCAGAAGCCTCTGGATCCTGTGTCTGAAGTACATGATGTCTTCAGTAATAGGGACTTGGACTTATCTTCCACTTCTGGGGTGCAATGGCAATAGCTTATAATGTTTTGAGAGTCTTTTGTACAATCCTGACCAGTAACTCAAGAGACTGTCTCATGCCTGGTGCTGGGGTTTTTGTTAGGTGGTCTTTGGATCTTGGAGGGAGCATTGTCAGCCCAGAAGGGAAAATTCAATTTAAACTACTTTATGCGCGTGCGCGCGCGTGCACACACACACGCACACACGCACACGCACACACGCACGCACACACACGTACGTATACAGGGGTGTGGTATGGTGTGGTATATTACAGGTATCTAGGCATTATAGGTGTATTTAGGTAGAGGTTAATGGTATGATTCCTTATGACCTTTTCAGACACCTGTACTGTTATTTTACCCTCCTCCCTCCCTTTTCTGTGTCTGTCTCCCTCCTCCTCCCTAAATAGAGCTGCTCTGTTGTTCCCATTTTCCCCTTTAGGTCACTTGTACCCCACTATTCCCCTCTCTATTGCTCCCTACCTCTACCCTGGCAATGGTTCCTTTTTACTTTCCTGGTTTCTGTAGTTACTCCCGAATATTTATGTACTCCCATCATTTGGAGCGAGGAGCCTCTGATGAGAGAGAACATGTCATGTTTGTCTTCCTGAGTCTGATTACCTCACTCAATATGAGCATTTCTGGTTCCATCCATTTACCTGCAAAGCTGATGATTTCCTTTTCTTTGCTCTAGCTGTTCTCCTCCCAAGAGTAGGAGGCCTGGAGTCATGGTTGCTTAGTCAGCCTACAGGAATGTGTGTGCATGGGCATGTGGATGTGTTTTCCTCCAGAGCATTTTTAAAGGTCTCTGATATTATTAACATGAATTTGTTATCCACATTTAGTATAATGCTGATGAATAAGCTCTGAATCCATGGTGTGTGTGTGTGTGTGTGTGTGTGTGTGTGTGTGTGTGTGTGTGTGTGTGATTAGTACATGTGATGCATATTTATGTCTGCCCCAATCCTGAGTGTTGGCATCTGTTCACAGAATGCTGGCATCTTGTCTCTGTATACACTGTTACTCATAGTCATCTTGGTTGGCTGAGGGGACCATGTCTCTCATCAGTAACAGCTCATTTGGGGTTACATTAAGGAGTTATGTCCAGGGACAACTTGTCAGGAGGTGGCTATGAAGTCAGAACACTGGGTCTCATCCTCGTAGCAGCATGTCTCTTTGGACCAATGTTGATCTCCAAAGACACTGTTTGGGATGTTGGCTCTGCCTCTTGCTTGACTAACGCTGTCTTATTCAGAGCAGGTTGGAGTGCTGGTTATTTGGCTTATTTTCTTCTTTTGTGAATTCTGATCAAAATGAAGTTACTAAGCTCGATTACTTCCTATGTCCATGGCTCTTAGTTATGGGTAATTGCCAGAAATTTCCCAAAAATGAACACATCTTTGAGAGCAACAGCCATGATTTTGGCTTTGGGGCCGTGCATCTCAGGAGCTTCCACCAGCTAATGGCACCATTATGGTGACTGTTCAGGACCTATCACAGTGGGCACAGCTGATGCTCAGGTCTTTGTGGGGGTTCCAGGGTTTGAAGATAACTGACTCATACCATCCTGAGTGTTTGATTCACACAGTGAGGTTCAGACATCTGAACCTTGCAGATCTCACCTTTGATTTCTGGTCTTGACTTTTCTTATTGTTCCCATCAGCATGATTATGCTGGAGCACCTGTAGAGATAAACCTTTACTTTACTCAATAACCCTCTTTTCCTGGTTTTCTACTGTTCATGGAAGGAAGAAATGTGTTTATTATAAAGCAACAGGGCTATGTCCTCCTGTAATGCAAGTCACAGAAATGTTTTGGCCCTCCACCCTGCCCATTTTGAAATGGTCTTATATCTGGAATTTGCTATATAACTGAGGATTACTTTAAACTTCTGATCCTGCTCCCTCCAATCCCAAGTGCTGGAATCATAAGCTTGTGCCACCATGCCCTTTTTATACAGTGCTGAGGATGGAACCCAGGGCTTCATCCATGCTAGGCAGGTGTTCTGCTAACTCAGCCGTATTCAGCCCCATGGAAGTGTTCTAACTGCTATTGGTGGGTTGTTCCACTTGAGCCGTGTGGCCACAGTTTTGTTAGACTCTCAGCATCTGTAATTCTGAAAATGGCCTGTACACTTGACAGGCATGATATAAAGCCGAACCATCTGACATTCTACAAATAAAGACTCAAGTGATAATCCATCATGAACTCTACACCCCCCCACCCCCCACCCCCCCACAAAGATGCATCTTTTCCACACAGTGCACTCTTCAGTGATGACATGTAATTGGCCTGAGAGAATTTCTGCTCTGGACTCCTCACAAGCTGCCTCAGCATTTGAGAGGCAAGGGCAGGTTGAACTCTTGAGTTTGAGGCTAGCCTGGTCTAGGTTGCAAGTTCCAGACCAGCCAGTTATATAGTGAGACTCTGCCTAAAATAAGCCAAACAAAACAAAACCCCAAAAACCAAAGAAACAAACACAATGATTATCACCAGATCCGTATAATATCAAGCCCTGATTCAGATTGAGTCAAATGAAATCCATTGCCTATCAGATGCTTCTTGGAGTTTATTCTATTATTTGTTTCTAACTTGGGTGCACATGAGAAGACAGGAAAGTGGAAGACACGAGCACCTGAGTGTGTGTTTTAGATTGTGGATAAATGTTGCTGAGGGAGCTACCCCTTTGACCCGGCTTTGACTAGTCTAGGCTTGTAACAGCCAGCGTGTCCCCTTGTCACTAGTGGTGTGCCTGATACTATGAAGAAGCAGGGGAAAAAGTAAGCTGGACCTCTTCCAAAATCTGCCCGTGACGTGAGTCATGCTCAGAAGCCGCCGTGGTGGGGCATGAGAGGAGCTGTCCCAGCTGCCGGCGTGCAGAGGAGGCAGGCGTGATCTTCAGGGATTTGAGAGAGGCTGTGTTTTCTCAGTGGTTCAGAGCACACTCAGTTCCTGCAGATCCTTTGAGAAATGGGGGAACTCTCCTGTGGTGTCAGTGGTCACAGTGGTGTCAGAGGTGGGTGGTCTACACTCACGTGGGTTCACTCTGTGACAGGATGGGGTATAGTCAGTTGGGTTTGGGGATCTGGTCTTATTCCTGAGTACCCAGGTTTTTCTTTTTTTGGTAGTAGTGGGGGCAGTTAGTTAAGGTTTGGTGAGAGGTGGCTAGACACGGCCTACTGTCCACACTAGGAGGTCACTCTTCTGCTGGTTTTTTTGTGAACTGTTCTCAGCCAGTCTCCTAGATGTTGCCTTCTTGGCGGAGGAAATTCGAGAGCCGCCTGTAACCTGTGACCTGCTATGTCCTGAGCCTACATTCTCTGTCCTTAGCAGGTGAGATTTGACCCAAGTGGTCACATCTGCTGGCTGCCTAGCGCCGCATTATGGGAAAGGTCCGAAGCCACTGCTGGGTCAGAGCTCAAATGGAGCCTGGACGCTGTTGAGTGAGGGTCTTGGGCCCATGTGTAATGGAGGAGGGCGAGCACATATATGCACAGAAGCAGCTGCAGAAGGTACTTTCCCAGTCCACTTCACAGTTTGCAAGTCACCCTCCTGAGAGTGCCGGCCGGTTTGGCTTGAGTTTGAGAGTGGAACATGTTTTAAATCAAAGGCAGATGGGATAAGGAGAGAGGAGGGGCTTGCTGTTAGGATCAGGAGCCTTTCAGCCAAGATCGTGTGTTCAGTTTTATATTGTGTAGTGTTACACCAATAGGGAATGTCAGAAGTACTGACAAAGCTCAGATCTGCAGAAGTTGGTCCTCGGAGGCTGTGAGTTTTGATGGACAGCAAGAGAGCTGTATGTTAAAGGGTGTAGTAGCTGCCTCAAGCAGGAGAACATTGTCTGGTGGGAAGGGTAGCAGAACTTTAGGTTGGACGACATTCAGAGCGTGGAGTCAGGTGCCCAGCTTCTGTCTCAGTGGATAAACTGCTCTTGGCATTTATATCTGCTTTACCATGTTGTGTCTCCAAAACTGGGCCCTACATGGTTTCTAGAAGGGTTTTCATCTTTATTTCCTGTTTATCTCCCTGGACTTACTTCCATGTTTCAAGGACCAAACTGACAGGTGCTGGGTGGGATGGTAGCCTCTCTAGTGCTTAACCATATGGAGGTCCCATGCATATACATGCAAGCCCTATGAAACATCTAGGCCAGGTACAGGGTTTATGTATGAGGTGTTCATTGAGAGAAGAGCAGGGAAACAGTGTGGAGCAGGACCCCAGAGCCACCCCAGAGGGTAAAGGGCCACATGACGGGAGTGTGTTTACTGCTGGATGCTGATGTCAGGTGAGAGCAGATGGGATCACTGGACTGTGGAGAGGAGTGGTGTAAAGTATAGTCAGGGGAGGGAAGATGTGCATAACGGGGGGGCTGCCTGGAACATTGTGAGGAGGGCTGGAATGGAGCAACCTTGGAGCCTGCTGACCAGGGGACTAAGCTCTCCTTCAGCCTGGGTCCTAAAGGTAGGAGCTGAGGAGTGACAGGTTTTGGTGGGAAATGATACTTTGGGAGAATTTGGGATGGTTGAGATAGGAGGAGGAACTCTCCTGCCTCCGAATAGGAATATTTCAGGCTGTCACCTTGCAGGCCCAGGGGAGTAGTTATTCTCTCTCTAGGCATCAGCACAGGTTACAGTCCAGTGCTCTCTGGGTTAGCCCTGGGCCCCTCAGAACTTGGAATGGGAGAGAAGTGTTTAGGACTGACCTTGTTCCCACAGGTAAGCCATCACTGCACATCAGAGCCTGTGGTGGGAACAGAGGGATGGTCTCTCCCTCTTCAGGAGAGATGCTAGTATTTTGTGCGGTTCCAGAATCTGGAAGACTTTGTTAAGCAAATGTCTCCTGTCGGTGGCTGAGGCAGGGGTGCAGGCCCCTCCTGATTTATTGGGAAGAGGATCACTGCTGGCCTGGCGGGGTGAGAGGCTCCCCCACCCTGCTGTGAGCTCTGCCCAGCTGTGCTCTGGTGTGTTGTTACTGCTCCACACGTGCCGGGCTCTCCTCATTTGCTTGCTTTGGGAGGCTGTCTTAATAGTTTGATTTAAAATTCATGATGAAAGGCCCTTTTATTTTGAAGAATGGCATGTATTTGAGCACCTTGCGGCGGGTTGTAATGTTCCTGGGTGATGCGTTCTGTTTAGAATCCATCATAGCGATCTGTCGTCTGCCCTGCGTGCTCGGCTGGGTGTGGGAACCTTTTCGAGGTGTGAATTACTGGTGCTATAGCTCATTCCTTGTTACTGCGGCATTGCTTACATGGCATGAAACACGAGCCGCGCTGATGAGCTCAGCAGAGCCCCACTTTGCAGCGCCCTCTGGGGATCCTGCACCCCAGCACACGGTGAAGTAGATGGGTCACGTACGTGCAGTTCTTGTCTTCTCTGGAGCTGCTAATGGCAAATTTGTTGGGTACAAGATTGGCTCTGAGTCCTTTCTAGTGTCCCTGGAGTTACTTAGTGTCCCTTTGGCTGCCTGGGGACATTAGTTCTCTACCACAGGTGCAGCTGTTCTCCACAGGCCTCTCATCCCAGGTCGTTATTGAATGCATTTGGGTTTTGTATGTGTGCACATGGAAACCAGAGTGTAGTTCCCTCTACACCAGAGGAGCTGGACAGCGTCCACGTTGTGTTTTGAGACAGGGTCTCACACTGGGACCTAGAGCTTGTCAAGCTAGGGCTAGGCTGATTGGCTGGCAAGTCCCTGGAATTACCCAGCTCCACTTCCCCAGCACTGTAAGTGTGTACCACCAGCCTGATTGGTTTCCATGGATGCTGTGGCTCAAACTTGACCATCTGAGCCATCTTCTCAGCTCATGAATGCAGGAGATCGTACACGTGGCTCTGGCAGTGACCTGGGCCTGGATTACTCCCATGTTCAAGTGACAGGCTCTAACAATGATCTTTTTTCAGTGGGCTCCAGGGCCTTCCCGGGAGCTCCACCAGACACCAGGAGTGGGCTTGGCTGTGAGTCTGTGAGGGTGTGGAGCCCAGTGCCGCACTGTGTCTGTTAATTAAAAGCCCCACTCAATTCTGTGGTGAGTTGGGGTCACTGGTTTCTGGGTTTGTTTCCAAAAGAGCAGAAGGAACTCTTAGCAGAGAAAGGAATTAGACAAGGATTCCAGTGGGA
Source organism: Peromyscus maniculatus bairdii (assembly GCF_049852395.1). Taxonomy (NCBI): domain Eukaryota; kingdom Metazoa; phylum Chordata; class Mammalia; order Rodentia; family Cricetidae; genus Peromyscus; species Peromyscus maniculatus. The sequence goes on from NC_134856.1 coordinate 58,910,567, forward strand.
CTTCAGTCTTTGCGGTGTGTTTCCTCTAGGGTCAGAGAAGCCTGAGCTGTGACTGGATAGAACTCAACAGCTGTCCTATAGGTCTTTCCCTTCCCCAGCTCTCCCTTGTCTAGAAGCCCCTTTTCTCTACTGCATCCCCAGCCTTCCTGAACCACCGTCCCTCATGTGTGGGCTGGTGACTGAGCAGTGCCCAGGGATAACTAGTGGCTCTGCGTGGTCCCAACTACCCACTCTGGCATGTTTCAGATGTTTTAATCAGGAGGGGTGCCCAGCAGACCCCTTCCTTCTTAAAGTCTGCAGCCCAGGAGGAGCAGTTGTGTTTCCTCTGGTCCTGTGCCCCTGTTCAAGTCCCCGGGAAATGGGGATATTCGGGGCGCTGTCACAGCGTCACAATGTGCCTGCTGTTCGTTTGTAGTCTGCTTTTAAGCTGGCTCATTTGGAATTAGCAAATTCGTCTCATGCTCAAAATAGATTATGTTGCCAGGAATCAAAGCCAAAATCTGAGTGTGGATCTGCTGGGGCTGTTGCCTATTTCTCCTGTCCTGTTGCCTGCTTACTACTGGAGAGAGAATACAGACATGGAGCTCTCAGAAAGAAGCCATGAGTCCAAGTGTCCTGCAGTGGCCACATACCCAACACCAGAAGGTTCTCTATTGTGTAAATCAATGGTGTCAGAGCCTTGGGTCTAAAGAGGCACAGACAGTCCCTGGCCCAAGACTCAGCAGGTAGGTGTTTCTTCTGCAGCCACTTGAGGGCAGATTCCAAGGATTCTGAGAAATAGCAGGGATTATACCCCAGAATGTGGTCAGAGCCTTGTGTTCCTACTTTTAAATGGGAAATTAGGGCAGATGATCCTTGAGGTCCCTTCTAGTGGCTTCAGCCCACCATAGTTCTCTTAGTTACTTTTCTATTCCTATGAAGAGGAATAGAACCATGACCATACAACTTATGAAAGAAAACATTTAATTTGAGGCTCACAGTTCCAGGAGGGAATAGAGTTCATGACCATCATGGCAGGGAGCATGGCAGCAGGCATGGCATTAGAACAGTAGCTAGGAACTTACATGTTGAAACAACGAAGAGGCAAGGTAGGGGGCTAAGCCAGCTGGGAATAGCCTGAGCTTTTGAAACCTCAAAACCCACCCCCAGTGACACACCTCTTCTAGCAAGGCCACACCTCCTAATCCTTCCCAAACAGTTCCACCAACTGGGAACCAACCATTCAAATACATAAGCCTATGGGGCCATTTTCATTCAAACTACCATAATAGACTGAGGATTACTTGTACATAGAAACCTATCAACTTCCTGGAGACATTTGAGAGCCCCGCCCCTCTCAACCCCACAATAAACTCTAATTCCACTGGCTCAGTGGTTCACTTGCTGGGAATAGCACCTTAATGCCTTGCACATGCCTTTTTTATGCCATGCAGTATGTATTGTCATTGGTGCCTGCTAGTGCCATTTGGGTTATGGAGCTGCTCCTGCTTTCCCTGGGATCAGCATATCTCGACCCTGGCAGTTAGAAACGCTCATTTAATACCTGCTTCTGAGTTGCTGCAATGCCGTAATTTAAGCTAGAGATGCACTGAGCCCATGCTTTGTTGCGAAGGATCTAGAAGCCTGCTGTTTAGCCCCACTGTTGGGTGAGGTGCCCCAGGAGACAGGAGTTGACACAGAGCCATTTGGGTTTCACTGGAAAGGCAGCCAGCATGAATCATATGCCTCTCTGTATGGAGAAGTCCTGTGCAGAGTGGGATAGGCAGGAGGGTGCTTCTATACAGCTATGCCCACAGAGGACTCTGGAATTCATACTCAAGTAGATATGGATGTGTCAGCAATGGCTTCTGTGTGTTCAGAGTGAGTTTGGTGGACCCTGGTCAAGCCACCTGATGAGTTCATGGGAGAGCAGCAAGATGGCAGACCAGGTCAGGAGACTCAGAAACTTGAAAGGTAGGGACTCATACTAGGAGGAGGATGGGCCCTTGGGTGCTGGGACTGAAGCTCTGGTCACTAGAGCAGGGAAGTGGGGAGCCAGGCCTGGAGAGAGTTGCAAGGGCTTGACTGATCCAAGTAGAGTCCTGTGGATATCCCTGCTCCCAAGTAGTCACCACTGTCCCAGAGGAGATAGGACCCTGGAAAAGCTTGTGGAACTGGGTCTGCACACCCCCCCCCCCCCCCCGCCATGGCACGGCTGTCCTCCTGTGTAGACCCTTGGGGTTTGGCAGGGCTGGGTCTTGATAACAGTGAGATCTAGGGCCTGAAGAAGGAATTGGTGTGGTGATCCACATCACATCTGTCAGCTATCAAGAGAGGGGTTTGGAGGCCTTCCTTAGAACATCTTCAAACCAAAGGCAGACAGATCCTTCCCTACCCAGCTTGCTTTAAACCACCTTTCCCTTGGGAGTCCCCAGGCTTTGCTGGGGGAGTCAGGCAGAGCTTGTTGGAGACAAGTGGATACTGGGAGGCTCCTAATTGTCGTCTTGTGCTGAGTCTCTTGGGAGTCTGACATAGACAGGGCTCGTTCTGCTCCATGGAAAATCTGCAAAGGCTCCTTCTCAGGATTGTCAGCAGATGTCCCACTGAGAAGGGCCCATTACCCAGGGATGCCCCTTGTCACATGGGCCACAGGCTTGTTGGCCTTTGTCTCAATACCTCCAAAGGTACTTACAAGGGGTTCTCTCTGCTGGGTGGCCATGGGAGAATCTAATCTTTGAGGGTATATGGGGATTGCGCCTCATGGGTTCTTCCTTCCCCTGTTGTAGCCTCAGGACTGATCTGGACAGACGCTCAGCATCTCACACAGGCCCTCAGGATGGGCCAGTACTATGTTATTTATTACCCAGTCATCAGCCCACGCTGAGAAGCTAAGAGGAGAGAAAACAGCGCTTGGCTAAGGAGCAAGACTATGTGCCTCAGCTTTTATTGTCTTTCATTAACAAAAGTGGAGATGTGTGCTCGCCCGAGTTAAGAAAATGGAAATTTCCTTCTGATGTTCTCATTCCTAGGTTCTTAGTTTTAGAGTTGTACCCCATTTTGGTCCCTCATGAATCCGTTCTACCGTTTCCTCCTTGGTTTTTCTTTAGTGATGATGTAATGGGAACATGTACCCGCTTGTCACTCACCACTTACCGTCTACTTCCTGCAACACCGTGTGTGGGAGCAGTGCCAGCGTTTGTTGTGCAGCCAGTGTTCACTGCCCAGGATCCCCAGCAGGCATGTCCCTCATGGTACAGGAGTCTGTCCACCCCTGTCTCTGGGTATGATCGAAATGAGGAAATTTGAGTGAGAGCTCCAAGGTCAGTTCTTACATGTGAGGTGTGCTGGTGGTAGTGTGGAGGCCAGCTTCTTTCCCTTCCATGTGTTTCTCAGGTAAGATGCTCCCCATGTGGGTCCCTGTCCAGCCTCTGTGCCACACCAGCCAGGATGAAGCCAGGTCCTGGGCTGAATCAGCACAGCATGACACAGACTTCCAGGTCTTTGCCTGCATCTTGGCACTGTATATGGAGCCCATGGCCCATTGTCCCCAGGCCTGGGGACACCCACTCACCTCCACCTGTGGTGCGGAGGCACGTTGGAAACGAGTTTGCCTTTCCAAACACCACAGCAAACCTGGGGGGACCACGGGAATCAAGTGGAGCTCCGGTAACCTGAAGATGACTGAGGTTTCTGGAGAACTGGGTTGTTTTGAGCCATTGTGGAAATATCTGCTCAGCATGACTCTCTTTAAACTCTGGAGACCTATAACTGTTGTGGATTCACAGGCTTATAGCTCAGTCAAATACTGGAAGGGACCAGAAAGAAATTAGTCTAGCATCCTTAGATCCCAACAGGCCATTCCTCCAGACCTCCTGTCCTTCTCGGGTGTTAGCCTGGTAACAGTGTATCCCTCTAGGAGGATTGTGGGCTGTGTGGTGGGGGCCAGGAACAGGGCAGTCTAGGGGATTCTTTGCTCACATTGTAGGCAGTTCCGGAGTCTTTAGATGACATTCCATCAATAAACAGAGTGTGGCCAGGAGGTTCAGCCAAGGATCATGTGTTTATTTCTGCCCTGCCAATGCCTGGCTCTGCCATGCTGTCCACAGCCATCACCTCTGGACAGAGTGCCTGGGTAGCTGTGACTGGACTCTGCCCTTCCAGAGATAATGAGAACATGGTGACTGGTTTCCCCTTGGAAACCACTTCCGATCCCTGTAGAAATTTGGGATCAGATCTAGAAGTGAGGGACAGTGCACCTGGGCATCGTGCAGTGGCCTGTTCCCAGGTGAGGGCTTTTCTGCAAATGTGTCACGGTTTCTGCTTCTCTCTCACTCTGCATTCTCTGTCAAGGGTTACATATCCTCTTTCTTGCTGCCCTCTCACCCTGTTCCTTAACTATTAAGGAACAGCCCGTGTTTACCCAGTGCTAAGTCATTCAGAATAACAAAGTGGGGTGACTTGCAGCCATGTGTGCCCTCACAGCACCTGGTGTAGCCTGCATTTCTGGGATCTCCTGTACTTTACTAGAGGATAGTGCTGAAGGGGAAAAATAACATCCACATGGGGTCCTCTGTTGTCCCTGATCACATGTCACCAAAAGGTGTTAACTTCTCTTAAATACACACACCCGGGCAGGCCACAGGCTGGACAGGAATACCTCACAGTATGGACAGAGAGGCTTCTGGTGTCACTTCCAGAAGACCTGTAATTTCAGAAGCTGTGAGTGAACAGAAATTAGGTCACCCCAAGAGACTGGAAGGAGCTATTCATCTTAGAAATGTTGGTACCTCATATTACAGCTGGAAGAGGAGATTTAAGGCATATGGATGTGAGCTGGGCTGGCTCTGGCACATCCGGCTCTGGCGTGCTTCTGTGTGTGTGTGTGCACGCATGTACAGATGTACATGATTTTTTAAGTTGTGCTAAAGTACACACACCATCAGACCATCTCATCTGTCTTGAAGTGCACAGTTTTCTGACATGAGTCACATTCACACTGCTATGCTGCCATTACTGTGGTCTCTCCTTGGACTCTGCTCATCCTTCATAACTGTCTGACTGAGCAAGCCTCGTGTGGGTGGACACACTGTCCTTTACTGAGGTGTGTTTTGCTGACAAGCATCTTTAGGGTTCACTTGCCATTGTGTGTGTGTGTGTGTGTGTGTGTGTGTGTGTGTGTGTGTGTGTGTGTGTGACTGACCTCCTTTTAGGCATGGATAATACTTGGCTGTGGAAGTGCACACTTCTTTGCATGTGTTGATGGATACTGGGCTGCTGGTATAATTCCACTGTAAATACAGCATGGGATCCTCTTCCAGACCACACTGTCCATTCTTCCCATGTTTTCTTGGAGGAGTCATGATGACTATACAGTCATACTTGGTATCATCTCAGTCAGACAGGGAAGTCCTTGCCACTGTTCAACCAGAGGTGAGCTGCACTTGGGAGCTGGGGAGTGGGAATGGTGGAGGAGAAGGTTCTGTAGACACCCATGTCGGACGGAGTGTCTCCTCTCTTCCTGGCCAGTTAGTTCTCTTCCCTACACTTGTGTCCTGTGTCCACTGTGAACCAAGCCATCCCAGTAAAAGGGCATTTTCGCTCAGATGTAGAGAGGATATGTCCTCTAGAAGCACAGGTCTGTGTAGATGTAACCAACCGTCTTATTAAATAAGAAACACAGAAACAATGTAAAAGAGAAAGCCGAGAGGTCAGAGCTCAGAGCTAAAATCTCACCCTTCCTCCTGCTGTCCCAGCTTCGCGAAAAGAGACCTACCTCCTGTCGGTTCGTTTTTTTAAAGTATGTTGTTCTGCCTTCTCATTGGTTGTAAACCCAAACACATGACTGCCTCGTCACTGTCTGAATGTACAGCCCCCTAGGTCTTAAAGGCATATGTCTCCAATGCTGACTGTATCCCTGAACACACAGAGATCTTATGGGATTAAAGGCGTATGCCACCACCGCCACACTCTTGCTATGGCTCTAATAGCTCTGACCCTGAGCACACAGATATCTATGGGATTAAAGGCGTGTGCCACCACCGCCACACTCTTGCTATGGCTCTAATAGCTCTGACCCCCAGACAACTTTATTTATTAACATACAATCAAATTAATATTTCAGTACAAATCAAAATAATATTTCAATACAATTAGATTACCACCACATTTCCCCTTTTCTATTTTAATAAAAAGAAAAAAAGCAAAAGGTTATGACTAACAAAAGAAAAACTATATACAAAAGTACAATAACTATATACAATATATACAAGTAATAAATACCTAAACAGGTATTTGACAAATCAGAGAAAATAATTCCATTATCTATCCTATTTTGGTAATTCCAAGATGTATCTAATGTACTTTCTATCCTAATTAATGTTCAACTATAACTAACTAATCTTCAACCATAACTAACTAATCTTCAACTCCCTCAGAGACCCAAGAAGGGAATAATATTAGCTAACAAAAATAAAAACAGGAAGTGCATGCAAGCAACTTCCAAAAAATTTTTTGAGTTGACAGAAACAGCCAGCTGCCTGGGTAGTCACCTGAGGTTTCTCCGTAGTGTTGGGGCATCATCTTCAGCCTATAGGCTTAGTGTATCTGACAGACTCATTTGTGAAGTAGGATGTACACAAGGTCAACAGTTCAACCTCACATTGGGTGAGAGCAGTCCACGTACCAGAAACACCTGAATTCCACTAGTGTCCTGTCATGATTCAGGATTTTAAATTCTGGAAATTGTTGACAGTTTTTTAATTCAGCTGTCCATTCTTCTTGGCTGTGTATATATGGCTTCATCTCAGCATCCCCTTCTTCTCCACATCCCTCTATTAAATGCCAGTCTACTTTTGAGAGGCATGAGCTTTCAGCTGCTGTTCCATTGTACAACAGAATCCATCGGCCCTCTGCCTGTTAAGCTGCCTTCGAAGAAAAGGGCACCGTACCTTTTCCGGATGCGAAGGCCACTTCAGGGATGGGGCCATATTGTCCTGGCCTCAGAAGATGCCTTTTGATAAAGCCATAACCACACTTGTTTTGGCAAGAATCAGTAGTCCCTTGTTTCGTGATCTGTCTGTCCATTTTGTCCTGTTGATTCGAGGATACTTTGTTGTCCAGTGGCTAACTTTTGCCAGAATGAAAGTTGACTCCATATGCAGTTTCTTCAATGCCCATATTTTCTCTAAAGTAGATTGGTACTGCCAGGAGCCGACATGTCTCAAAAAAGAAAAATTTTCTAAGTTATTAAAACATTTTAAATGCCATATTCTGTAGATCTCTGAAGGGTTTGAAGATGACCTGTCTAAAACATCTCTGCTCAATTTTTAAAACATATCTAATATGACTACAAGTTCTATGATAATGTCTAACTACTAGCTTTCATTTCTTTATATCCTAATAGTTGATAATAATAACATTCAAGGATCAGAAATTTGCATTACATTGTTAAATGGATGGAATAAATACAATTAGAAATATACATATAGCATTTTCTAACAATATCAGTTTCAAATTTGTGTACAATATAAAACAATTCAATCCAATGTAAAGTATTTAAAACTAGTAATTGTCTTTCTCCTTTCTTTCTTTTTTTTTTTTTCTTTCTTTTTTTTTTTTTTTAAACAAGAACCTTAAATCTAATCTCCTTTGCTTAGCCTTTTTCCTAACCCTTGACAATAACTTGTAACCAACCCCCCTAAATACTGAAAATTATCCCAGACCCAGAACCCATTAAAAAGACCAAAAAACCACCCGCCCCACACCACCTCTTTGGGAATGTGGGCGTCGTATTCTTAAAATTGCTTCCTGCTGGGTATGGGCGAAGTTTTCTTTATCCTGAAAGAAAAATTTTAGGTTAATTGTCAAATTCTAGGAGAGGTAACTATATCCTTCATTATCCAGTCTGTGTATAATGCCAAAGTTGAGGGTTTATCTCAAGTCCTTATTCAAGTAGTCTTTGAGACTGGATCATCTCAGCTAGTCATCTCAAAATTGTTCTGAGCACCTTGTAGTTCAAAGCTGATCTGTAGATGATGTTTGTCAGCTTAGTGATATTATTATTGTCCACGTGGAATTGTTGTTGTTGTGGGGCCCCATCTTCTTTCTGGAGACTTCAGTTGATGTTAGGCCTGGCCGTGATTTCCTGCAGAAAACTGATAAGAGACTCGAACACAAAAACATATATATGCAGCTAACTGAAGCCTTTTTTCTAGAATTAGTTAGTACTCTATATGACCATTCATATCTTAACAAAGTTTAAAATGTATATATATATATTAATCTTGTAAATTTTGATATAAAATTTATACTTTAAGAAAAGTTTAAAGAATCAGAATAGAATCAAAGAGTTGAGATTAGTAATAGAATAGTCCCTTAATTAATTTGGCTTTTGTCCTGTCCCATAGCAGAAAATGGCTCTTTTATTCTGTCATGATACAGGGAGTTTGTATTTTCATTTTAACAACATGCTTGAGTTTAAAGAAGGAGAGAGCCATTCTCCAACTCCAAAGTCAGCTTTAAATTTTAATTGAACTGGGACTATTAGAAAACCAATAGTGTTAAATCTTTAGAGAAAAGCAGAAACAAACATTTAAGAAGACATAAAATTTTTTAGATAATATATACCCATATGCCATATACTCCAATATACTCTGTTTCCTGGGATAGATGATTTGTCCCTTTTCTTCAGTTGTCTCATTTGTCTTGTGTCCTTCAGATTCCTTAACCTTCATTCTCCTAAAAGACAAAAACAAAAACCTTCCCCCAAGACTAATTTTTGGGGATGTTCCTTTTTGGCAAGTTATTATCTGATTAAATGAAAAGACATGTGTTGCAGGTACAAGTTAGTTTAAATTGGATGTTCATGCTGATTGATGAACTATCACCTCCTCTAATTAAGAGGTTTTTCTTGTTCAAATCGAACCTTTATCAATTTTGATGGTATCCACAGCTTATCTTCTCCTGTAGAAACAAAAGCAAAACCTCGTCCCCAACGTAATACATACCCTGGCTTCCATTCTGAGGTCAGCACATCCTTAAAGTATATAGGCTGATTTAATTCTGTAGTTTTTTCTATTACCCAATGTCTCTCTGCAGCTGTTGTTCCTTTCTCATTGGCATTCAGAAAATTCAAAGTTAATAGAGCATTATGCAGTCTATTTCTGGGGTTTTTGTTACCCATTTCTGTTTATTTAGCATATCCTTTAGAGTTCTGTTTGATCTTTCTATAACTGCTTGACCTGTAGGATTATGTGGTATGCCTGTAATATGCTTTATATTGTAATAAGCAAAAAACTGTTTCATTTTAACAGAGACATATGATGGAGCATTGTCAGTTTTGATTTGTGCAGGTATACCCATGATGGCCATAACTTCTAGCAAATGAGTGATTACAGAATCAGCTTTTTCAGAACTCAAAGCAGTTGCCCATTGAAATCCTGAATAAGTATCGATAGTGTGGTGTACATATTTCAATTTTCCAAATTCTGCAAAGTGAAACACGTCCATCTGCCAGATTTCATTTCTCTGAGTACCCTTTGGGTTACATCCTGCTGGTAATGGTGTCTGATTGTAGAAGGAACAAGTAGGACATTTCTTTATTATTTCTTTGGCTTGTTGCCAGGTTATGGAAAAATCCTTTTTTAAACCTTTACTATTAACGTGATGTTTTTTATGAAATTCTGAGGCCTCCAGCACATTTCCTATCAATAATTTATCAATCTCTTCATTGCCTTGTGCTAGAGGGCCCGGCTAGCTCAGTCGGTAGAGCATGAGACTCTTAATCTCAGGGTCGTGGGTTCGAGCCCCACGTTGGGCGCCAGATGTAGATGTAACCAACCGTCTTATTAAATAAGAAACACAGAAACAATGTAAAAGAGAAAGCCGAGAGGTCAGAGCTCAGAGCTAAAATCTCACCCTTCCTCCTGCTGTCCCAGCTTCGCGAAAAGAGACCTACCTCCTGTCGGTTCGTTTTTTTAAAGTATGTTGTTCTGCCTTCTCATTGGTTGTAAACCCAAACACATGACTGCCTCGTCACTGTCTGAATGTACAGCCCCCTAGGTCTTAAAGGCATATGTCTCCAATGCTGACTGTATCCCTGAACACACAGAGATCTTATGGGATTAAAGGCGTATGCCACCACCGCCACACTCTTGCTATGGCTCTAATAGCTCTGACCCTGAGCACACAGATATCTATGGGATTAAAGGCGTGTGCCACCACCGCCACACTCTTGCTATGGCTCTAATAGCTCTGACCCCCAGACAACTTTATTTATTAACATACAATCAAATTAATATTTCAGTACAAATCAAAATAATATTTCAATACAATTAGATTACCACCACAGGTCTGGCTGTACCCACTTGCGTTTGCTGGGGGAAGGAGGCTCAGGCTTTGTAACTGGGAAAAGTGGATATGCTGGGCAGTCAAGTTCTGAAGTTCTGTGGTCCTAAATTCTGCACATCCATGGGAATGTCTGGGTGAAGAGGTAAACCAGCCAGCCTGTTTCTTGCAAAGGTGGTGTTATATGTGGAAGACTGTTCTCCGTGGCAGCTGGCAAAGCACTTGTCTGTGTGGCAGTGTTCTCCATCAGTGTGATGCTCCATCAGTAGGGGACCCCATCAGTGGGGCATGGGAGCTCAGCAAAGGCCTCTTAGGACTGCACTGCAGCTAGACTGGGTTTATGTCACCATGTGCAGCACAGTGTGGTACTCACCCAACAATCTTTGAGGTGAGCCAATGCTTTCTGAGCACAGGCTGTGTTGTTCAGTGGTTAGGGACTGCCAATCAGCTTTGCTGTTTGGCTACTGAACCTGGGGCAGGTGGGTTACCTTGAATGACCACTCTGTTGTGGGTAAGATGAGTATACAGAGTGAGTGTAGCTCAGGCCACTGCTAAGTGTGGGTAGAGATCTAAGATTTGGCTTCCATGGATGGAGTGAAGCCTGCTGGTAAGAGGATGTTTTTGTCCGTTTGCCGATCATTTGTGCACACTTTCTGGCTTGACACTTGTGTTCGTGTGGGCCTACCAGGGAGGCTGGAGTTTTCTGAATATTTATGAATTACTCTTTTTGTGTTTGTTTCAAAACCAAACATTCTAAGTGGGCAGGTTCTGGCCTCCTTAGAGTCCCAGGGCAGCAGTCTCAGGGGGCCTGCTTCCTTGTTTGGAATCACTCCTCAGAGCCACAGGCAGATATGGGGTCAGTTCCTCTGTCCCCTGAAACTTGCAGGATGTTCTAGAATGTCTTCCTGATAGTGGACCAGTGGGGCTGAGTCATCATAGACTTTTATTACTGCATTCTGGCTGCCACCTGTTGAATACAGCCCTGCCTGGTTAGGTCTGGGCCAGCATGGTGGTCTGTGTTCACCTTGGCCTTCCAGGAGGCTGCAGATGATACCTACTAAAGGAATGTCAGCACAGATTGCCATGGAGACTGCTTGTTAAAGTACCTTTGTACCTTAATAGGCAGGAATACCATAAGGTGGCCCTGGGAGAATGTGTTACAGAGCTCCCTGGCTTGGCCCTGTGCCCATTACACAGACTCCAGGAGCGAGAGTGGAGTCCATAGTTTATGGATGGCTTCACCTGTGAACAGAGGCTGAGAGGGCTCACCCCCTCCCCTGAAGCGGTGGAGCTTTACTCTCTTGCTCCCTTGATTCAGGCATGACCTCCTGGCTTTACTGCAACTGATGTTGGGCAGGAACCTCACATGCTGTCCAGACACCTGGGCAAAGTTTTCTAGTTGAAAGTTGTGACCCAGTAAGTAGCTCATGAAACTGCTGTAGAAAACAAACAGTAAGCCCAGAGCACATTCTGTGTGTAAGTAGACAGTGCTCTCTGAGCCTCGTACAGTGTGTTGACTGTTTCCGCATCAAATCTGACTTACTGTGAGTCTGGTGAAGTCTGAAAGGCTCTGTGCCTTGTGCATACCAGGTAATTGGGTTTGGTCTCTTGTTGAGTCCTGATCTCTCATGTCCCGTCTTCCCGGGATAGAGGGCATTTCACCCTTGTCGTCCTCTACTCCATGTGCACACCAGGAGGGGCCTCTTCCTTCTTCTTCCTGGACCTTCATTCCCATGAGGCTGGGCACAGCCCCTTCTTCCTCTGTGCCTGCTGCCTCCACGCTGGCCCTGGAGTGGGGAAAGTGACCCTCTTTACATGCGTGACTCGTCCCAGTGTGGACTGTCCTTTACATCTCTTTAAATGGGCTAAAATTAAATGATATAATCAAGAGAAGCATGCTGTGCTCTGCCTGGGACAGACGCAGCAGAGAGCCTTGATGTCTTCCCTCCCCACAGGGTGTTTCTGTGGCTGTCTTAGCCAGGCGTGTATAAAGCATACAGGAGCAGTTCAGCTTGTAGCTCATCCTTGGACCCGCTAGGGCCTGACTTGGCTTGCCCTTTCCCTTTCTTTTGTATGCACGTTTCTACAGATCAGAGGAAAACAAAACAAAGCAAAAACAACACCCACAGCACTATCTATGTGGAAATAGGCTTTACCGCGACCTTGCTGTTCTGTCCTTTTGAAAACAATATCCCATTTTGTCTGAGGACGCCTTCTGAACCCACCAATCACCAGTCTGAAGTCTGCTTCCAGCCCTCCCGTGCTTGCTTTCAGGATTCCACCCAGAGGTCTGGGTCTGAGGTTCCTTTTGTCAGCCCATGAGCTCAGGCTGTCTGGGCTGCTCCCCACCCCTGGGAGATAGATTACATCCATTGTTCTTGAGGCCTCCTGGCACAGCTGACAGCAGGGTTAGGCAGGGTTAGGAGAGGCCCAGGCTCCCCAGAGGCACTGGTTTGCTTTCACTTGGCCTCTGGAATTGATACGTTAATAAAAGTCCCTGGTGCCCAGCCCCTCTTACGCACGTATGCAGATTTATTGTGTGGGTCTGTCTGCCTGAGTGTCTAACTTATTAAAGACAACAAAATGGGTTCTTTCTCATCCATTATTCGAGGAGAATAATAAGTCTCTGTCAGATTAGCTTCTTGGGACTCAAAGCTGAATAGTAGCTGTCTGTGGAGCTCTTGGGCCAAGAACTCACCTCCTCCTGAAGCCGAAAAATGTATTCTGAGGATTTAAAATACTTTACTGTTCAGTCCTGGCAGAAATCAAGCGGCTAGAGACCCTCAGTCACATGGGGCTGTGTTCTTCTCTGTGTGGGGCACATTGCACAGAGGAGCATGGTCCCTTGAGCTTGCTGGCCTCTGCACCTGCCCTCCCAGGGCTGGGCTACAGCCAGAATTGCCAGGCCTTTTAAGATCAAGCCACTGAGGATGGGGCGGAAGCCAGAGCCAAAGGAGGTCCCTGAGACCTTCTTTTCATATCATCTTTCCCTTGGGAAAATTCTGGGGTAAGGGTTGTTCTCCCAAATAAAAATGTGGGCTAGAGCCCTAATCCCAGGCCTCAGGATGGGGCTATATTTGGTGACAGGGTCTGTGCAGAAGAAATTTAGTTGCAATGAGGTCATCAAGGTGGCTCTAAGCCATGTGACTGGTGTCCTTATAAAAGGGGGGACTTAGACACTGAGACACACTCTTAGAGGGAGTGATGAGAAGATTCGGTGATTAGGCAGCCACCTGCAGGCTTAGGGACAGGGGCCTGGAGCAGACATCTCAGCCACCAAAGGAACCAGCACTGTGACCCCTAGGCCTTGGCTGTCCAGAGCTATGAAAGATAAACTTCTGCTGTTTGAACCTCCCAGATTGGGGTCGTTTTAGGGCAGCCCCAGATTTAAGTAATATCTTCTGGATTATAAATTAACTTCAAGACATGAACCATGTAGTTATACTATTTGGCATGACTACAGCCTCTTCTAGTTGAACCCAAACTAAATTCTTTAGTGTTAGACCTTTGCTGGTTAGACCTTTGTCTGGGGCTTTGCTCTAGCACATCCTCTGGGCAGGCTAGAGCTCTGAGCGGCTTTGAGTTCAGGCCCTGGGGAACATGCCTCTCTCTACTGTAGAAATCACTCGGCTTTGGCTGAGGTTCTGCCAGAAAGTTGGGTGCTAGTTTTACCTGCCTCTGGTGCCCTGTCCAGATCCCTTCACTGGGTCAGGTCCTTGGTTTCTGCTGTGACCTTTAGGATACAGGCCTCTGATGTCATGGCCACTCACTCCCTGGGATCACTGCAGGTGATCCATAAACTGAAAATTAGAATATAATCCAACTGGGAGGATTTTCATGATGACTTAGTTCAGAGGTTAAGATAAACACATTCTCAGTTGTCCCATGTTCTTTAAAAACAGACTGGGAAATGGGGCTGTTAGTGGCTACGTCTCCGTTCCCACAGTGTTACAGGTTGTGTAGTTACACAGAGCCTCCTCTGTGGGGCTGGTAGGACTGTCCCAGCTATGGGCAGAGCATGGCTTTGTGAGGTCCGAAGTATGTCTATTAAACACCATTTCTGAGGGACAGAGGGTTTATAACCCTAAATCAGATTCCACCAGGAGGGGTAGGTTACAGGCTATGCAGAAGGGCATTCTTGTCTATCACAAGGCCTGAGGAGATGACTTACTTGGTAAAGTACTTGCTGTAAAAGCATGAGAAGCCAAGTGTAGTCCCCAGAACCCATATGCAAAGGCTAAGCATGGTGGCACATCCTTTTAATTGCTTTTTTAAAATTGGTAATCCTTTTAATTGCTGGGGTCTACTGGCCAGCTGGACAGCTCCAAGTCAACAAGAGACCCTGTCTCAAAGAATTGGGTAGAAGGATGTGAAGTTGATCTCTGGCCTCTGCACGCACACATGCACACAAACATGTACACACATGTATACACACCGAGAAAGCTGTGTCAAAGTGTAGACAAGGCCCATTAGAACAAGGATGCCCTGCTGAATGGAAGGTCTGTGTTGGGTGAGAGGGCACCAGCTGCTGGTTGGGGCAAGGAGTGCTAGCATGGTGCCTGGGGGTAACATGCGGGTGCATGGGTGTGACTGTGAGTAACCACAGAGATGGATGTGACTGTTTCCTGTGGAGGGTTGGCTATTGACTTGAATTGCAAGGAGGCCTACCACATCTTGGGTGGTGTGTGTGACCCCGGGAGTGAGGATGGAGAGTGGAAGGAAGGACTAGCAGGGGCCTGGCTCTGGAGTACTAGAGAGAAGGGCGGTGTGTGTAACAGCTCTCTTCACGGTATCTGTTTTCTTGCCCATGTTGGGCAGCTCCCTGCGGTTACAGGGTGAGACCTGCCAAGGTGTCCAGGTCATTTTCTTGCAGACAGGTTGTGAACCAGCGTCTGCAGGCCCCATCCTGTCTCTTCCAAGAAGCCTTTGTTTGCCACTGCTTACAGATGGAGGAATGCCATCAGCCTGTTTGCAAGCCGTGGGCAAGGTGGATTGTTACATGGGTGAGAACAGAAGGATAAGGACGACCGGCCTTGGGCTTCAGCCTCTGGAGGCCCTGCTGTCTCCTGCAGGTGTCTGATGAGCCACAGGGCAGGCATGTGAGGTTGGCCGGGGGCCTCCTCTGCTGTGGCTGCTGAGTGGCTGAAGTGGAGCATCCAGAGCAGCACCTGCTAGTGTCCCTCTGGCCTCATCCGGTCTGGGCAGGTCCTGCCTCCCACTGCCCCGAGCTGTCACCTGTGAGCTCTTTACTCGGGAGTTACCCATGCTCTATCAACTGGCTGCTCTTCTCTCTGCATTTGTTGTTGCCGGACTTTCCATCTTTGAGACCGAAATGTTCAGTGCTCCTTGGAGCTCACTGGAAACATCAGAAAAAGGCAGCATTCAGGAATTAGTGAGCCCAGGGATGATGGGAAATGCCCTGGTTCCTTCATGTCTTTAGCTCTTTCTCTGCCTTCCTGCAGTCTGAAGAAGTCAGTTGGGATGTAATCTCGTTCAAATGCACCAGGCTTTCCTGACAAGGGGGAGGGAGACCATTCTATTTCTTGATTGGTCCCTGAGGGGCACATCTTGGATGTGGGGTACCGTGACCTCAGGATGCCACCCTGCCCAGTGTCTTTCTGGTTCCCACTAGGCCAGCAGTTCTCAATCTATGGGTTGTGACCCTTTGCAAGTGGAATGACCTTTTCACAGGGATCACCTAAGACCACCGGAAAACACAGATATTTATTTACATTATGATTCATAACAGTAGCAAAATTAGTTATGAAGTAGCAACAAAATAATTTGATGGTTGGAGGTTGCCACAACATTAGGCAGGTTGAGAACCACTGGACTAGGCAGACTGCACTTTGATGTAATGAACTTCTGGTCATGGGCAGAGTGTGGCCAAATGTAACAGTCTAAGAAGAAGCAGTGAGTCCACCCACTTACCTGTAGGCAGGCTGGCTCCCTTCCCTTCTAGTTACTCCTGAACAGGCTGTACTTTGGGCTGGGGCCAAGCTACCTTGGTTGGCTCTTGGTGGGGTCCCTAATTGTTAGAGCTAACTCTTGGCTCTGAAAAGATGGCTGACCTTTCAGAGTGACTTTTGAGAGACACAGGGGAGACTGTCTGTGGATGTCTTTGGAATCCAGTGATCACCCATCAGGTATCCTCTGTGTCCCAGGACCACCACTACTCCTAATGGTTCTCGCTCACTTCCTCCCACCAATGTTCAGGCCCCAGCAAGGAGTGCTCCTCCTGGTGTTGGGTTTCTGCCATGGGAGTCACAGCACCTGGCATTACTGCCATGTGGTACATGTTAGACTTGGTACCTGGAGGTCATGGGAAGTCCTATGTGATGACTGTTAGCCCTCATCTGGATTTGGTTGCAAGAGCGCAAGCTCAGGGAAGATGTCAAGGTGTCCAGGAGCACACAGCACAGCTTAGACTGTCTGACAGCTCAAGGGCAGAATGAAGAGTGTCTCTGGCCTGGTCCTCCTGGCTGCTCACATGTCTCTACATAAGGACTGTTGTCGGCCTCTCTGCACCCCCGCTCTCCTGGGTCTGCTGTGTTTACAGGAGAGTGTAGTGCCCAGAGTGGGGCTGCTGGCTTACGCTGTGGGGATGCCACTGGCCTTCACTCCAGGCAGGCCGTTTGGCAGTCTAGGACCTGCTCCTGCTGGTGGAGCAGCGGTGGTTGACGACTTCCTGCACAGTGTCATGTCACACCCATGTCTAGTTATCTGTGCCACCCAGCAAACAACCTAGACGTGGGTAGTTGGGTTTCCTTCATAGTCTTGTGGTTGGTGGTGCCATCTTCTCCTCATCCAAGATAGCCACAACACATCTAAGCACTCTCCAGCTCTCCACGTGGCAGCTTAGTCTGGTGTAGTTGCCAGAGTGCCCTCGAGGCCACATGCAGCTTCTCACAGCAGCTGCTGATGGAGGAAGGGCAAAGCAGCATGGCCATTCCTCACCCACTGCAGCCCGTTGCTCCAAACCAGTGTTCTTCATGACATTTCGGGATTTAGTGCCAGACCTCAGATCCTGGGCAGGAGACTTCTGGTTCATTTGAGCAGTAGACTGTGGGTCTGTGGCTTCTGCTCTGTGGGTTTTGTCAACGTCCCCTACTGCCGTCATATGTGCCATCTTCATTCCTCCAGGGTCACCGAAGATGGAAAACATGACTCCTGTGGCTCTGGGCCTGGGGCAGGATGAGCTCACTTCAAAGCCGAGTGCAGTCACCCCTGGTGCCTCATAAGGATCAGGCATGATAATGTGTGGCCACAGAGGTGGCTTTCAAGACAGGCCTGAGTAGGTCACAGAGTTCCAGAGATGCTGGGAATAATGAGAGGACATGGGCAGGACCCTGTGCTGCCAGGACAGCTGTGGCCCAGGCTATGGCCAGCATGTGCCAGGGGACTGACCATGCATCTGGTCAGCCAGTCTATCCCAGGCTGTCCCTGTGATGTGAACAGAGCAGGCACCCTGGCCCGGGCAGCCTTGATTTCAATATATACTTGTTTGCCCTCAGTTCTGTTATTTGGGTCTCAGTTTCCTCCTCTTGAATGGGATGCTGGTGCTGCTCCACAGGCATGATAAAGACGCACACTGACGAAAGGGCACACCGAGAGCTTGATAGTTCCGGGGGGGGGGGGGGGGGGGGGGATGTTCACAGGAAGCAGCTTCAGGGAGGAGTGTTGTCATTCTCACCGAAACATGGTGGGCGCATCTGGCTCTCTGTGCACATGACCAGCCTCCTGTGAAGACATCAGCATCTAGTATTCCCCTCACACTTAGTCCAGCAATGACTATGTGCTCACAGGGCATCAGCACCCAGCATTTCTAAGACTTAGTTTGGCAATGGCCATGAGCTCATAGTACTGACTATGTTCTCACAAGGCTACTTTGGCCTCTCCTTAGCCAGTTTTCCGAAGAAAACAGAATGTTGGATATGCTGTTTACCAAAAAGACATAGAGACAAGCCCAGCATTGCTGAAGTCCAGGCTGCAGGGCTGTCTCGGATACTTACCTGAATTCCTAGGGACCTTTGGATTCCGGGCTACTGTGTGGACTACATCTGAGGAGCAGAGGCTGGGCTCACAGCATCTCCGGAAACAGCTCTCCAGCCTGGTGCTGTTGGCAACCTTAGGCCAGGTCTGGCCAGCTCTTCAGTTGCTTTAGTAATGCTGAGCACCATGTAGATTCATAATTCCACCCGTAACATATTTGTGCTGGATTTAAAAATTATTCATGAGAATAATTTAAGAACATGAAAGAAAGCTGGAGAAGTGGAAACACCACCCAGCATCCTCAGCCAACATGAGCTTTTCTACTTCCCTGCGTCTCATTCCAGGCTAGTCCATATGGATGCGTATTTTTAGATAGTTGTTTTATTGTGTACATAAAATTTGGTCTCCTGCTTAACATAAGCATTTTGCATATTTGATGTGGTCTTTATCATTATAATTTTTAATGAATCCATAATATCCTCTTAAGGGGCTGTAACATAAATTAACTGCTTAGTGGAGAATATTTTAAGTTTCTTCTCTACTTGTATAAGTAATACTGTAGTATTTGTGCGTAGAATGTGTTCCTTATTTGGGATTAGTTTATGGTGATAACTCTGCAGAAGCCCTTGGGTAGACCTCAGAGCGGGAGTGAGGCCCTGTCTCAGAGCTGCATCTGTCTTTAGGGTTGGGGTTCACTGGTCACTCTCTTAGGAGACATGTGAACACTGCAGAGTAACCGGGAAGGAGAGCTTGGCACTCTGAGAGGCCAGCCTTTGGATCAGACCTGGTAGATCCTGTTCCCACTGATTACATTGTATCAGCCACCTCTCACCACGTGTGCTTCCTCGTCAGGGAAAGGAGGCCAGCAAACCACAGGCCCACTGTGAATGAAGACTTTGTATTTAGTCGAAGGAAGACCAGACTGGGTGAGGGAAATAGCTGTGTTAGCTGAGGCTGATAAGAAGTTAAGTGTTCAGGTTTCATATACTGAAGCCCCTCCATGGCAAGCCCCTCCCACAGCCTCCCTGAGGTGTCCTGGTCTTTTTCTTAGTGTAGGCAGTCTGCTGTGTAGGGCCTGCCTCACACCTGCTTCTGCTCCTGTGCTGCACTCCCTGACTTTCTGAAAGACTCCCGAGGTTACCCTCTTTCTGCTGGGAGTGTTTTTTACACGTCTCCTCTCAGTCCTCCACCTGGCTGCAGAACATCATGGACGTCCATGGCAGACACATGCAAGGATCCATGCACCTTCTCCCCCTGTTAGCTGTGACCTGCTGGAGAATGCTGGCTCTGCTCTGTCTCCATGAGCAGAGTTGGGATGGCCCCTCTGCTCTCCTGACTGCACACTTCTGTATTCCAGAATCCAGATAGACGTGATGTTTCCATGGGAAAGCACAAGGTCCTCTGAAGAGGGCACTCTGCTGAAGGACCGGCCACGTCCAGCTTGGAACTAGTGGGCATTTGCAAATACCCATCCTTTCTACGCATGTTGGGATGGCCTCCCTGGACTTTACTGTGGGTGTCTGGTCCCATGGTGATTTGTGAGGAACAAGGAGGCAACCTGTGTTCATGTTTCTAACCTCTGGCTCCCAGGGCTCCCAGCTCTTCCCCCGAATCTCACTTCCCCCCTCAGAGATAATCTGCAGCCAGTTTTGGTTTGGGTCACAGAACTAGCCAGGGTGTAGAAGCCAGGCCCACTCAAGGTGTGGCATAGACAGTGGTGCCTACTGGAGCAAGGTGGCATCGCATCGTGGTCACATGGGACCTGACCAGCCTAGAGACATGGGACTGCCTGTGGATGTTTGAGGTTGACACGGACAGACAGAATCCTGGTGGTGAGTAAGGTAGGAAGCAGCATGGTGTGAATGTGCAGGTAGTGGTGTGGAAGCCATGGACCCACCAACAGGAGAGACCCCGTCTCCTGCTCTGTCGCACTCTGCTGCTGCCCTCACCCTTGGCTGTACCTGTGAGGTACTGTCTGACTGCTGAGCCTTTCCACCACTTTCCTGTCATCTGTCGGGAAGTTTTACTTTATTTTAAGATGTGATTGACTAATATGAGTCACAGGGGGAAGCATTTGCTAAAATTCCTCCTTTTTATGTGGAAGACATTTTTCTAGTCAAGCTTCTGACATGTGTCATGTCTGTAATGTAAGAGGATCTGCTTTGGCTAAAGCTGGAAGCCCAGAACAAGCAGAATGGAGGCTGAGAAACGGCTGTCCATACTGCGGTATATGCAGGATTTCTATTTACAAGAAGAGAATGGATGCCTAGCCCAAATCACGCTCAGCTCACCCATGGACTCCATCACCTTCTCCTGGGGCCACAGCCCTGCCTGCAGAGACAGGACGACAGATTGACTTGGTCCCCAGACTCTTACTCAGACTCCAGAGTGAGGTCACACTGTGTGTGAACCACTTGCCTGGACTGTCCTCCCACTGTCCTCGTGGATTTCATGGCCATGGTTGGGGGAACCAGTTGCTCTTTTTAGAAAGAGGGTCACAGCGTGAACTAGATCACTCCTAGGCCTCACCCTTAGTATCTCCTAAGACTGGCTGATCTGTCTTATAGTACGTTGAGTAACTCAGCGTTTTCCCAAGAGATTTCTGTTTTAGTGTCTTTGAAGGGGAATGTGAATAAGATTGC
Source organism: Peromyscus maniculatus bairdii (assembly GCF_049852395.1). NCBI lineage: Eukaryota > Metazoa > Chordata > Mammalia > Rodentia > Cricetidae > Peromyscus > Peromyscus maniculatus. The sequence goes on from NC_134856.1 coordinate 58,931,524, forward strand.
GTAAAACTGCTATTCAGAATGTCCAGGAACTCTTACCCACCCCACCCCACCCCCCACAAGAAATAAGCAGATGACAGATACTGGTCTAAAAGCCACGTTCTCTTTACGTAAATTCCCACATACTCCCCATTCAATTCTTGCATTCATAGGATGCCAATATGGGTATTTTATTCATTAAAGCTCTTGCTTTATTCTATTGTTGGTGCCCAAATCCACACCCAGGTGTGATGACTCATGAGGGATGTGTATTTGGACACAGGGTGTGAGGTCATGGTTTCCTTTTGTTTCTAACCCCGACCCCCTGGGCTCCTCCCCTCAGAGATGCTCTTTAAGTCGCACAGTCCACAGAACTGCCCAGACAAGGACCATGTTACAGGAGCCAGGCCATGACAAGGAATCGTGTAGTTGGTGGCTCCTACTGGGAGCAAGGTGGCATTGCAGCATGGCCCTGTGGCACCTTATCCTCATGCGACCGACCAAGGCACCACATCTAACCCTGGCCCTCTTAGGCTCCTCCTACACTTCCTTCTGTGTTTTTTGCATTTATTTATGAGTCCCGATCAAGGATTTTGTGGAATGTCCCTCGTGCTGCCTGGTGTTTTTTCTCATGGGGTCACATCCTTGTACAGAAGACTGTACAAGTAAAGTGTGCGTCCTTTGAAAAACACGTCGAAGGAAAGGAGAGTGCAGGGCTATAATAGCTGCCTAGGCACCACACAAGGAGCAAAGGTGTCCTCACGTGGAGGGAGCCAGGCAGGGTCTTCAGGGTGGCCTGGGTGGCATCAGGCCTTGCAGTCACTGAGCCCATCAGAATGCCATTTATGGAGAAAAGATAGAGTCGTGCTTAATTTCTGTGTTAGGTATTAGGAAACTGAGGCTCAAGGATATAGCCAGAGTTGCCTGAGGTGACAGAGAGACCAATACAAGTCCGCTCTTCCCCAGCGTGTCTCAGGTGCCCTTGGCTTATTGGACCTGGAAGACTGGGATGCTGGCTGCCATTGCTCTTGCATGTGGCTGAGAACATTGAGATAAAAGAGCTCTGACAGCATCTGTGTGGTGAGCATCCAGGGTACCATGCCAGAGTTTGAGTATGGGAGAAAGGTTACGTGGTGGGGCACTGCTTACAGTACTTCAGAGGGTTAGTGCCTGTGGTACTCCTCAGCAGCTTTCCTATGAGCACACAGTAAAATAAGTGCACAGACGACCTTTGACACGAAGTGCCTATCGTTTGTGGTTAACTGAGTGTATGTATATAAAGCACACTAGTTCAGACCTCACAGGAGAACCTTGTCCTCTGCCCATCTGCGCAGGACAGAGCTCCACAAGCTGGTCAGTACAGTGGGCATAAGGGTGAAGCAGCATCTCAAGGCCGCCTGGCACCACTCAGACCCCGCCCGGTCCCACCCTCAGGGTGTGATTGACCAGGACCAGCCATTGGGACTAAGTTTAAGAACTCGGTTTTTCCTCTCCCTTCCACTCCTGATTCTTACACTTTCGTGTCTTTTGGCTGTTAGCTGAGGGAAGGTTCTAGGGATATCACCGTGGGCTGGGAAGTTTGTTGTGGGCTCTTACAGTTCCTCAGATGTGCCCCAATGTCATTCCTGCATGGTGGGACCAGAAGAGTCACTACTTTGCACTTTCCATTCAGAGATGGAGGAGGGATCTGTTAAGCATGATTATGAGGCTAGGCTGCCTCTGAACAACAGTGATGGTTAGGAGGGCTGCCCCTTTTCTACAGCCCAGCCCATGCTCCCAATAGGCCTTTCACAAGCAAAGCTCAGTCTGCTTTCTAAGGCAGAGGGATCAGTGTGTGCTGAGATTGTGTTGGGAAACTTGTAATGTACAGTGTGATCCTCCTGCCCAGGGGTCTCTCCCAGACTCTGTGGGCCCCCTTTCTCAGTGGATGGGAAGTACATTGTCCATTTGGTTGGTTGGTTTGGTGCACTCTTTTGAGAGGTTGTAGAAACTTTAGGAGATGGTCAAGTGCATCTCTACGGTGCAGTCCTGGGGAAGACAGCCCAGCCTTTCTCTCTGTCCCATGTCTGCCCTCTGGGGAGACGTGAGCAGGCAGCCTTCTGTTCTTGTCACCCCTAGTCACAAGCTGTCCCAGCCATGCCTTCCCTGCCATGATGGACTGTATCTACTAAAATTGTGAGCCGAATCTGCCCTCTCTCCCTAAGTTGCTGCTTATTGGGTGTTGGGTGGCAATAAGAGAAGTGGCTGGCAGTGACAGTAGTGAGGCCGTGACACAGTGGGCAGCAGTGCCTCCTCCTGTCTGGGAGAACCTGTGGGGTTTTCTGCCCCGCCATGGTAGAACACCCACCCCAAGGAATCAGAAGCCGCCAGCAGTTCCCGAGTCCCTCTGGGTGCCTTGGTAGAAATGCTGGCCTGTGGGAGGTATGGTCTGTAGCGGGAGCTGGTCTGCTCTGAGAACCTGGCTTCTGCCTGAATGGTCCCTCAGTGGGTTTGGAGCGAGCGTCTGAGTTTGGAGATGGGCTCCAGGTCTGAGTAAGCGCCTCTTTCAGATTCTGGAAACTTAGCTTTTTATAAACGCAAGTGTTGCTGTTCTGATCAGCCTTGGTGACAACTACTGAATAGTCTCTAAATGATGCTGACAGGTGACATTGAGGAACCCGACATTCAGAGTATTTTGGGGACTTGTTCTGTGCCTGGCCATATGGTCTAGTAGCTGAAATGATTTAACATTGACAAAATGTGTTTCAGGAGGAGAGATTTAAAACAGCCTGTTTATTTTCTCTTTTCTTCCAGAGGAATATTTTTATGCCTGTTACAAACATGGCACAAACCATGTGGTTACTGCTCCCACCTCATGGGCATATACCCACCACTGAGAGACTCTGTCTTCCATCCTCATAGCAGGAGAAGCACAGTGCCTGGTCCCCAGCCTGGACACAAGCACCCCAAACACAAGGCGTCACCACATGGTGGCATTAGGACACTCCTGTTTGAACAGTGCTGCTGGTCTAGCTGTGTTGTTAACACCGTAGATGTGGGGAGCCCTAAGGTGACCACGGCAGAGCCAGTGAGGGTGCAGCATGCTAGAGCTACCGCCATCACCAGGTATTCACCACACTGCCACGAGCACACAGACGGGATGGGAGCAGTTCTTGTGACCACAGACGACCTGGAGGTCTTGCATGCTAGTGTGGAAGGCCACTAATGATGGCAAACCTGGGCCACGGGGGCTCGTGGTAGCTCACCAGCCTCCCAGTTCTGAAGTTCAGTGCTGGTGAGGTCCCGTTATCACTGGCTGGGCCCTGCCTAGAACTCCAGGCTTGGGCTCAGGCCTAAGCTGGAGCTCTCACCTCAGCGTGTGTTTTTGTCCTCTGCTTCTCTGTCAGGACTGACCCTTCTTGCTCTACTCTCACCCACCTGTGGTCTCTGCTTGAGGGTAGCGTGGATGATAAACGTGTGCCCAAACTCCACCTGTTTCCCAGATCCTCCTTCAGGGCTTCCTGGGCGCCTTGCTTCCAGACGGGAGCACCTGCCTCACTCACTAGTCCAGGGTGTCCAGATGGACTCCTGGTGCCGCCTCTGATCTCTTTTCTCCCAGTGGGACTTAACTTCCATCTCTCCGTCCTAGACTTACTTATTCAGTGTGACCTTTCTTTATGCTGCATCTGTGTCTTGGCTACTTGGGCTGGCCTCTTCAAAGAGGAGTTTTTAGAACAACCTCAAGGCACCTTGTGAGCCTTGTCTTCTGCTCCGTGTTGGGGGCTGCCACCATGCCCGACCCCTCCCTATCCTTTCTCCTCTCTTCCCTCAGGTTTCCCTGAGACCTTCCTCTGTACGTGGGCGCAGTCTCTCCCAGAGCCCTCCTAGAGTGCTTGCTGGTTCTCTGCTCTTGCCCAAGTTCACCCAGCCTGGGGTGCCACTTGTGCCTGCTGTACCCACAACTGTGGTAGGCTTGAAGGAGAGAGGGACAGAAGTGTCCGGGAGTCTCAGCTAGTGAGCCTGTCACTGGCCATGTGTGTTCTGAGATGTGGCTTCATGAGCCACATCCCGTCCCTGCAGTGGGTTAGTGGGTGGAGAGGGAAACCACTTCCTTTAGAAGGCGGTACAGTAGATGCCCTGCCTGGGCTTCAGCCCTCGGGCTCTGGGTTCAGAGTGTGCTTCAGCTTTGACAATAGGATTGGTGATGGTTGTGTTGGCAGTTTTGTCCGTGCCTGCATAGACGGTCCCCCTCCGCGGCAGCAGCCCAGGCTGTGACTCTTCCTGCTCCTTCCCACCCTCCCCTTTCTCCTTCTCACCATTGGGGATTTTGAGTGGAAGTCCACTACAAAGCAGTCCTGTTTGACCCTCAGAAAAGTATTTTTGAGTTTTAATGACATACTCAGAATGAGCCCCTGGTGACTTGCTTAACTGGAGGGTTAGGGTTTGGGGCGGCTTCTTAGCAGCTGGGTGACCTCTGTAATTGCTTAAAGTCTCCAACCATATGAGTAAGGCAGGAATGACTGCCAGTGTGTTGTTGGCTGAGCAGTGGCTGGTACGTGATGGATATTCCCTGACAGTGCACAGCCTTAGTAATCTTTCCCTCTGCTCAGGTCCACCCCCACCAGGTCCTTGAGCTATCTCATTCTTCATACTCACCGTGGCCTTGCGCCGCCGCCACCTCCAGAATTAGGGTTATGGTAGACACAGTAGATGGGGAAGTTGGGGGCTAGGTGGGGAGAAAGTGTATTTTGGAAAAAAAAAATGCTGATAGTTGACCTGGATGTGTTGATTATGTGACAGCCATAGACTAGGACTTGATTGGAACCACCAGCCCCAGAGACGGCATCAGCACTCGATTTTATTGAAGGTGAAATAGCTTGATCCAGTAGCCAGAGTATTTGAGAGGTCGAGTGCCCTGGTGGGAGGAAAGTATTATTAGTCACAGAATCTGACAAACCAGCTATGAAATAGAACCGGGCGCTTAATTAGAAGATAGCACTGTGCAGCCCCGCAGGGCCATAGCTGGCTGGTCTAGCTCTAATGGTCCCCTTTACCGTGAAACACAGTTGGCTGTGTTTTTAGGGTCACTGCGTAATCCTCACCAGGGGTGGGTTGAAAGTTTATTTATAATCCAATAATCAAAAAAGCTGATTACAAGCATTGTTTTAGAACCTTCTGGCTGCAAGAAAATTTGTAAATCGTGTCCAGATGAATGTTAAAGCATCTGTTGCTGTGGAGCAAAAAGTGCCAGGAGTCAGTGAGGTTGAGAAGCTTCGTGCTAGGTGGCCAGGTCAGGACATGATTTAGACCGAGGGGGTCAGTGTGTCCATTGTCTTCCTCCTCCCACCCCTGAAGGCCCTTCCTGTGATAAACCCAACCATATCACTGTACTGCAGAAGCCATGGGAGGAAGGAAAGGCTACAGAGAGAGGAGGGGCTAAGGACAGGGTGACTTCCCTTAGATGCAGATGATGGGCAGGGCAGGTAACATGTGGAGGGCCCAAGGTCTTTTTTAGAGCCAGCACAGCAGGGCAAGTGCACACAGCAGGCCAGGCCAAGGAATGGCACTACACGGAGAGCAGGCTGGGCTGCCAGTGGGGTTCCCAGTGCCCGGCATCCTCACCTGCTCCAGAAGTGCCCTTCCATGAGGGAGGTTTCCTATTTGGGCTATGCACAGAAACACTTTTTATTCTCAGAAATCAGATTGAAGTGGGTGGAAAATGCATTAAGCTATGTGGCTGTGGAGCTGTTATTTAGTTTGATTTAATGTTGATAAATGACAGCCAATTGTTTGCCCATATGGGTGGGATAAATTCCACCAGAGCTTATGTCTTGCTCTGTAGGCTGGCTCCCTGGCAGTCTCCTGTGAGCGCCTGGTTTACCGTCAGTAGGATTAATGTGCCCTCTGACATATTAGGAGCTTAGAGGGCCCAAACCTCGGGGATTTCCCAGAGCCTACCTTGGTTCCATGACTGGACCACCTTGATAACGATGACAATGCTGTGCGCAGCACATAGTTGCTGTGGTCCTCACCACAGAGCCTGGGATTCCGGAATTCCGAGTGATCTTTCCATTGGTGTGCAGTCAGGCCGCAGCCCGAGGGAGGTGCAAGTGTGTTCCTGCAGAGATTGTCCCCCGCTTTCTCCCTAGAGTAGTCTAGACTTCTGGGTGGTCATGAAGATTGTCCTATGCTGGGGCCCTCCCTGCTCATTGCTGAGCCCCCCAGGGTGATGGCATCATGAGACACAGCCTTTGAAGTGGGTGAAGGTGAGCCAGCAGAGACCCACAGCTCACTCAGTGTCTTTGTTTCCCCAGGATGACTGGAACGACATCGACTCCATTAAAAAGAAAGACCTTCACCACAGCAATGGAGATGAGAAAGCACAGAGTGTGGAGACCCTCCCCCCAGGTACTGTATCTGGGCCAGGGCCAACCTTCCGTGGCCCTCCTAACTGAACAGACTGAGCACAGTGCTAGGAGCCGTGGCTCGAGGCAAACACTGAATTCCTTAAGCTACTGGACACTGCCCAAGAGCACACTTTTGATTTTCTTGTCAGGACATTGGTGAGTGGGCAGCAGAATGTATTGAAAGAGAAAGAGTCAAGTATAAACACAGGATCTGAAGTTTTAGTCCATGAAAAAAAATTTAAATAGACTTAATTTTTTCTTAAGGATTTTTAGGTTCATAGCAAAATTGTCAAAAGATCCAGAATGTTCCCATGCCATGCATTCACCTTCCTCCTTCCCATCTATATTCTCACCAGATTGGGACACTGGGAACAAACCATGACCTACATTAACCCAGGGTCACCACCAAAGTCCACAGTGAGGGTCATTCTTGGTGATAGGGCACATTCTGTGAGGTTTTTTTTTTATAAAGATGTGTGTGTATGTGTGTGTTTGTGTTTGTGTGTGTGTGTGTGTGTGGTGTGTTTGTGTTTTTGTGTGTGTGTGTGTGTGTGTGTGTGTGTGTGTGTGTGTAAACCACATGCACACATGGGGAAGGAAGGACATGCATGTGCAATGGTCAGAAGAGGGTGTTAGGTGTCCTCTGTCACTCTCAACCTGTTCTTTTGAGGCAGGGTCTTTTCTCAGCAAGCCCCAGTGATTGCCCAGTCTCTGCCCTCCTTGGAGCTGGAGGTACTGGTATGCATTACATACATACCTAACGTGTGTGGGTCCTCATGATTGCCCAAGTGCTCTTATCCACTTGAGCCAACCTTCTTGAGTTCTGACAGATGTATGACAGAGACCCATTGAATGTCAGAGTAGAGTGACTGTCCTGGAAACTGCCTATGCTCTGCCTGCTCTCCCCCCCATCTCCCTACCCCTGCCAAGTCCCAGATCTTCTTAGTGTTTTTCAGCATTAACTTTCCTGGGGTGGCATATGATTGGATCAGAGTCTACATTGGTATCTCTACTTACTAATACACACAAGTTCCTTCATGTCTTCTCATGGCTTGATGGCTGATTTCTTTCTTTTCTTTAGGCTTATCTCCCCACCCCACCGTGTGTGTGTGTGTGTGTGTGTGTGTGTGTGTGTGTGTGTGTGTGTGTGTGTGTGTGTTGTACATTTATGTGGATGTCTATAGAGGTCCTTTGTCTTGTAAGCCACTGGATGTCGGTTCTGAGAACTCAACTCCAGGCTTCTACAAGAGCAAAAAGCACTCTTAACCACTGAGCCATCTCTCCAGCCCTAACTGGTTAACTTTTAGCATTGAATAACAGTCCATTGCCTAGATATACCACAGTTTAATTTTGCATTCACTTGCTGAATGGTGTCTTTGTTGCTTCCAAGTTTGGGCAATTGTGAGTGTATAAAGTGTAAAGCTACTGTATAAATAGTGATAACACAAAACACCACCTTTGTCCCAAGGTGGTTGAGTCTGAGTGAAATACGAGTGAGCATGGCCTAGGAACATGGGTTTGGGTGCCCTAATGACATGTCCTACCGTGGAAGAGATTCTGTGAGATTTTATAATTATGGCAAAGAAATGGTCGTGAAACACGATGTCCAGCAAACGCACCCGTCAGGACAGCTGGTAGGCAGTTACAGCAGATCAAGGAATCTCCTCTCAGGTTTCCCATGCAGTTTTTCAGATACAGGGATTGGTAAGCAGCTGTGATTTTGGCTATGGATCTGAAAACTTTTTGTGTTACTTTCTAGAATTATATTTACATCTACGATCCCATTTGAGTTAGTTTTTGTGAGAGATGGAAGGTGCCTGTCTAGACTTCTGGATTGATTTGTTTGTGTGTCCAGTTGTTGAAGGTTTACTTTTTTACTGGGTAGTGGTGATGCATCTTTAATCCCAGCATTCAGGAAGCAGAGACAGGCAGATCTCTGAGTTTGAGGCCAGCCTGGTCTACAGAATAAGTTCCAGGATAGCCAGAGGTACACAGAGAAACCGTGTCTCAAAAAAAAAAAAAAAAAAAAAAAAAAAAAAAGACACGATGTGACATTAAGAGCATGGAGGAAAAGGAAGAAGACCTTCAGAGAGAAGAAACTGCCAAGCTGAGGAGCTCCAGTCTAGATCCCAGTGAAGAGGTTACAGAAGGTTTCACTGCCTCCGCTACCATGAAGAAAACCACAGATTCGGGGGTCTTCATTACAGTCCGCTCACATCCGAAAACTAATAGGTGAATTTGACCAACAGCAAACAGAGTCATGGCACTGGAACTCTGCTTGGCTCAGAAGATGTGAAGAAACTTAGTCTTATTTATTTAAAGGTCTAGATAAGTTGTTCTAGAGCAGTGGTTGCCAACCTTCCTAATGCTGCAGCCCTTTAATCCAGTACCTCATGGAGTGGTGACCTCCAACCAGAAATTATTTTTGTTGCTACTTCATAACTAATTTTGCTACTGTTAGGAATCGTAATGTAAGTATCTGTGAAAGAATCATTCAGTACCCAAAGGGGTCATGACCCATAGGTTGTGAACCACTGCTCTAGATTCTAAAAGCTGAAACTTTGCTTGTTGGAGGTTTCAGTATTAGTAAACTACTCTTTTCCCCTCCATTTTACTTTGCTTCCCTGCATTTTGAAGCTGTTTTTTTTTTTTTTTCCTGGTCGCCCCACCACCAACACTTGTTTGTTAATAGAAGTATTTTAGATATTGGGGATCTAGTATCTATGCATAAAATCAATTTTTTCCTTGAAACTTTGTGTTTGTCATTTGAGATGAGTTTTTAGGTATCAGAGATGCAATGTCCACACTTAAGAGCTGCATGTGTTTATAACAAAACAAGACAGTAATGTGCATTTGGATAAACATAAGCCTATTTTCTGACCTTTTTAAATGCAAACTCTTTGCCTTAAATGGTAGAAAATTTAGATTCACAAAATTTAAAAAAAAAAAAATCAAAACATTGCTTTGGTGGGATAAAAACAGAAAGTTGTGTAGTTGTCTATCCCATACGTACGGATGGGCTGACTGGCTCTGGAGTGTTAAATCTGCCCTGCAGGTTAAACCCCAATTGCAATGGCTGCCTTAAGGTATTTTCATCGTGCGGTTAATCAGTAGCTCCACTTCTCAGTGCTAACAGCCATGAAAAGCACGCTGTGACCTGCCAGCATCAGAACGTCAGAACGTGTGTGTTCAGCTTGTATGTCTGCAGAGCTGATGTGGATGTTAGGAAGGTAAAAAAAGCTGCTACTCCTCAGTAGGCAGGACGCTCAGGTTAACAACAGATGAGTGTTGTTGCAGGCTGTCAGCATTGTTGGTTTGTTTCTGTCAAATTGCTACTTCTGTTGTGGAGGACTAGCTTTTCCATTTCAACGGTGTGTCCATTTTGTTAATGTTTGGGAAAAGAATTGATGTTATAAAAATGAAACAGATCTATACTTTTTTGGAAAAATGATAAAATTACATGTGTAGGTAACCTATTTATATACTGCTATAAAGTATTTCTTGAAGAGAGATTTGCAAAGAAGCTATTACCCACATTAGGTGTATATTTAAAGATTTTTTTTTTATCCTGGATACCAGGAATATAAAAACAAGTGGATATATTTAACCATAACATACTGTGATTCATCAAACAGCACGGACTTTCATTTCATGAAGTTTATCTGTTAACACAGATTTAAACTGTCACTTGTCTACCATGTAGGGACATAAGTCACAGGATCAAATGGAAGGATTTGAACTAATGCTGACTCAGGTTGTGTTGTCCTGTATCATCTTTTCAGGGCTGCCAGTCGGGAAGAGCAGCATTCTGTTTACAAATCTGTTCATGTTGGCCGAAATTTTGGTAGTGTCTTTAATAAAGATGTTTGTCTCTAGCATCCAAAAAAAAAAAAGAAGTGGGAAGAAGTTTACTTTTTCTGTTATCTTTCCTTTGTCAAAAGTCAACCGACTGTGTATGTATTTCTGGCTCTTTATTCAGATCAATTGATGTATTTGTGTATTTTACCAAAACCATAATTACTGCAAGTTTATAAAAGTCTTCAGTTTGGGGCATGTCAGCCCTCCGTCACATTTCTCTCTTTCAGGACAGCACTGGCCCTCCGGGTCTTCTGCTTTCACTTGAAATAGCCTGTTTGTAATGGCCACAAAGCAGCTCACAGAGACTTGAATGGCACTGCTTGACTCTGGATCAGGCTGAGAGAACTGACATTTGACAGTCCTGGGTCCCCATCCACAGGCATGGAGTATACGGCGGCCATTTATTCCCTTGTTCTCTGGTGTCTTTCATCAGAGCTTTGTAGTTTTCGTCCTATAGGTATTTTACATAGTTGGCTAGATTTCAATGTAAGATTCATTTGGGTAGTGCCAGTGTAGATGCTGCTGTATTTCTGACTTCAGATTCCACTTGTTCATTGCTGATAGACAGCGATTGCAGCCTTTTCTCAGTCTCATGTCTCAGTCCTGCTGAAATTGCTTACGGACACTTGGTTTTTGTTTCTTCCATAGCTTATACATAGATAAGCATGGCATGTGCAAAGATGTTTTTTTTTCTTTCCTATACATTTAGTTTTTATTCCCATTTCCTGTCTTTTTGCATTAACTAGGACTTTTGGTGCAGTGTGAAAGGGGATAGTCCTCTTACCGTGTTTCTCATCAGTGAGACAGTTGAGTTTCTCATATTTGAGCTATAAATTTGTTTCAGACATTGTTTGTCAACTTAATTTGCTGAAAGTTTCTGTCATGGAGTTGTTGGATTTTGTCAGGACCCTTTCTGCATCATTTGATATGGTCATGTCTGTGCTTCATTGATTTTTATTTGCCTATCCAACCTTAAATAACCATTGTAAATCCCACCTGTGGAATGGAATTCTTCCTGTACATTCCTGGATTTGATTTGCTAATATTTTGTTGAGGATTTTTGTATATGTTCATGAAAAAACTGTTCTGTAGTTTCGTTTTCTTCTGTTGTCCTCTGGCTTTGGTGTTGGGCCAGTTCATTCCACTTACTGCCCATAACTGCTAGGCGTCCATCACAGAGCCCCCAAACTCCCAGAGCCACTCACTTGCACATTGGATGCTGCCACAGTCCACACTCCCTGCAGAGGAAGGATGTCCATAGTAAGGCGTCCTCGGCACTCTGATCTACTCCCCCCGGATTCTCCTGGGAGCAGGGCTTTCAGAGATCCTGGCGGAGTAGCATTGCTCTGGGTGATGATGACTGAGGTGGGTGGAGGCAGCATTGGGTATGGATCCTGCAGTGACTGTGACTGCTTCTGCAGAGGGCTTAGGAGGGAAAATAGACGGCAGGTTAGCCTGGGCTAGCTCTATAGTGAGACTTTAGCTCCCAAAGAAACATGCAAACAAAAAACCATGCACCATTCAGAGAAGAGCTCTTTGAAGATTCGCCCATGAACATTTGGAGCTGGGCATAAACCTTCTGAATGTAGAGCAGCTGCTCCTGCTCATTGCTGTTTGAAACTGCTCATTCGATAGCATCAATAATTCTAAACAAATTCTGTGTGTCTCTCCTGTAACATCTGGCAATTCCTTAGATTTATTGATAAATTACTTTTCATTGCTTTGACTTTCCTGCTTTTCCATCCCTAATATGTTGTTTTAGGATGTTTTATTTCAAGAGAAGTTTCTCACAGTGCAGTGCCATACCAGATACCGAGGAATAATATCATTTGCACCCTTCATTGTGGAAGCAGGCCTGTTTTGCTGCAGTCCTGGCTTTGTCCTGGCCTTCTCTTCTGTGCTGGACACTTGCTAGAGCAGGGGTATCATGAGGTTTTTCTTTCAAGCACAGGAATATTAGGTTCAGTTTGAGTTCAGGGGCTTCATAGGCACAGGCATCTGTCTGTGGGTTATTGCATGCCCCCTTTCCCATGCTGTCCCAGGAGAAGGTGGTTCCACTCGAGATAAGCATTCTATCCAGGGTGCTGGCGTTTGCTTGAGCTGCCTCTGCTGGGGAGTCCACATCTGTGCAGAACTCGGAGCCCATGACGTGCAGGCTCCTGTCTGCCCAGACACCTGTGGTGATAAATGGCACACCCGTCTTCAGGAGCATGTGTCGGGTACCCTGTTCTTGCACCCAGAAGCCTCTTAAGAGCATGTACATGTGTCTCACAGTGCCTGCTTTCCAACATGCACTAGGCCTGCCGGTTTTGTGAAAACTCATTATAGATTGATGCGATTATTCTTTCAGGAATGAGGTTTAGTAAAAACAAAACTTTTAAGAAAGAAATCTACATTATTTTAAGTTAAATGTATTGATACACATCATGTAAAGTCTGACATACCTGATTGAATAGCTCTGTGGTCTTTTCAGGTTCATTTATAGATGGGTTATTAGAAACCTGACATCAGCTTTCCTCTGGCCCTGAGGAGTTCTCTGTCCTGGTCACCCAAGCCCTGAGCTGGATAGATAGCCTCCCTGGGCTTCTGCCCCTGTGTGTAGCAAGCCTCTGGGTGCTCCTGCCCAAGGGCAGGTGATATGGGAAATTTCTTGAACTGAACTAGGAACCTAAGGATTGCAGTCAGAAGAGTGACTCATGAGCCTCACAGGAGGCTCTGGGATAGAGAGGCCTCTTTGGAGTCCAGCCATGTCTAACTAAAATGTTGAGTTGCAGTCCCAAACTCAAGGCTGACACCTATTGCAGTCTGAATGTCAGGAGGAGTCTGGGTAAGTCATCTGTGGGAAGAGTAGAAGGAGATATGAGTGGCCGGGAGGCAGGGTGTGTGTGTGTGTGTGTGTGTGTGTGTGTGTGTGTGTGTGTGTGTGTGTGTGTGTGTGTGTGTGTGTGTGTTACAGCCTGTAGGCAAAGGTAGGCAGTAGCCAGGACAGGACAGTGTAGGGAAGACAGGTGGAGGATGTCATCTTCACAGCACCATCCCTGGGTCCCCTCTTCAGGGCCCACAGAGACTCATCCTTTCTCTCCCAAGGGCATGTTGATCCATGTTCACTGACTCATCCCTCTCCTGACTCTGAGCTGTTGTTTCCATGGCTGCAGGCTGTGGGCTGGGAATGATGGGCAAGGAGCACTCATGCCTCCTCTTGCTGTTAGCCCAGCCCTTCCTCCAGCTCGCCTCCGCTGGCCATCTGAGACTGTCCAGCAGTGAATGGACAGGAGAGGAAGGCCACTCCTTCCCCCATCTCCAGTTCCTGGGGATAGCATTAGAAAGAAATATATAGGTGGCGGTTGTTTTCATCCTGAAGAACCTGAGCTTTGGTTTAGGCTTCCTGTTTCCTGACTGCCAGTTGGAGGTCTTTCCTGGTCTGCTGCTGCAGGGGAGTGAGTGCCAGTGTGAAGCTGTGCTCTTCCAAGTCAGGCCTAGGATTTGGCCAGTTTTACACTTGCCTTCGTCCAGGATGAGACAACAGTAGTGAGGCAGTGGAGGCAGGCGTTTGTGACTGGTTAGGAACCTAGAGGAAGAACCTACAGGTGCCTGGAGCTGTGACCAGGAAGTCTGGATCCCATCTTAAGGGGGAATGGAAGATTGGAATAATACAGGGTCAGTGGGAACACGCACGAGCCAGTGCTCCTCAGAGGACAGTCTTGAAGGTGGCCTTAGACTGGTTATGCACAGTTTCTGGAGAGGCAGGACCTAAAGGACTGCCTGGGCTGCGGGTAAAGACATACCAGCCCAGTCAGTGTGGGCTCAGACTGTTCCTCCTGACTCTGGGTCACTGTCATACCTCATTTTTATGGCTGGTCTCAACATGCATTGCAACACACAGCTCCACCCAAAGGCTCTGCTTGGGAGAAGTCCACTCCTAAGCAAATCTGCTGCTGAATGTTTCCACAGCCCTGCCCAGTGAGCACCTGCTCCCCAGCCAGCTTGGGGTGATGTGCTCTGTGGTTCTCACACTGTCTGGATGCTCACTTTATTTTCTTGTCAACTTTGATGATGGAGCTAGCTCCTACTGCCTCCTGTGAAATGTTATCTCGGGCTTTTCCGTCAGCTCAAAGTGGGAGTGTGTGGGGAGCAGGGCTGTGACTGGTGACTGGAGCCTTTTCCAACCTATCACAAAATTGATGTTTTGTTTTCTTGGGGTTGTTTTTTGTTGTTGTTTTATTGTTCTGGAACTTGTAATCTCCAAAACTGAAATTTTAAGCTGTTAGGCGTGCAGGTGGCCTGTGACTCTGAGGACTCAGTGGATTGCTCTTTTGTGTGGCTTGTGCTGCCCAGCTCTCAGCTCTCCGCACCTGGCTGCCTGCCTGTCTGTGTGGGCTGGGCTGGACTCAGGCAGTGGCTCAGGTGTGAGCCTCGCTTAGAGGGCATGGGCCAGGCTGGAGTGGAGGCCAGCTGGGGACGGGCCAGGCTGGAGCACGGGCCCCTGAGCTTCCTTCCTCTGCTTTCTGCTGCCTCTGCCCCAGGGGTCTCCAACCTGACAATTCTGCGTGAGACAGACCAATTTCCATGATTGGTTCTTGAGCCCAGTGTTTTTCAGATTACGGGTTTTGAACCATTCTTAGATGATGAAGCCATATTTTGTCACACTCACTTGAAAACACAGGCTGCACCTGTGCCTTCCCTCTAGCGAGGGTGAGTGTTACACTGGTAGGCTCTAGCCGTTTGTGTGAATGCCTGAGACTTCTGATTCATGACGGGATGCCCGTCACAGTTGAACGCATCTGCAGCCCCATGGCATTCTCACATCCTAACACACTTTCTGAAAGGAAAGGCTACTTCAGTCTCTAGCCCTGGGGCTTTGGGCCCTAGGGAGAGTCAGCATCATGGCAAGGTGGGATCTGTGGGTCCAGCTGGAGATGGCCATGGTCAGAGGGAGGAGCTGCTGCAGAGTAATGGCATTTGGTGAGGTGTCACAGGCTTTTGACCTCAGCTCAGACAGGCCTTCTGGGGGGCTTTCTGGCCTGCAGGTTTAGCTGTGGCTCGCTAGTCTGTCTTCTTCCCCCTCAGAACATGCACACTTCAGTGGGGCTGGATGAATCTGCCTTGTCACCTAGGCCTATGGATCTAGCATGATGCCAGCGTGTGACTAGTGCCTCAGAGATACTGAGGCAAAGCTGTGAGGTGTCCTACAATTTCATGGCCTGATATACCACATAAAACCCTCTCCATGACCACATGGCACCCCCAGAGAGGGCATAGGAGTCTGACTACAGGGAAGATGCCAACAGGAAGGAATTGACAAGACTAAGAAATGTCTGGGGGTGGACAGGCTCTTCTAATGACCTTCTCCCCAGGAAAAGACCTGTATATGAGGAATGACTGGGTCCTGTCTGTCATGGGGTGTCTCTGACAGCTACACTCTTTACTTCTCCATAAGGTCAGGCATCCTGACAGCTGCAGAGAGAACCCCGAAGAGGCCTCACAGGAAGCTGTGGCAATACCCTTTCTTAGGGTGTGGTATTTTCTACACTACGGGAATGTGTCCCTCTCCTGATGTTCGGTGATTGGGCTGACAGTAATGGCATTCAGAGGGGAAGCATGTTTAGGTGTATTGGAGGCAGGGGGAGCTGCAGGAATGAATCATGGATACCCTTAGCCCAGTGGTATTTAGCAGCATAGGACCCTCTTTCCAGGGAGGAAAGAGGGAAGTAAGTGATGATTTTAGTGAGCTCAGAGAGCACATAGCAGAGCTGAGCATGGGGGTAGGAGGGTCAGGAGGTAGGGTCATCTTTAGCTGCCTAGTAAGTTTGAGGATAACCTGGGCTACATGAGCTACTGTCTAAAAAACCAAGCAACCAAAAGAACAAATAGCACTCTGGGTAGTGTGACTCTAGCCCACCTCCCCTCCTGCCAGCTTCGCCTTAGCCATTGACCTTCTCCTGGAGGCTCAGTCTGGAGGTGCCTTGACTGTCACCTCTGCGCTGCTGAGGACCTTCAGTACCATCTCCAGGTGGCTTTGTTCTGGGCGTAGGTTTGGGACCCCAATCGTCCAAACACTTATTCTTGTGGTGCTTGGCTGCACAGCGGAGTGCTTTATTAATTTACACATACACTGTCTCTTTTGCCTGCCTGGAATGCTTTGGGGACATGACCAAAGTCCCCAGGAAGCTGGACAGAGAACATCCCTTCACAGAAAGTGCCAGAGTTGCCAGCAAAGTCTTGGGGAGCTTTGGATGGAGCCTGACTGCTGTAGGAGTCCATCAGAGTCCAGCTCTGACCTGTCGAAGGGTTCTTGAGGGGATGAGAGAGGAATAAAGAAGTATTAGAAATACAGGCAGAGACGACAGAGAAAGACAGAGACACAGGATAGCTTCGAAGAGGCCCTGGGTCAATACCCAGTCACCTCAAGGTTTATTCCAAAGGGCTTTTATTCAATGTCAAGGGGCAAGGCAAAAGACCTCCCCCTTTCAAGATCAAAGCACAATGTACAGCCAAGTGTAGACCCTTCCAAACACCTGGTAACCACGCCCGTGGCCAAATCATCCCATCATGAAGCTCTGCTGGGTAAAACAAACTCAGATTCTCTGACCTTGACTGAGGTCTCGCTAAGAAGCCTCTGTGGGCATCCACAGACTGCCAGGCCTTTCACTCTTGTCTTTCAAACGGCAGACTCTCAGCTCCCATATGACAGTGCTTGGGGCTGTTTTCAGCTACTTTTTTTTTTTTTTTTGATTGAAATTGTCATCCTATGAACAAGCCAAGGCCACTGTTTCTTGATTTAACACTCATTGATATTTCTGGCAACACTCTGGTTTTATGTCCACTTGTCCCACACCTTCTGTTCTGCCTTTTCCAGGGAAAGTCCGGTGGCCAGACTTTAACCAGGAGGTGTATGTTGGAGGGACAATGGTTCGCTCTGGGCAGGACCCCTATGCACGCAACAAGTTCAACCAAGTAGAGAGTGACAAGCTGCGTATGGATCGAGGCATTCCTGACACCCGGCATGACCAGTAAGTCCCTTCCCCATGTTGGAAAAGAGCTGGAAAACGCTTCCTTGTGCCACTGGATTTCCTCACCCATGTAGCATTGTCTAAGCAGGAAAGATGCTGAAGTGAGGCTCATGCCTCTTGACAGTTTGCAGAGGCAGCAGGCTATTGGCCAGCAGAGGAATCAGAAGGAGAAAGTTGTACAGGCCTTGTGTCTGCTGATCATTTAATATTTTGAAGCTGTGTTCATAAACACTGTTCACAATCTTGGAAGGAAGAAAATCTAAACTTCCACTTACTGGGCCAGCTCTAGTGGGGGAACTTTCTGGAAATCAGAGGAGAGGTTAACTTCTCAGCAGAGTTGGGAGGATCGAGGAGCAGGACAGGTGGTAGCAGCTCACTGCTGGCACTAATGGAGAAGGGCCGTCACACTCTCTTGTTTTTCAAGACTTGGGTGGAGGGTGGGCTGACTACCAAGCTCAGCTCAAGGCATCCTCGGACACTGAAGACTAGTCTGGCACCACTTATAAGGAAAGAGAACTCCACAGCCTTGGTCCTCTCCTCCATGCCCTGAAGTTTGACTGGAGAAACCTTGACAGAGCATTATCCACTCTGGCACCTTGGGATGGGCTGGTTTTGGTCGGGATCACTGAGAAATGAGGAGCTGCTTCTCATATCTCTGAACCCTGAGGGCAGCTCTTGTCCTTAGTAGGTGGATCTCTCTATGAACGAAGTTGCTTCCAGAGCCACTGATTTCTTGGGGAGTGGGGCATATGGTGGATCTCACGTCTGCCAGTGGTCAGACGGGGTGCACCCTGGGTCTGTGCATGTTCAGAAGCACTGCCAGGGCCTACACCATCCGCCTGGGAGCCATATCTCCACTTCTGCATGCCTGGCACAGGCGTCAGGACAGGGATCTAGGACACCGAGGAAGAGGGGCCTGCCAGGTGATACCACACAGGTGCAGGCCTGGTCTTCCTCCTGGTTGCTATCCAGGTGCCGGTCATCTCTGGACACACACAGACACTGTGTACCACAGGTGTGCTTTGTTGAGTTCATCGTATCTGTGTCAGAGTCCAGAGACGGAAGACAGCAAAGCAGGAGGCAGGAACACATGGACCTAGAGGACTGGAAGACAGCTCTGTGCCCTGATGGAGGGTTCCCCTCCTGCCTGTCTTAGGATCAGGTGGTGGGTACTGCTAGGGGTGCAGTCCTTTCCTTCCCCGCCATCTTTGGGGAGTGGTCAGCACTGGTACTCAAAACAGTTCTTATACAGAAAACACAGCTTTGTTGTCCTTTGGGACCAGGGAAAAGCCTGTGGGTTATTTACTCTGTGACCCCTGTAACCACACTGAAACAGATTCATGGTGTCAACTTTCATCCTCCAGCCACACCAGATGATTGCCTTACTTCATTTCTTTTTCTTCCTTCTCTTAAAGGCCGTTCTGTTCAGCTCTTTTGTT
This sequence comes from Peromyscus maniculatus bairdii, assembly GCF_049852395.1. Classification (NCBI taxonomy): domain Eukaryota; kingdom Metazoa; phylum Chordata; class Mammalia; order Rodentia; family Cricetidae; genus Peromyscus; species Peromyscus maniculatus. Next base: position 58,950,193 of record NC_134856.1, read on the forward strand.
GTACTTCTGGTTATAGCCATCCTGTTTCACTCTCTAAAACAAGGGCAGTGGGCCTCAGTCCCAGGGCTCCTGGGAGTTCTGAGTGGAGTTTCAGACAGTGACAGCCTTGAGCTTGAAGACCTGTATGTGGTCACAGGTGTGTGCATGTCTAGGGACAGCCCTTTGCTCATTACGGATGGTCCAGAGTGTATCCCCACTCCCTTTCTCCAGCTAATAGCGTGTGATGTCAAGATGCCCCTCGGACCTACTTCAGGATCCTCACAAGCCACTATGGGACATGCAAAATTTTCTTCAGAGGCACTGGACTAGGAGCTGCTGACGTAAGGCTGGAAGGGTCAGTGCTTAGCAATGTGACAGGATTATACTCACCTAGGAGACAAGGCTCTGGCCACATTTGCAAGGAAGTTTCTAGATTAGATTATTTGAGGTGGGTCTCACCTCAGATGTGGGCACCCATGAGCTGGGGTCCCAGGGTGAATAAAAAGAAAGCAAGGTGAGTATCAGCATTTATCTTTCTTTGCTTCCTGGCAGATGTCATGTGATCAGCAGATGTCATGTGACCAGCTGCCTCATGGTAAGCCATGGTAAACTGCACTGTGAGCCAGAGTAGACCCTTCTTTCCTTGTGTGGTCAGATATTTGACCACAGAAGTGACAAGGTAACTAATACAGGATTTCAACCTCTGGAAATAGAGCCCAGCGGAGTTACGGTAAAAATGTCACCTGGCTACTTGAGCTGACTGAAGTTTAATCTCTGTGTGATCATTGAGCTTTGTGTCACCAGCTGCTGCTAAGCTGATTTTCCCACCAAGATTTCACCATGGCACGCTCTTCTTTGAGCAGGAAAAGGTACAATTTGGGGCTTGTCAGCATGGAACTTGGTTTCTCAGCAGCTGCCTCCATTGTGAGCTTCTCAAATTCCCTCAAACTCTACAGACATATTATTTTTCAATATTTTTGGAATGATTGTTTGTCTAAGCTGATTTTGGACTGCCTCTCCCAGGATAGGTTGATTCTGCCTGGCCTGTGTTGCCTCCTTGGCCTGTGTTACAGCAGCCACTGGGAGCCTTCCCCGTTGGTTAGATTGAGGCAAATTAAATCCTGCACAGCCTGACAGCTCCTGCCAGGGAGCTTTGACCACTCTCCTTAAGTTGGCCCCAGGAAGCCATCTCATGGCATCAGTGGAGATCACCAGGCTTTCTCTTTGCCCCGCCCCCCACAAAGGTTCTGGGAGAGCAGTGTTAACACAGCCCCTGGAGTGTCTGACTTGTAACTGCAGCACCCTCCTGTGTGGGCTGAAGCCCTCATACTGCAGAAATCAGGCCCTGTGAAAGCAGATTTGGGAGATGGTGCCCAGAACCCTCCGGGCCTGGATTGATGCCCTGGATTCTTTGAGTGCTTCCATCTATGACTTCTGTCCCCTCCAAAGTGACTCTGGTTCTTTCGTGTGCTTTTGGCTCATGGGACCCCACCAGAACTCTTCATTCCCTCTGGCCAGCAGCCAGGGGAAGCATGGGTGTTTATGGATGAATCGACATGTCGAAGTCCCAAGTCGCCAATGCGTCTGTATTTGGAGATAGGTTCTTTATTAGATATGGTTAAGGTAAAATAAAGTTTTGAGAATGGGGTCCTGATCCAGTGGGACAGGTATCCCAATAAGAGGATGGAGGGAAGGAAGAGGTTAGGTAAGAGTGAGGGAGACTGAGAGGAATTAAGAGTAAGATCTTCCCCTTGGCCATAAGAGGATATGGTGGGAAGGTGGCCATCTGCCAGCCCAGAAGGAGACCATACTGAGTGCCAACCCTTGATCACAGGAAGATCCATATGCAATAAACTATCTGGCAGAACAGAAGCAGACAGCCGAGAAGGCCACCTGTATGGGCAGCCATGGGTAGAAGTGGCCCAGCAGGTCCTGAATGACTCAGAGAGCATCTTGTCTGTGGATACTTGCGTCTTCTTCATATCCCTCAGCAATGGGGTATGAGCCAGGTCTGTTAGCTTGTGTGGCCATTTAGAAATGCTTCTGTGAGGACAGTGTGCAGCTTCCAAGCAGAACTCAAGTTTTGGGGTGTCTCCTCTCTGCCAGGAGCTCAGGGTTGCTTACTTTAAAGTCTTTTCTGTTGGGAAAGCAACAAGCCTTCATGGAAACACACCGTCAGGGATTTCTTTTCCCTGCTGGCCAAGAGTCCCCCTTTGTGTTTCATCAAATCCCATGAAAATGAAATGTGTTTAGTGAAGGCAGATTCCCCAGCTTCCTGTGCTAAGTCAGTTTCACGGTTGCTCCTTTTCTTCTTCTCTTGAATTTCAAATGTTGGGACTTTGAAATGTGCTTGCATCTTGCACTAAAAGATGGCCCTGAGATTAGGGTGTCCTGCTGAGTGCCCCAGAGGAGCACCTGATGAGGGGCTGCCCAAGTTACAAACCTAACTGTTTGTCCAGCAGGCTTTCACCTAGAATGTCTCATTGTTGCTCAATTTGCACAGTGTGGTTGCTCAGCTCTGGTATTCTGAGAGCTCTGACTTAACCACTTTCAGCACGGCTGGCTGTGAACAAAGGGGCCATACTCGCAGCCCTCGGGGATGACACTCTCTTGAGGATGTCACTGGCTTCCAGCAGGACACTGCAGCTTAGTTGGGTGTTTGGCTTGCTGGCTGTGCTTACTTTACTGTCTCGGAGTCACCAGTGTTGGCCATGTTCTGAGAGGACGGCCAGGGTTGGAACTGTGGTCTAGACTTAGCCCCGACTCAGTGTCCCTCTGGAGAGTAAACACTGCTCATGCCAGGAGAAGGCTCTCAGGAGCCTGCCAGCACAGAGTGAGTGAGGCCTTGGCAAGGTGGTCATTATGGGACCTATGATTTTCTGTTGTGAGGAAAGACCTGGGTGAGGGCAATTTGGTTCCCAGTGTAGCTGAGGGACCAGAGCACCCCAAGCTTGGTCTTGCAACATCGTATGTGTACTGCTGAGCTCACATCTTTTAGTTGGAGGGCTGTCACCTTTCTCGGGGGGGGGGGGGAGCCACCTGTGTGCTCCCGCTTCATGTTGTTAGGCAGTTGGCCTTGTGGGCCCCATGGCCTGTGAGGTGGAGTTTGGCCGAAGCACAGGGCAAGCCTTCACAGTTTGTATTCAGTCTCGTGTGTGTCAGTTTTCTCACTCAGTGTACACTGGCGTGAGGTAGACAGGTCTGTCTGGAGACTTAAGTTCCCCCAAGGCCTGACTCAGAGCTCATCTGGGCAGCAAACTGGAATTAGGCCTTGGTGGGTAAGCCTAGGTGTCTTTCCGTCCCTCTCTCCCTCTCTGGAGTGGTTTGGATTAGGCTTGTGTGTTAAAGGCTTGGTTGTCCCCAGTGAGCTGGGTGGAGACCTGGGAAAGTGACTGGACCATGAGGACTGACTTTGTCCAAGTAGTGATTGTGGATGGCTTCACCGTTTGTCGGGCTGTTGCGGGGAGGGGTGGAAACTTACTAAGTGGACTTAGTTGAAGAAAGTGAGGCCCTGTGGACTCTGTATCGCGTAACTCCACTTCCCTCCGCTTCCCCCATGCTTCCCGACAGCCATAGGTGGGCAGCTTTGTCACTCTGCACTTCTCCCTTACCACAGACCCTCAGCGATGGGCCACGTGACCATGGACTGAAGCTTCTAGAACTGGGGTTTAAACCTTTCCCTCTTTGGGCTTACTCTGTGGGTCTTTTGTCATAGTAACCGACGGCTGACAGATACTACCAGTAGGTCTTGGCCAGGGTAGGCAACTGGGACCTTTAGGGTGTCACCTTGAATCTCAGTAGCCCTTGTCCCTGGGAAGCCAGAGGGTTATGAGGTTGTTTATATGTCTGCGGTATGCCATGAACACCAAGCCACGGTTAAACCCAGTACCCACAGGAGTCTGAGCGCCCAGCTTCAGGGCCCTCTCTGTGCTCCGTTGCTGGGTGCAGCGGCCTTGCTGCCATGCTCCAGAATCCTTTATGGTCCTAACTTTAGTCATGGGCCTCTGCCATGTGACCTGATGCACCCGGAATCAGGAAGCAGTGAATATTGACAGCTGGCAGCTGAACTCACTCCCAAGGGAAACTGGTTTCTCTGGCACAGATGGAGAGATCCTGAGAAGCTGGAGGAAGGCTGGCCATCATTGTCCAGTTCAGGTTCTCCAGGCCAGCAGGGAATGTGTCTTCCTTTTGGTTCCCTTTATGTCCCGGCCACAGCCTGCTCTTGGCCACTTTCCTGTCTAAGCACCGTCCCCTTTGGACCCTTTGAGGTGTGACAGGCACTGGAGAAAGGACCTGGCCGTGGCAATGTGTGGCTTGGGCAGCAATTTCCCTTGGACTGTGCCAGCCTCTCTAAAGGCCTGCAGGGAGTCACCGCCTCCAAGATTTTCAGCAGGGTTACAAAGCTTATCCTCACATGCCTAGCTACACATGTGGCTCAGTTTCTCCATCTGTTATGCTGGGCAGAAATAGGTGATGCCAAAACAGTAATGCAGATTTGGTTTCTTATTCTTTGGTCCTTCCTTTCTTCCTGGGTCCTGGGCTTTGTGATAGCAGTGAGTACATCTCCCACCACCCTCACACCCCCAGTTCTGCAGCTAGTTAAACAGCTCATGGCTGAGCAGCCATCACTTTCTAAGGTTGACCAGGGCTGGAGACACTTAGCCTGAATCCCTGTGCTTTTGTTTGAGATTTGCTGGTAAGTTTCTGCTCGTCCTGGTGGGCTGACACCCTTGTCATATGAAGTCTCTCCATTATTCGTTTTGTTTCCTGTGCACATTCTTGAACCTTCTCTATGAAGTGTGTAGAGTGGCCTCTTATTTACTTCTGGAGTTCCATCTGCTCTGACAAGCTTTGTCTTGTGCAGGAGCATTTAGTCCTTGTGTGTTTGATGTGTGCTCTGGAGAACTGAGTTTAAGGCCAGAATCTCACTGTGCTCCAAGTCCTGCCTGCTGTATCCTTTCCACGTGTCCTTCTCCTTCTGGGTGAGTCTAGTTCAAGCTTCAATTGTCATCAACTAGCAGAGTCCAAGATGAATGAGCATTTGTTACTTCTGGAGCAGACACCCCCCCCCATTGTTTTTTACACACACACACACACACACACACACACACACACACACACACACACCACACACCCCATGAGAAGGGTGTGTATATATGGGACAGACAGAACTGCTCAGGATGCCTTAAATGTCCTTCATTTCTGTAAATACCCTTCAGATTCATCCAACATTTGTGTTCCTATCCTCATTCCTCTTCCTGCCCTGGGCCATTGTCCATAGTATCCCATAAGCATGTCACAGTGGCTCCTCTTGGTACCAGTTCACTGGCAGCAGACCTGTTGATCTGTTTGTCTGAAGACGTCTGTTTCACTTTCATTTTTGAGACGCTCCCGCCGCCCCAGTTCAGAGTGCAGGGCTCTTGGACGGCAGTTGCTGCTTCTGCATCTGTCTTTGCCCTCCAGTTACTCTGTTACTCTCCCACTGTTCCTGGTGAGCATTAACTGTGACTTCTTCTTTGTGGTCAGTTTGTCTTTGATTACAGTTAGATTTTAAGATATATCTCTCATGTTTGCTTTTTAGTAATTTATAACAACTTGTGGACATTGCTTTTTGTTATTTAAGCTGTTTGGGGGTTTGAAGGGTTTGGGGGATATGAGCGTCTGTAACCTCCCTTCTACTAGCCTTGTGTGCCCCTTCTCTCCCTCTAAGTCCCTTATCACATCCTTGTTGGGTATTTCCACTGGCCCTCTGCCCTCTTGTGTTCTTATTTTTATTCCTCTGTCTCTGTGTAGCCTGCTTCCTGCTCAGTGACTCCTGCTTGTCATTATTAAGTCTGCCTGAAATCTGCTGAATTCCCACGTAGAATCGCTGCATTCTGGTAGTGAACAGGTGTAGAGATATTTGAAGGCTATACCTGCTGTTCCCATCTCCCAAGGAAGATATACTTAGCTAAGATAGGCAGATCACCTTCGTACCATGCAGAACTGAACCACCGGCTGGCTGGGTTCCATTGACTGAAAGAGGTCTGGAAGTTTCCAGGTCTCTCTCTTTCCAGGAAGCAGCCCCTAGGATTTCTACCCTAATTTCAGTCCCTTTGTTTTCAAGTCCTGACTTGAGTTCTGGCCTCCCCAGCCCCCAGGGTACCTCCAAAACTTGAGTTGTTTTCCTGTCCACAAGGTCATTGCTCTGTTGGATGTATTTTGCCCTGGTGGTTTCACAGGTGCGGGTGGTGGTGGGGGCAACAAAAGTGCTGGCCCCACTCTCCGGTACATCTGTCCACCTGGCCCCACTCTCCGGTACATCTGTCCACCTGGCCCCACTCTCCGGTGCATCTGTCTACCTGGCCCCACTCTCCAATGCATCTGTCCACCTGGCCCCACTCTCCAGTACATCTGTCCACCTGGCCCCACTCTCCAGTACATCTGTCCACCTGGCCCCACTCTCCAATGCATCTGTCCACCTGGCCCCACTCTCCAATGCATCTGTCCACCTGGCCCCACTCTCTGGTGCATCTGTCCACCTGGCCCCACTCTCCGGTGCATCTGTCTACCTGGCCCCACTCTCCGGTGCATCTGTCCACCTGGCCCCACTCTCTAGTGCATCTGTCCACCTGGCCCCACTCTCCAGTACATCTGTCCACCTGGCCCCACTCTCCAATGCATCTGTCCACCTGGCCCCACTCTCCGGTGCATCTGTCCACCTGGCCCCACTCTCCAATGCATCTGTCCACCTGGCCCCACTCTCCAGTGCATCTGTCCACCTGGCCCCACTCTCCAATGCATCTGTCCACCTGGCCCCACTCTCCGGTGCATCTGTCTACCTGGCCCCACTCTCCGGTGCATCTGTCCACCTGGCCCCACTCTCCAGTACATCTGTCCACCTGGCCCCACTCTCCAATGCATCTGTCCACCTGGCCCCACTCTCCAATGCATCTGTCCACCTGGCCCCACTCTCTGGTGCATCTGTCCACCTGGCCCCACTCTCTGGTGCATCTGTCCACCTGGCCCCACTCTCCAGTGCATCTGTCCTCCTGGCCCCACTCTCTGGGTGCATCTGTCTACCTGTTCCCACTCTTGGGTGCATCTGGCTACCTGCTGTCTCTCCAGAATTTTGAAGGCAATTTATACATCTCATCCCTACCTCTTTGCTTTCCACGAGCAGTTTTGTTCAGAGCAAAGGAGTTTATTGTCACTAAATGCAGAGGAATATCCGAGTGTTTCATTTGGAATCCTAATCCATCCTGAAAGTAACGGTTCTTACATCTTACCCTGAGCGGCAGCGTCTGTCTCTGATGAGAGTGAATGAGTAAACAGAAGTGTCGTGGACACGGGGAGGGATGATGTGACTTTTGTCAGTCTCTCTGTCACTTGTTACTCTGAGACCAAGGTAGGGATGCTCTCTGACCCTTAGTTTTTATTTGCAAAGCAGTCACAGTATAGCTGTGACTGTCTCTTGGTGCTGTCAGTGAGCTTGGACATCCGTGGAAATATGAAAAGGCTTGTGAACCCCTCACTGTGGAGGTGTTGATCTTTTGCTGTCCTGTGACCAGCCACTTGTGTTGTGTGAATCAGCTTGAGTAGACCAAGCTGTGCTCTGGGAAGCTTTGTTCTTGACTCATGTGGCATGCCAAGCTGACCTCGCGGACAGACCCTGTGTATGCTGTGTTGCTTTGTGAGTATGAGGCTCATTCTGCAGCAGATCAGCAGAAAAACAGTTTGAGGGAATACCTTTGAAACCGTGACCCTGCCTACTACCGAGGGGATCGGAGCAGGAAAAGCAGACTCAGCAGGATGGCTTGATAAATAAGGTCGATACAAGCTATCCTCCACCAGTGGCCCACTAGAGAGCCTTCACTTCGCCATCACCAGAGGAGCAACTGGATGTTTGTTTGTTTGTTTGTTTGTTTGTTTGCAGTACCAGAATTGAACCAAGGGCCTCACACATGCGAGGCGAGTGCTCCTCACTGGGGCACATCTCCAGCCTTCCTTTTCATTTTTTTGTTTTGAGACAGGGTCTTACTTGCCTAGGCTGATTTGAACTTACTCTGTAGCTGAGACTCTAAGCTTGAGTTCCTTCTGCCTCAGCCTAACTGGGCTTACAGATACATAGCAACAGGCTCAACTCATTTGTTTTTGAAATGGAAAAGTTTCATGTAGTATAGGAATATAAAATAATATAAGGGTCTTACCTTTCTGGGACAGTTGGCCTACATTCCACACTTGAAAGTTGTTTTAGAATTACATCATTTTGCTAATGAGCAGTCAGTAACATTGGTTAATGAATGATACCTGTCTATTCTCTATTGTAGACATGTGCTCTTAAGATACTGGGTTTTGGTGATGGAATCCATGAGTACCCAGAACCCCCACTTCAGTCTAAAAAAAGGTTCAGACTAATACAATAACAGCCATTTACCTAACTATATCCAGCTAACCACAGGAAGCTGGAATGTATGTGCATATACATGTATACTGTGTGCATGAATGTATGCATGCATATGCACATGCCACGGGTATAAGGAAATGAGATTCAGAGGCACACTGAGAGACTGTTGGCTTGCCCTGCCCATCTAGGCCCGTTTGTGCCACAGTCACAGAATGCTGGGTGCTTGCCCGAAGTAGAAGTGTTTCTCTCTCCTCCGTTCCAGAGGATCACAGATCAGGGCATAGGGGTTTGCTGTCTGGAGAGCTGGTTTCTACTCCCAGCATGCACCCTGGGTGCTGTGTGCTCCAGTAGAGGGAACAGGAGGTAGAGGGGTGCATTATTTCCTGTGAAATAATGTACAGTAAGAGCAGTGGTGCCTGGGCCTGCCCATGCACCTGGTCATTCTCTTAGGGCTGACATGTGTGGCATAGGTGGCAAATGGTGCAGTGCAGACACGTGGGGCTTGCACTGCTTCTGCATGCAGGACTTTTGCCAGCATTCCAGGCCCTTCTCCTGCATTCGGATTGGATCAAATTTGCTGCCAAATACGATAAGAGTTACCCACCCATGGCTTTTTTCCTTTCTGTTATGATGGAGTTGTAATGGAAAACTGGGTCCTTATTAGGTAATGAGAAGAGAAGGGATGGGGAGTTTTTATAGGGTCTCTCTGGTTTGCACAGAACAGCCAACATCTCCTCTAAGGGATGGTGGAAAGCCTGTGGTTCGGATGGACGTCATGTTGACGTCTTCCTTGATGGCTGCCTGCTAATGGCCCGTTTCTTTGTTCTGACCATTAGCAAGTGCCTCAGCCACCCAAGACTCTACTTCCTCTGGCATGGCATGCCCCCTGGAGGCTTGCATACAGTGGTGTCCTCAGACAGAGGTTCCATGTCCTCACCTGAGGTTTTACACTCTGTCTCATGCTTGGGCTTAGTAGTGCCAATCCATGGAAATCAGGGTAAGATGGTGGCAGTGACAATGTTGGTGATAAAGATGTGGCAGCCCCCCTTGCCATGGACCTTATTGCTGTGGATATTGCTCTATATATAAATAAAACACTGGTTGGCAAGTGGCCAGGCAGGAAGTAGGTGGGACAAGGAGAGAGGAGAATTCTGGGAAGCGGAAGGCTGAGGGGAGAGACACTGCAGCCACCGCCAGGAGAAGAGCATGTAAAGACGCTGAGAAGCCACCAGCCACGTGGCAAGGTATAGATTTATAAAAATGGGTTAATTTAAGATAAAAGAACAGTTAGCAAGAAGCCTGCCACGGCCATACAGTTTATAAGTGATATAAGCGTCTGAGTGATTATTTTATAAGTGGATTGTGGGACTGCGGGGCTTGGGGAACCTGGAGAGAAGCCCTCCAGCTACAAATGGCGCCCAACGGCTCGAGTTTCCACCTTAAACCTGAGAATATTTAATAACCAATTCTGAACAGAGCCAAAAACAGGTTCCTGCTTCTTGTCTCATACGGGCAGCTAGACAGCGCAAGACGCAGGTTTGAACACTGGCGGGTTCCTGGCGGGTGCGTTTGACCGGCACTATGGCGGGAATGAGGCATCTGCCAGGGGCACATTATGCTATGCGGTAGATTTAGTCTTTACTAGTATTTAAAAAAAAAAAAAAAAAAAAAAAGGGTTTCTGGGCTACACGCTGCTTTGATAAAAGCTTAGACCCACTATTTCTGAGACTTGATGACTCCCAGAGCTGGCGGAAAACGTACCACTGCCATGTTGGGAAGCTGAACTGGGCGGAGCCAGCAGCCACAGAGCTGTTTCAGGCTCAGAAGGATGCAGTTTAAAGCAATAGGCTCGAGGTAATATAAAACATAAGCCACGTAAAGATGGCTACCACACAGAGAATCTGGATTATGTTCTCTTTGATATTTGTAACTGAAAAAAAACATTTGATTACAAAAGCTGTTGAGTTATGCCAAAATGTATATTTTAAAGGTACCTTCACTTCAAAATTTGGATTTAAGGATATGTTGCTTTGGAAAAGAGATTCTGCTTTTGTTTCCACAGAAAGCCAGAGGCTGTGGATTTGTTCCAGATTAAGATACATCAGGTTTCACCAGCCAAGACCCCCTGAAAGGCCTCCGGTGACACCATGGCCCAGATGATCCAACATCCAGAGCGGTTTCAAGGCAACTGGTTCACACAATACAGCCTCACGGACTACCCCATAGGCCTAAAAATTTTTTGCATCCCCATAAGATACAGCGCCCCCCTCCAGCAGGAAGTAGTAAGAGATGCTACGCCCAAATTCCCAAATATACCAAGCTGGCTTTAGAGGTGGAATTGGCTCACTCCCCCTCTAAACCCAGACATATTGCTTAAAAAAAAAAAAAAAAAATTGGTTAAGAGATTCTTGTGTCCCAAATCAGAAGAGCCCTCTGGTGTGGGACAGAGAAAAACCAATATTTTTATTTAAAACAGGTTGATTATAAATGTGATCTCTTTCTAAAAAAGAAAAGGGGATATGATATAGATATATAGGAGAATGTGGAGATGATGAGATAAAAGGGTAGATTAATGAACCTGCTTTTAAAGAAAACTTGTTTGAAATGTCTTACATTGGTATAGATTTTAGTTCATGTTTAAAATGTTTTACATTGGTATAAATTTTAGTTTATTGATACAAACTTTAAGTTAATTTTGTTATACTATATATATGTTTCTATTCTTGTTTGAGGTATTATGTTTATGTAACTCATTTAAAATTGTAATGGATAATTAAAAATAGATTAATAATTAGTCATCTATGATAATCATATTTGTAGCCATGTTAGTTAAGTCTTCTAGGTATACATAGATATATTTCAGATAGATAGGTAATCTTCAAACACTTCATAGACCTGGAGAATATGGCATTTAAATAACTTAGAATTCTGTTGACGCGAGACACAATTGCTCCTGGCTGCACCAATTTGATCCCGAGAGAATGTTGGGCTTCTAAGACATTTCCATTGGGAAGTTTGTCTTCTTGGCACAAAATGGCCTACTGGGCAAAGAACTGCCCTTGCCTTGATGGCTGACAGTACAAATGCAATGCTGTCCTTTCTGGACAAGCGGGACACAAGGAAAGCGACCACTGTACTCTGCCAAGACAGGGTAAGATGGTCTTTCAGAAATCCTGCTTCTGAAAATGGTCTGTCAGATACTCTAGGCCTATAGCCAATTTGAATGCACCAACAATGCTGAGAAACATTAGGTGACTGTCCAGGCTGCCAGCTGTCTTGGTCTACTCTTGCAAGATTCCCGAAAGTTGCTTGCATCCATCTACCATTTCTCAGGGACCATTATGTTCCTTCTCAGGTCTTTGATGTGGTTGAAAACTAGATAGTTGTAATTTCCTCAGTTATGATAAAAGATAAGTTAGATATAAAACCTTAAACTCACAAATATAAGATAGATAGGACATCTTCTTTAATATTGTAACTATAATTCTTGCTCGGTAATTGTCTTGTTATATGTAATTTTACCATGTTAAAGTTAAAACCTTCCTTTTTAAAAAAAGAAGAAAAGGGGAAGTGCTGTGGATATTGCTCTATATATAAATAAAACACTGGTTGGCAAGTGGCCAGGCAGGAAGTAGGTGGGACAAGGAGAGAGGAGAATTCTGGGAAGCGGAAGGCTGAGGGGAGAGACACTGCAGCCACCGCCAGGAGAAGAGCATGTAAAGACGCTGAGAAGCCACCAGCCACGTGGCAAGGTATAGATTTATAAAAATGGGTTAATTTAAGATAAAAGAACAGTTAGCAAGAAGCCTGCCACGGCCATACAGTTTATAAGTGATATAAGCGTCTGAGTGATTATTTTATAAGTGGATTGTGGGACTGCGGGGCTTGGGGAACCTGGAGAGAAGCCCTCCAGCTACACCTTATCTCAGGCAGATATGAGCTGGATCTGTTACATCTTGTGTGGAACAGCCTTGCATGGCAACCTCCTCTTGTCCTCCTTTCTCTAAATACTCCTGGTTTCTTAGACTGCTTTTTAAATTATTATTTTGAGAGCATTTTTTTTAAAGTAGGTGCATCTGTTGTATTTTTAAAAAGCAAAAAGGAAGCCACATCAGCAAGCTGAAAAGTACTCATAGTCTCTTCAGAATGTCCCTCAGACTTGTCCCCATGCTCCTGTTGCTATTGCCAGGCCAGCCAGTGCTCACCTGCTCCTGTGCCTCGTGTAGGAAGCGCTTCCTGGGGTCTTCTTGTTGTTGTAGCTTCTGCTCCGTGTGGCTTTGTGCCGCACAGCTCTGCTCATGTAAGTGGCTCTCTGGGGTGGACTGTGATGTCCCTTGCTGTTTGCAGAGCTGACTATGTGGAGTGAACATTTTTTGATAATGTCTTTCGCTCACTGATTCAAAAGAAGATATCATTTGGAAGGGTAGTGTGGTGTTTGGTTCTGACAGGGTCCCAGCGTTTATTCTGTCTGTGCTGATCAAGGCTGCTGCTCTGAGTTAGCTTCCTAATTCAGACTTTCTGGGGCCAATGCCCTTGCCTTCTTCCTCTTCAGTTTCAGGATTGGTAATAAACTTTGAGACATGAAGGCAGGACAAAGGCATGCATCTCTTTGGGTGCTTAAAAAAAAGATTCTTTGCAAAGGGCTTGTTTCTTAAACTCTACCTGGAACGTCATCTACACCTGTAGCCTGTAGCTGTTTTACATGCCAATCCTTTGATGACTTCTAAAGGATTGCCCATAGAAGTTGACGTATGGTAAACTTTTCTGTTTTACCTGAACAGCTCTGGGGATTTTTGTCCTCCCAGAAGATTGCAAACCCTCCTGACAGTGCTAAACATGCCTGCACCGGGGTCTCTAGCAGCCATGAAACCTCTGTCTCTCACCATGTGTTACAAGTATGTCCTCCTTCTCTTCCTTTCCCTTTCCCTCATGGAGAACCAAGCTCCCGTTTGTCTCAGATTTGCCCACAGTGGAAGGGGAAGTCCTGCTCGTGCCCCTGGGTTCTGCACAGACTCTACTTTGCATATGCATTCTAGTGTTGTGTGTGTCCCTCTGCAGAACTGTCCTCTGAAATCACAGCAGCTGTGATGACTCTAAGACCCTCACAGGATCAGGCCTTTTTTTTGTTTTTCGAGACAGAGTTTCTCTGTGTAGTTTTGGTGCATGTCCTGGAACTCACTCTGTAGCCCAGGCTGGCCTCAAAATCACAGAGATCCACCTGGCTCTGCCTCCTGAGTGCTGGGATTACAGGCATGCGCCACCACCGCCCGGCCAGGATCAGGCTTTTAATATTCCCTGGGAGGAGCTTGCAAAGATACATGAGCAGTTAAAAGTTGAAGGGATGGAGACCTCTTCAGTTGTATAGCTTCCAGGAAACTGCCCACATTCCTGTAACTTACCCCAAACTCACCACCTACATTTGGTCTGCCGTGGATGCCATATTTGGGATGAACAGATGTTTGCTCACCTCTCCACGGGGAAGTTCATAACCCCAGTGCATTGGTCTGCCAGCCTTTTAGTGCTTTCTCCCAAACACCCACCCTGTGAGTACTGGGTGCTGAGTGCTGGGTGCTGAGAGCTGGCTTTGTGTTTAGCTGCCACAGTGCTGAGTCTCTCCTTGTATTATGAAATGCAGTGTTATCATTTCAGTTATTTTTAAGTCTACTTTAAAATAACCAAAATATTGTTATTTCCCACTTGTCTGGAGCTCTGCTTTGAGTTTCTTTTTTTAATCCAGTGTGTGTTTGGGCAACAGTTTCACAATTGAAATGAATTTTTTTCCCTTCCTGTCAGTTTAAACTTAGGTTGTTGGTATTTTCCCTCATTTTATCACTCGGGAGGCAGATGTTACTGCTTCATGATGTTATTTTCTTGCCGGGTTACTGGTGGCCTTAGCATCATCATCTCTGGCTCTCTGTGGTTGGGGCTTTGTTCCAGATGTTCTACTAAATGCTTGACACACATTTCTCATTCAGTTCCCACAGCAGCCTTAGAGGTAGGTATGGTCATTATTATTCCTGCAGTGTTACTATTATTTGTGTCAGTGAGAAAACAGAATCAGAGAGATCACCCACCTTTAGCTAAGCAGGTGGGGATAGCATGAACATTCCTGCTTGCAGGGGCCATGTCTTAATGTCCTCACTGTGTGTGTGTGTGTGTGTGTGTGTGTGTGTGTGTGTGTGTGTGTGTGTGTAATGCATGCATGTGTGTTTGTGCTTGCACGCAGGTGCACATGTACCTGTGTTCAACTTGTAGTGGCCAGAGGTAGGGTATCTTCCTTGACTGCTCTCCACTTTATTTTTGAGACAGGGTCTCTCACTTACCCGGGAGCTCATTGAGTTGGTTAGACTAGCTGGCTAGTGAACTCTGTGGATCTGCCTGTCTCCACCCTCTTTCCTCCAGTGCTGGGGTTACCTGCTCCTGGCTTCCCCATAGGTCCTAGGGAGTGAACTCAAGTTTTCATGTTTGTGTGGAAGCGCATTACTGACCGAGCCATATGCCCAGCCTCCATGTCTCCTTCCTCTACATGTTTTCTAGGTATGTTCAACAAGTACACAGAATTGTTTCAGAGTGCAAAATAGTGCCTGCTGCTGCAGCCTGGCTGATCACGCTGGAAACCTGGATCCTCTGTCAGTCTACACTCCCCTCTATCATCACCGGGTTCTGCTTATTTCAAGAACATCTGTTTAACCTACTGCAGTGTCGTAATCTGGCATATGGGAAGGATATATTCATGGCTTATATCATTATCAACATAAAATTACCCCTTGGGTAACATTTTCATTTTGCCACATGATTTAGCCTGCGTGGCACTAATACGCTGCTTTATTTTTCTTTATTTTGTTTTTGCACTGTACTGGGGGTTGAGCCAGGGTTTGCTCATGCTAGGCAAGGACTCTACCACTGAGCCACATCCCCAGCCCTATTTTTGCTTTTAATTTTGAAACAGAGCCCACTAGATTTCCCACTCTGTAGCCCAGGCAGACCTTAAGCTTCCCACCCTTGTGCTGCAGCCTTTTTGGTGGTGGAGACAGCAGTGTGCCTCACAGGCCTGCCGTTCTTGCTGTGTATTTGGGTCTTCTGCTATTTTTCATTTCAGAGTGCCATTTACCTTGAATTTGTATCTTGATTCTTCTTTTGTTCCTGTAACTGAGTACCGGAGACTGGAGGTGAAAGTTTGTTTGGCCTATGGTTTTGGAGGCCCAGTCAAGAGCATAGAGGGGTGCTGCTTGGCCTCTGAGAGCCTTGTGCTGCTGGTTCAGCTTGTGACAGAAGGCAGCCATCGTGGAAGAGTGGGCAGGACACGCATGCGCCTGGCCTCCTCCTCTTCCTCCTAGATACCGTGGGTCTGCCCCTCCATGTTTTCCTGCCAGGTCAGTCCCCTTCTCAGTGCAGATGCTGCTTGACTCGCTGCTCTTCGCTTTATTTTCCCCTCCAGTTGGTTAACAGAGTTTTCTTTCCTACTTATAACTCAGGTAGTTGCCACTTTAAGCAAAAGTAGTAATTAGACAAGTATTGGTTTAATACTGAGAATAAAACTGTGCCTGTTCTTAATGAGGAGCACATAAGCTTTTCTCTGTCCCATCTCCTTTTTGTTTTGTTTGATATCTGGGATTAGATAGATTATTGTAATGATCTTAAAATTGTCTGTGGCCTTTTCTTCTGTGTATGGGTGTTTTGCGTGCATGTATGTCTGTGCACCACTCTGAGAGCAATGCTGCTGGAGGCCCAGCATTCAGATACCCTGGAACTGGAGCTATGGGTGCTGTGGATTGTGAACCACAGTGTGGGTGCTGAGAATTGAACCCTAGTCATCTGGGACAGCAGCCAGTGCTCATAGTCACTAAGACACCTCTCCAGCTCCCTGTAATCATCTTTTAAGAGATTTGTATTTGGGGAAATGGAGAGATTCCACATATGTCTCTTGCAGAGGACCTGAGTTCAGTTCCCAGAATCCACATCAGGTGCCTCACAAAGGCCTGTAACTCTAGCTCCAGGGGATCTGATGTTCTCTCCTGACCTGAGGACACTGTACACACATGTAATTTAAATGTGTATTTGCACAGTTATTTGTACACACATAGACTGTACTGGTGTGAGGTAGTTTTATGTTTCTTTCTATTGTATACTCCAACTTTATTACATCTGTCAATTTTTTAATTTTTTATTTGTATGTGTGTGCGCATGCACGTGATAATGCACATGTAGAAATCAGAGGGCAACTTGCAGGACTTGGTTCTCTCCTTCACTCTATGGGTCCCAGGAATTGAACTCCAGTTTCAGGCTTGGTGATAAGTGCCTTTACCTGAGCCATCTCCCTGGCTTGTGCCCCAGGTTCTCTGTCTGGATTAGGCTGGAGCTTCATGCAGTTTTGTTGGCTGCTCATTATATCACTGATAATGCTTTAGGAGCCTTTGCTTTTCTGAGGATGGCTTTGCATTGCGTCATGGAAACACTAAGTTCACAATATGTAGGATAGATTCGAGGAAGCTGTGGTTTTCCTTGAATGTAGGGTGTGCCTGGTAATACTGTGTCATTGTTCCCTAGTGAACACTATCAGGGAAGCCTGAAGCCATCCCCATGGCAGACATTTATGGTATGGGGATCCTTGATGCAAAAAAGACACTTTATTGCCCCGTTGAGTGAGGAATCTGGAAGTGAATGACAGAGACTGTGTCTTGGGCTGGGAATGCTTTAACTTTTCTCAGCCCTGTCTCAAGCTTTTGATTTTCTGTGTAGTCGAAAGTTTTTCTGTGTCGCGCCTGGCCCGTGGTTGGGATAAATCTCTCACTCACAGTCCCACAGCCTTTTATAAAAGAATCACACAGAGGCTTAATATTAATTATAACTGCTTGGCCATTTGCTCAGGCTTCTTACTGACTAGCTCTTATAGTCTATTTGTATTTGGCAAAATTAAAGAAAATATTCTCTCTATCCTATATTTGTGAGTCTAAAGTTTCATATCTAATTTACCTTTTATCATAACCAAGGAAAACTATAACTATCTAGTCTTCAACTACATCAAAGACTCCAGAAGGATACAATATTACCTAAGTAAATAAGAAGTGCATTGTAAGCAACTTCAAAAAATCTGGAATGACAGAGATAGCTGGCTGCCTGGACAGTCATCCAGAGTTCCTCTGCAATGTTGGGGCATCCATCTTCAGCCTTTAGGCCTAGAGTTTTTTAGTCACTTCTCCATGTGTACTGTTGAATATCTGGCAGTCTTCTCTGTGAAGCAGGAACCTGCAGGACCATCTCGTCTTGCAGAGTTCATTGGTCACCTTCCTATGGGTCCTGAATGTCCAGTTTATATAACATACTGTCAATCAGTCAATGCAAGAGCACTTTTTTGCCCAGTGGCTAACTTTTGCCACAAAGAAAGCAAACTCCATAATGAGCTTCTTCAATGCCCATCATCTTCCTTGAAGTGTTTGGTGCTGCCAGGAGTAGATGTGTCTCATTGTTCAGAAAAGTCTTAAGTTTTTAAAACATTTTAAATGCCATATTCTGTAGGTCTTTGAAGTGTTTGAAGATTACCTACCTGACTGAAATATATCTATGTATACCTAGAAAACTTAATATGACAAGTGTGATTATCATAAATGACTAATTATTAATCTGTATTTCATAATTATCCATTATAGTTTAAATGACTTAATAACACCTTAAACAAGAGTAGAAATATACATACAGTATAACAAAATTAACTTTAAATTTTTATCAGTAAATTAAAATCCATAGCAATGTAGAACATTTCAAATAAGTTGTTGCTCTTTAAAAGTAGATTCAATAATCTACCCTTTTATCCTATCTATATCCTACCTACATTTCTATATCATATTCCTTTTTCTTCTTTTAGAAAGAGATTGACTATGACCAATAACAATTTGCAACCAACAATCTAAACAAAGACAAACATCCATAATCCACCTTTTGGGAATGTGGGTGTAGTTTTCTAGGCTACTTCCTGCTGATAGAGGGCACTGTATTCTTATGGGGATGCAAAGAAAATTAAGAATTATGGTCAAGTCCTGACTAGAATAGTCTGTGAGGCTGCATTGTCTGAGCCAGTTGTCTTGAAACCATTCTGGATGTTGGATCATCTGGGCCATGCTGTCATTGGAGACCTTCCAAGGGGTCTTGGCTGGTCAAAACATATTAGCCTGGAAGCAATCCACAGGTTCTCATCTTCTGTGGAAACAAAAGCAGAACCTCCTTTCTAAAGCAATGTATTCTTAGACATAAATTCTGAAATTGAGATACCTTTAAAATATACATATTGATTTAACTCAGCAGCTTTTACAATCAAATGTCTCTCTGCAGTTAAAATCCCAAAGACAATATAATCCAGACTCTGTGTGATTTCCATCTTTACATGGCTTATTTTTATATTATTTTTACTATCTCTTTAAAGACTTTATTTTTTAAAACTTTCTATTTCTTTATATAACTGTCTATATTCATTTTCTTCTCTCTTCCAAGCCTACATACATTTTTACACACACTATAAACCATTTAAAGTCTTGTTCCATCTGAATCTGCCTTATTGTGAGTCTGTTGCTTTAAACTGCAGCATTGCTAGGACTGAAATGGCAGCTTTGGCTGCTGGCTCCACTCACCTCAGTTTTCCAACATGGTGGTGGTATGTTTACTGCCAGCTGTGGGTCTGGGAGCCATGTGTACCACCAACTCTCGGCAACAGTGGGTCTATGCCTCCATTAAGGCAGTGTGTAGCCCAGAAACCTCTTTATTATTATTATTATTATTATTATTATTATTATTATTATTATTATTATTATTATAATACTGGCAAAAGCTAAATCCACCATGCAGTGTACTGTGTGGCTTGGCGATGCCTCTGTGTACCATGGCAGGAATCCGCCATGCTGCTTGGCTCAAGCCCGTAAGCCGTGAACCTGCCATACTGTAGCAAAGCCCACAGGCCTCCATGTCTCTGTATCACAGCTTTCCTGAGAGACACAACTAAGAAGCTGCTCTTGGCTCTGTTTTAGAACCCATTTTTTTTTTAAGCTTTCTCAGGTTTTGGGTGGAAATTCTTGCCCCATGTCTGGGCACCATTTTCTGCCTTGTCTTTGCCTGTGTGGTTGCAAGAAGGTTGCCACAGCTCCATACATCATGATCGTTTCCAGACCAGCCACCAAGGGGCAGAAGTGGGCTTTTCTTCAGTGGCCACAAATGGGCAGAAGTGGGCTTTTCTTCAGTGGCCACAAATGGGCAGAAGTGGGCTTTTCTTCAGTGGCCACCAAGGGGCAGAAGTGTGCTTTTCTTCAATGGCTCTCTTCTCTGACCTGGAAGCTGATCTGTCCCAGAAGCCTCCAGGACTTGCTGCTGTAGTCCTTGGGCCGACATCAGCTGTGGCTTCTTATGACCCAAGAAGCAAGTGAACTTTTCTTAGATCACAGGCTCACCCTCACAAATCAAAGTCCACAGGAAAGGGGGTGACAGGGCTGAGTCTGTCTTCCTGGGTAGGCACACCTGCCTGCGGATCCACAGAGGCCCCAGTGTCCTGGGTGAAAACTGAAATACAGCAGCTGTTGATGTCTAGGGGCCCAGGTCCAGCTTATTTGTTATTGTACCTGCCATTTTGTCATCAAAGGGAGCTTGATCTTCCCCAAGGCTCCAAAGAAATGCTGTTCACTCACCGTGAGTGGGTTGAGAGAGCTCAGCGGGTCACAGGCTGTGTTTGAAGAGATGGGCAGTGGTGCTGTCCTGTCCACAGTGTGATGCTAACAGCCTCCTGCTTCATGGTCACCTCCACACACCCCACGATTAAATGCCTGTCTGTCCTTCATCTTTGAGAACAGAGGGGCCAACAACGGCCTGCAGTTGCCAGCTCATCTGTTTGCCAAACACGCCAAAATACATTGGGGGCATCTATGGTCAGGCGGTTCCCAGACCACCTGCTTGGCAGAACTCATGATCTTGCCCCTCAGCTCCATGTAGGGAGAATAACTGCCACGGCCATGAGGCGCTGGCACTTGGCCTGGGGGAGCCAGGCGGAGGAGGGGAGTAAGCCACTCCCCCAGACAGCCCCGGGAAGGTTGCCCTGGCACTTAGCCACCTGGAGAGCAGAGAACTAGAGCAAATGCGGGCATGGCTGCTCTGCGGACATCAAAACTGGGCCATCCCACACTGTGGAAGCTGCCATTAAAGCGAGTCTACAGCTGAGGACCAAGGTAGGCGGCTGGTCAAGCAAGGGGGAGGAATGGATTGTGGTTCCTGTTGGCTGCTCTGCAGTTGAGCTTCTGGGAGGGGTCGCTGTCATCAGGAAGAAGGAGTGCAAAGGACTCTGAGAAATGACTCCAGCCCTAAGAGCAAGTGCATACTGCCGGGGAGGGAGACCTGGGGAGGCTAAGGGGGCACTCGGCACAGCTCTGTCCAAGGCTGTGATTTTCTCAGTGACCAATAGCTTTTGACTCTTCTGAAAGATTTCAGTTAGAATTTAGTGTCTGGAAAACATGAGACAGTAGAGAGTGTAGATAATAAATAGTCTTGAAGAGACTCCGTCCCTCACACAGCTCTGCTTGCTGAGAGTACCAGATGAGGGTCTGCAGGTGCACACTGTTCTGTGAACTGGGTACCACCTTTCCAGCCAGCCGCCCTGGAGTGTGTGCAGGGCTGGTCTGCTCTGTTGGTCTCTCTCTCTCTCTCTCTCTCTCTCTCTCTCTCTCTCTCTCTCTCTCTCTCTCTCTCTCTCTCTCTCTCTGTGTGTGTGTGTGTGTGTGTGTACCTTTGCAAAGGGTAGGAAGCTTTCAGAGGCAGAGCGGCCAGTAAGATAAGCTGTGTCTTATGTCCTGAGATGATGAATGTTGTGGTTTTGAACTTGGCTCTTATTATGTTTGCAGTGTGTGGTGCCAGGCTCCAGGACGTGAGAAGGCTGTCTTAGGTTAATCATGGTGACATGAGACAAACAAACCCAGGGTGAATAGGGCTTTGTCAGACCTGCTGGCAGCCCGACCTTTAGAAGAAGTTTAATTTCAGAGCAGCCTGCAAAGGTCATTAAATATTTTAGGGTTTGGCTTTCTGGTGTTAGAAGACTCAGAACAGTCTGAGTAGATATCAGGGCTGGCTAGAAGCCAGATGGTGGCTGGATATCCTGCCCCTGCTGTTGGGAGGGTCACTAAGAGCAGTTTGATTAAGCAAACATTATATAACAGTAGGTTTGGTTCTTTTAACTGTTTTTTTTCCCCTTCTGTTTCCATTTCTAATTCACAAGTTATCCAGTTGCTCATCTAGGCTTCTAGAAGATTCCATAGCAACCACCTTGAAATATGGAGCTGCCCTGTGTTATTTTGGTAGGCAGATTAAAAAGTTTGAGACATGCATGTGGCCCAGGTGGGGACGGGTGGGACCATTTCCAACATGCCCATGCTGCACATCTAGCTGGTGGCTGGATCTGCTCTGTGTGCTGTTGACTGTGGTCAGGGGCAGGGATGTCAGAACACTGCTACCAGAGTAGCATCTCTCCACAGGCTTCTAAAGGAAGTCAGTGTGGGGGTTTCACAAACAAAGACTAGCTTTTCTGGATGACCCAGCCATACCTCTCCTGGGGATTTACCTAGAGGACATCCAAGTCAAGATCACACAGATAAGACACTTGCACATTGGCTTTTATTGCGGCTTTGGTTATGGCAGCCCTGGTGCCACCAGCGTGGGAAAAGACAGGGAAACGGGGATTGTTTCAGCCATAAAGAAGGAACAAAGTCATGCCATTTGTAGGAAAATGGATGCAATATGGGATAATTGTATTAAGTGAATTAAGCCAACCTCAGAAAGATGTCATGTTTTCTCTCATTTGTGGATCCTAGACTTTAGATAAATACATAAAATCATATATGTATAACATAAAAGTAGAAATGAAACTGTTTAGGTTGAAACAAAGGAGACTCTTGGGAAGGAAGAGGGTATGTGGGAAATAGGCTTAACACAAGTACATGTGTATATGAGAACTTACAAAATAAGTATTTTTTAAAAATGAACCTAAGGACAGCTGCTTCAGCATAGCCCAGGTGTTTTTTTTTTTTGTTGTTTGTTTGTTTGTTTTTGTTTGTTTGTTTGTTTCTTTTTTTTTCTTTCTTTTTTTTTTTTTGCCTGGCCTGCTTGTTCAGGTCATGAACAATACCAAGCCAGGCACCCGCTTTGTACTAAGCTCTGCACACGAGTCTGGTGACTCCTGGCCAACTTGGCTTTGTGGTGGTCAGCAGTCTGTAGTCTTAGCAGCTGCCTGCCCTGTGCCAGCTCCTGAGTGGGCAACAAGTTTCCAGCCCCATATCAGTGGTCAGCTCTGGCTCGGCAAAAGCCCTAGCCACACAGTGGTAGACAGTGCTGTTCCGGACCCTTTGGGGAGCATTGTAGCAATTGCCATGGCAGCCACTGAGATGACAGAGCTGTCTTCCCCTGACTGAGAGGAACTGATCCAGCATTTTCTGTGGGCAAGCAGAAGGACGGGAGATTCAGGCCTCCAGTAGCCATTGGCTCTTCTCACAGCCGACGCCCCAGTGCCAGGGTGGGAACAGCCCTTCCTACATTCATATGCCAGCTAGGAAGCAGAGGGTCTATTTTCAGTTCCTCAGACTTTCAGAACTTTTGGCTGTTAGCGTGTTGTGGAGACTCCTGTGCATACAAGTGCTGAGTGTGGGGAGGAAGTCAGAGCAGCCACGGGGCTCCCAGCCCTTTACCTTCCCACTTGACTGCAGGAGCAGACCTCAGCTCAGGATAGAGGCAGGCACCTCCCCGCTGTCTTCACAGAGCCAGGGCGCCACTCACTTCCTCTTGGCCAGAGCAGAACTCCCCGTGTCTCCAGGTGGGAACAAATAACCCAAGTCAGCTTTGTTCCTTGTATGGGGCAGCCTGGTCTGTTCCTACCCGAGGTGGCAGGATAGCAGGATAACCCTGAAAGAGGAGGAGGAGGGGAGGCAGGGAGGAAGGTGAGCACACCAGAAAAGTGAAACAACACGGAGGATTGTGTGCAGCTTCATCTTAAAAATACATCTCCAAGGCTAGCTGTTAGCCAAAACAGAGCACATGGT
The DNA here is from genome assembly GCF_049852395.1 of Peromyscus maniculatus bairdii. NCBI lineage: Eukaryota > Metazoa > Chordata > Mammalia > Rodentia > Cricetidae > Peromyscus > Peromyscus maniculatus. The sequence continues at coordinate 58,973,611 of NC_134856.1, forward strand.
TTAATAACGTCTGCTGGGAAATAACCAGAGCAGCTAAAGGCATAAGAAAATGGCAAGTACACTTCTAAGCAAAGACGTTTTAAACTTAAAGGGAATGGGTAATTTTCTAGGAAAATGTTATTACCAGAATCACTCAAGAAATAGAAACCATGAGCTGGGCACGGTGGTGCGTATTTGCCGTCTCAGCACTTTGGGGTGAGAATTGGGAGGCTGTGTGACCTCGGGTTTGTAGGGGAGTGCCTCGGTACACAGATTGCCCCCTCCTTATTCCTGATGGAGAACAGGAAGGGACAGTGTGGCCTGAGCACAGCAGGGTTGTGTGGCAAAGCTGATATGCCCAGGCGAGCAGTGATCCTCTGTGTATCCTCTACATCAGCTCTGAGCCTGTGTAGCCTGATGCCATGTGTTGTTCAGGAATACGTATTATGTCTTTTATGTATGTGATTTATTGAAAACACACCTAGGAATGACTGAGCACCAAATCTGGGGTAGTGGTTCCCTCCACTGACAATGGGGGTTGAGGTGTAAAGGGACATGGAAGGATGATAACTGTTGATTGTCACCTGCCATTTCATGTGAGAATTCTGAACCAGTTGGCAGTACTGCAGACTGGTAAGACATGACTGGAGAGTGAAGACCTGCCTGTTTGTTATGGTCTCTACATTAACTAATGAGCTACATAACGAATGCCGTGATGTCACATGAGTTGATGTTGCCTGCCAAGAGACCTGGGGGCTCTCATCACCTTGATGACTTTATTGTAGCCAGGACTTGACCCTCACCTTAGGTATGTGACATGTTCTGGTCAATTTCTCACTGTGTGTCCTCAGCCTTACCCTTGTGATACCTATGGACAGTGCCAGGATCAGTAAGGCCATCATATCAAGGGCTGGTCACAGTGACGTCTATTACTCTTTACAAATGGACCAACAGTATTCAGATCATTCAGTCTGCGAATGTAGACTGTGAATTCAGTCTGTCCCTGAGGGTCAGCTGTAGCTTTGGTTTGCTGTTGGGAAAAGTGAAGCAGAGAAGGGAAAAGGCCCAGTATTTGCAAAGGTGAGAGTCATGTCCTGGAGAAGCAGGATTCTTCTGGACTTATTTCTAGCTAAACTACAGATTTTTAAAAATCTTTTAAGTTTACTTTTTTAATTCATATATGTATACTGTGTTTATATAGTTTCCCCCAGCCTCTCCACTGCCCCCTGCTCAAATTCATGGCCTCTTTCTCTTTAATTATTACTGTTACTATTTATGAATATATATAAATGCAACCTGCTGAATCTATTTAGTGTTGCTCGTGTGTGTGTGTGTGTGTGTGTGTGTGTGTGTGTGTGTGTGTGTGTGTATTTTCTCTTTATGTGTCTGGTTTGTCAAGTTGCCATTTTAATGGACAGGAAGCTTCCCGAATGACTGTGTCATACCAAGTCTTTGGAGCCTCAAGTGAACTAGGCCCAGAGTAGGCTTCTAGTGGTGTGGCTCTGGGAAAAGGGACCCCAGCTGCAGGTGACTCTTAACAGCTGCCACCCTGGCTCCCACTGCCTCTGGAGAGGCAAGGGCTGGCTGACAGGACCAAGAAGATTCTTTAAATGCAAAATTCATTGTTTTTTAAAGAGATTCCCCTGGGGCCCCATCTTGGTTGAGTGTGAGACTTATCTGGATTCATGCACACACTCCAACCCATGGGGTGTGCGATCCTTTGGTTTCTTCTTGTTACTCCTCTACCTTAAGATGGGATCCTGCTGAAGCCTCATGATTGCTAAGACTGAGAACCCGATGCCTTATGAATATGTAGAGGAGCTTTAATAAAATGGTGTGAAGCAGCAGCCTGCTTCTTCTAGAAATGCTTCCAGAGCCCCAGGAGACTTCCAAAAGCTCCTGGAAGATGAGCTCCTGCAGAGAGAAGGAAAACGAGAGAATAGGGCATGATTGGATGGACCTAGAATCCAGCAATTTGAGAATGAAAAATGCTGCCCCGTGTTTCTCGCATTCCCACCCAGCCCTGTAAGCCTTATTGAGTCTCTCAGCCCAGATCTGCTGGCTCAGTCATTCCTTCTGGTCTAAGTGGAGACTTGGCTGCAGAGGGTGAGGTGCCTCAAGCACAGAGCCCTCCTCCTGGAGCATTACAGGTTGGCTTCTTGACAGTGACATCATGCGGCGACTTGTTTACAGTTGAAGCTTTGCAGAATCTTTAATACAACTTTCTGCTCATTTTTATCAGTCTGCTTGTCCATGAAGGCTCATTTACAGTGAGACCAGATACTAACTGTAGAATTCACTCCCCTTTAGCCCCCCAAACAACTGCTGCACATTTTTTTGGTGATTAATTAAAAGGAACTTACTCTAATGACTAAAATTAACCAAAGACGCCCCTTCTGCAATCCTAGCCTAATTGCTTTCTAATTGCGCTGCTTTTCTTGCTTGTGCTCAAGTCTGTGGGTCTGAGCTCATTTTGTCAGTCCTAGGGGAGCACATGTGCCCTGGCGCTTGCCCTCTCAACGTCTGTGCCGCTGTCGGCAGCTGCCACTCTAGCATCCACCTCAGTGGTTGAATGTTGAACCATGACTGAGCTCCAGGGTTCTTCCAAGTCCATCTCCTTCTCCCACCTATTCTCATTCAAGATAGATACTAATTGGGACCGATGATGAAGCTGCCAGATAAACTGAGTCTTCAGTGTGTAGGGCCATGGCGGAGCCTGGGGCAGGGACTGGACCCCCGTGGGGTTCACAGTTCCCTCCTCAGTTCAGCACACCCTCTCAACCCTCCACTCTGGAGTCAGTGGCATCACCGTTGGCGACTCAGGACTCAGGCTGCACCCAGACACAGCTGACAGTTTCCTGGGGCTCTGACAAGTCCTCCACCCTCCCTAGAGGGCCGTGTAGAGACTGGGACACTGCTCTGTGCTGGCATCCCCAGACTTGCCTGCAAGAACTCCTCACATGGGTTCTGCTGAGCTGGATCCTATTGTGCTGGGTACTTGGACCATGTGATACTTGAATGTTTCAGCCAAGGCCCAGAAGAGGTGTCTTTAAAACTGGTCTTCACATGTGAGGCATCCACAGAGTCGAACGAAGGTCCTGTGCCCCCTGGCATCTTTGCCAGCCTAGGTCCTTATGGCCTTGGGCTTCAGGTAGTCTAATGTGCCTGCCCACCTGCTAGTGCTGTTTCCATGAACACAGTCGCCAGGTTACGTGGAAGCTGGCAGACCTTGTGGAGGACAGCAGCCAGTGGGTTGTGACTGACGAGCCAGTCACCCAGGCAGCCCACGCCGGTTACAGAGCACAGTGGAGAGAAATCAATGGCACCAGTCCCCACAAACAACTGCTGAGGACTGAGGCAGGCGTGTGTATGGCTGAGGTGTGTCTGCCTGAGTGTGGGAGGGTTTCACTGCTTTAGAACACACAATTTGCATGTTAGAAACCTGCTTCCACTTCATACAGCTTACAGAACTCCCTTGTCTGTAAGCAGAATCTGGTTGTATCTTCTCTTTCCATGTGTCCCATCTCTTCCAGAACCTCCCACAGCTGATGGGCTGGCCACAGTCTTTTGGTCTTGGCAGCCCACTCTACTTGTCAGGCAGGGATGATCCCAGCTGGTTGTGTCCTTTGTCCACAGGATAGTCTTTCTTTTTCCTCAGGTGTCAGCGGAAGCAGTGGCGGGTGGACCTGCCAGCCACCAGCGTGGTAATCACATTTCACAATGAAGCCAGATCAGCCTTGCTGCGGACGGTGGTCAGGTGAGGCCAACAGATAGCTCCTGTATCTCACAGGAAGGGTGGAGGTACCTAAAACAGCGGCTTCTCGGGCACAGACAGCAGGGGCTACAGGCAAGGTCATCCAGCTGCCAAGCATGGGGTATGGGGTAGCTATTGGCTCCTCTAGCCAAGGCTGGGGACCACAAGAGAGAGGCAGCTTGGAGCAGAGCTCTGCCCTTACAAGGCTCTGTCCCTCTTTCCCTTTGTCTGTCCTCAGTGTCCTTAAGAGGAGTCCACCGCATCTCATCAAGGAGATAATCCTGGTGGACGACTACAGCAATGACCGTGAGTTTCACAGCCTTACCCCTGGCGTCAGCCTTCCTGGTTTGGGGGTGTCTGGGAGGAGTGACCTAATGCAGTATAGCACGCAGCAGGCACCTGGTGCAGGGAAGAGATGCCCTCCAGAGGCCCCAGGGAAAAGGTGACTGAGTATGTGGCCTCCAGCCTAGAGCCCTGTGTAGACTCAGGGTTCACCATTCTCTGCCTCTTTTCTCTCCTTAGCTGAGGACGGGGCCCTGTTGGGGAAAATTGAGAAAGTGAGGGTCCTCAGGAACGACCGACGGGAAGGTAAGAGAGTCCCTTTCTTGCAGCACTTTGGAGATGGTGTGTATTTTTCCCATTGGTGTGACAGATGCAATTTAAGGAAGGAAGGGTTTGTTTGGGCTCCTAGTTCCCAAGGTGCAGTGCATCGTGATGGCAGGAAGGTGCGGCAGCTGGTCACAGTGGGCCGCAGCAAGCAGACAGAAATGAGTACTGGTGCTCAGCCCACTTTCTCCATATGCAGCCAGGACCCAGCCCATGGGAGCGGGCCACCCACTTTTGACCTATCTTAGAAGAGTCCCCTCAGACATGCGTGGTGACTCCTAAATCCTGTCAAGTTGACAGTCAAGATTGACTCCGGTGTTAGTGCCATCCACCACTCTTGCTCCGGAGGAGTCAGATTGTTCTGAATGACATCTGCTGTGGAAGGGGTGTCGTGAGCTTAAAGTCACAAGTCAGGGTGCTTACAAAGTATATGGGTGGGGACATTAATTAGACAAGTGACAGCCGAGCAGAGGGGACAGAGTCTCTGATGACATTCTTGGCTTTGAGGTTGGCATGCAGTGACCTCCTGAAAATCTGCAGTCACCAGGATGCTTTGTCACCTTGGTACGAGCAGACAGGCCAGGGGGGCTGGAGAGATGGCTCCACAGTTAAGAGCACTGGCTGCTCTTCCAGAGGACCCAGGTTCGAGCCCCAGCACCCACATGGCTGCTCACAGCTGTCTGTGCATATGGTACACAGATATACATACATGCAGACAAAAATGCCCATGCACGTGAAATTAAAATTTAATAAAAACAAGAGGAGCCAAGATAATTTTGGCTTGTGATCTGCAACATTCAAACTTTCTATGAAGTTCTAGTCAGTCGGGCAGTCCGCAGGGCCTTCCACATAGATACAGCTTCCTCGGGGATTCTTGTTCCCATCTCTCCTGGCCCAATGGAACTACTCAGGGGAACAGCAGTTGTCTGTTTCTCTCCCTCCACCAGAGCCCTGTCCCAGCAGATGCAAGAAAAACAGTCACAGCTTAACTAATCGGAACTGTTGATATGTAAGGCCAAATTTTCAAACCACATTTGTATTTACACATTGGGAAAATTGGCTGCTGTCTTTCACTCACAGCCGACAAGTCCCATCAGTCCCTTGACTGCAAAAGTTTAGAAAAAGCATTAAGACTTAGTTCTAAGGAGTGCAGTGTCTCCATGTTCCAGGCATGTGATATAATCACAGATCCAAGTTTGACAGCCCGCTGAGGGAGAACCGTCCTGAACAGGGAGAGAGAGCTGTCATTTCATGTTGATGTGGTTTCACAAATGCCAACTCCTCACCAGCTGTCAGTCTCATCTGTGTGGGCAGTTATGGAAAAGACTGCCTTCCCACTACAGAGTCTGGAAGCTTCTCAGTGAGACTCAGGTGTGTGACTGTTTGGAGCTAGTCCTCTTCCAGTTTCCAGTAGTCAGAGTGATGGCGTTTTGCCACTCCCCTCTAGGAGGCTGACAAGGACGCAGGAGTGGCATTTGAATCCCTAGTCAGTGCAGACTTTCTCTTCCAGGTCCCCATACGCAGCTCCAGTCAAGACAGGAAGGTGTTCTTACAAGGGTTTGTTGGTTTTTGACTTTATGTTTATGGATGTTTTCCCACATGTATATCTATCCACCACATGTGAGCTTGGTGCCAGAGGAGGGTGTCAGATCCCCTGGAGCTGGACTTACAGACAGTTGTGAACCACCATGTGGGTGCTGCAAACCAAACCCAGGTCTTCTGGAAAAACAGCGATGCTATTAACTGCTGAGCCAACTCTCCAGCCCAGCAAGGATTTTTTTTTTTTTAATTTATGTGTGTCTGTGTGTAGGAAATGTCACATGTGTGCAGGTGAAGAAGGTATCTGATTCCCCAGAGCTGGAGTTACAGAAGGTTATGAGCTGCCTGAGGTGGGTGCTGGAAACCAACTCAGATTCTCTGGAAGAGCAGCAAGTGCTCTTAACTACTGTGTCATCTATCCAGACCCCAGAATCTTAAAAAAAAAAAAAAAAAAATCATGCATTTATTAAACATTCAATATGTGCTTTACACTACGCTAGACACTAGAAGGCACAAAGATAAGTGTGAAGGCTTTTATTCCTGCCTTTGGGCTGCTTGCATTTTAATTTTGGAAATAAATATGAATGTGAAATTAGAATACAGCCTGCTTGAAATTGCAGGGCAGCACATTAGTAAGTGCATGTGGGGGCGGGGCGGGGTGGGGGTGCTCAGTGCACAGTGACATCAGTCAGGAAATGCTCATTCAGCAGACACAAAGGAAATGAGGCTCTGTAGAGAAGGACAGTCTTCAGCTGGGGCCAAAGAATAGCCTAAGGAAAAAAGAATCCCCTGAGAAAGGCACAGAGCCAGTAACAGAAGGCTCCCTGGACTCACATCAGAGCAGTGGCTGAGGCCACTGCTACCAGCCCATCCCACACAGACAGTGAAGTCCTCCTCACCCTCAACAGCTCTGCTGCATGACTCAAGTCAGTCCCTCCAGCCTGGAGTAAACCAAAGAGCATCTGATCCCCAATTCTTCCCCAAACAGCCTACCAGATAACTGGTTTCCAACTCAGTTTCTGCCCCACTCTCCCACCTAGAAAGGGGTCAACAAGGGGTCAGAAAAGAAGCAGGAAGAGTAGGGATGGAAGGGGAAGAAAGAATAACTGATAAATCACTTCAGTCCACTCAGCACTCAGAACAGTGTCTAAATGTTAGCCCTCGCGTCATCTTAGCTAAGGTGCTTCTTTGGAAAGAGCTGTACTGTTTCCAATGGTGAGATGTGGGAAGCCAGATCATGGCCTGTGTGGGACAGCAGCAGGTGTGGCAGCTGAGCAGAAAAGTACATGAAGTTCAGATGCATGACAAAGCTGTGTGTGCACACCGATCTCAAGCCCCACATGTGAACCATGGCACAGATGACAGTTAATTAGTAGCAGAGAATGTGGTCCCAAGGAGCCAAGTCTGTAGCTCCTCCAAGGAAACAAACAGATTCAGCTCACGACAGTAAGCTTGAAGTTGGTACCACCGTCCGTAAGCCCTGAGCCTAGTCCCCCCCTCCCCCGCCCCGTCCTGTGTACCAATGCTGCGACCTCTCCTCTAGTGAGTTGTAAACCCTAATGCAATGTTAGAGATCTCACCTCAAACCCTCAGGTACTGTGGAGAAATTAAAGATTAGAGAGCTGGACTGGGAGACTTTGCCACAAGTCTGCTGCTCCCTTTACATGTTCACACTTCTTCAGCCCAGACACGTCCTTCAAGGACTCTCCGTCAGCTTCTCTATTGGAAGACTCTTTCTCCTATGTTATTACAGGGTGTTTTCTCAGCTGAGAGTTCTGACTTGACTGTGAGTTCCTCTCTCAGCTCTTTAAAATGTTGTTGCAGGGTCTGCCTCTGTCTTCTATTTGTCTACTTCTTTCTTCGTGTGCGTGCGTGCGTGCGTTCGTGCGTGCGTGCGTGCGTGCGTGCGTGCGTGCGTGCGTGCGTGTGTGTGTGTGTGTGTGTGTACGTGTGTGTACCTTCAGAGGCCAGAAGAGAACACCAGATTCCCTAGAGCTGGAACTGCCTGCATATGATTGAAAGCTACCTGACACGGGTGTTGGGAACTGAACCTCAGTCTTCTGAAAGAACAGAGAGTACTTTTAACCTGAGCCATTTTTCAGAACATTGTCATAATACATATTGTCTGTGGGGCGTTTACCCACCACCCCCACAGCTTCCCAGAGTTTTCTTGAGTGCGAGCAGCAGGAAATATTAGATAGAAGGATTTATAGCGGAGAATCTTGTGGAGATAAACAGATAGAAAATAAAGGATAGCCTCGAGAGGGCCTGGAACCTATTCCAACGGGCCCGGACTGTCTCTGGTCCAGGGTTTTTATAGAGACGCCAAGGGGTGGAGCAAAAGACCTCCTCCCCCAGCACAGCCAAGTGCAGGCCATCTCAGACACCTGCACTCAGGCCCGTGGTCCTGATCATCCTCTATTCGGACCTGCTGGGTAAAGCCACCAGGAACCCCAGAACGGGCTCCCACAATTGTCATCCCTTGCATGTGACAGGTCGTTGGCACCTGCTACCCTCCTGAGTCTTTATTGGTGTCTCCACCTAGCCCTCATTTTCTTTATGTCTCTCCTGCTTCAGGTCTGCCCAAATCCTCTAGACTATGTAAGTTGCTGTTTTCCACAGATTTAGAGAAGGATTGGCCATCACGTCCTCAGGTGCAAATCTGGCATCGCTCTTGGACTCCGGCTGCATCTAACTACATCCCATGCTCTCATGATCACTTAAGCTTTTTGCTCCTCCTGTTTCTGTCTCCATTTTCCTGGGCAATGTATTTCTGTTGACTGTTTTCAAGTTCCCTGGTCCTTCTGCCAGCTCTGCCTTGAAGATCACCCAGTGAGTTCTCATTGGAGATAATTTCATTTTTGGAATACCCAGTTAACTCTTCTTACAGTTTCTACTTCTCTTCTGAGATTTCCTACCTGTTCACTCATTAAAGCCATCATTTCCCATGAGCTCTTGAACATAGTAATAGACATTTTTAAATCTTCATCTTTTAATTCCAACATCTGAGTCATCTCAGGGTGACTTTGAGTGGAAGCTTGTTTTCCCCCTCTTGGGTGTGGTACACATTCTCTTATTCCTTCTCTTGTCTACTGATGTCTCACTGTGTGATGAATGTTCTGAATGATGTACTGTAGATATTCTGAGTCATTTCATTTTTCTCCATAGAATATTAGCCTTTGATATTCAGGGAAATGTAATCACCAGCTGTGTTCTTCACTTCTGAGACAAAATTCCTAAAAAAGAAACTTAAAGGGAGAAAAGGTGATTTGGGCTTATGGCTCAGGCTTTCAACCCATGTCACTTGGTCCTGTCACTCGGGCCTGAGGTCAGGTCAGCACCACAGTGCAGAAGACTATGGTGGAGCGGGATTGCTCATCTCTGCTCAACCAGAAAGCAGGGAAGGGTCTGGGAAGATGTACCCTTGTAGTGACCCAGTTCCTCCAGCCGGGCCCCACCTACATCGCTCCATCTCCATCTCCCATAGTGCCACCACATCCATGTCATCCAGTTTGACATGGATGAGTTATTCACTGATAAGACTGGCAGCCTTTACAGCCCACTCACCCCTCAGCACCACACCTGGGGACCAAGGCTTCAACATGGGAGCTTTTGGAGGGTGCGGGTGAGCTTAATAGCCAAGTCCTACACTGGCTGAAGACCTTGGGTTTACACATGATGTGGGTGCTTCTCTGTACTTTCTGTTCAGACAGGTGCATTTTGAGTAGAGCCCTTATTCACAAAACAATTGTATTCTAAATGTGATCCTTCTATAATTTCTGTAGGAGGGCAGAGGTTTTTCCCAAACATTGTTTACTCAGCAAGAGTAAATAAGAGTAAACTCACATTCCAAAGCCTGTGTCCACTGGAGAGAGCAGCTGAGGCCTCGGCCCCTCTGGCCACTGCTCTTCTCCAGCTGCTCTGCTCCTGTGGCTACCTGAGCCAAGAGTCAGCGACAGGTGTCAGGGGCTTCTCACCAGATTTGGGGCTTTCTTGTTTTCCTTTCCAGCCATTCCAGAAGTCCTGCACTTGGTCCCCTGACACCTGAAGCTGGAAGAACTGTATTGCAACAGGTGGGAGGGGACTCTGGGAAGTGAGGGCAAGCCCACGCAGACCTGGTCTCACTCTGCGACTCCCGCTTTCAAGCATTGAATCTCCCCAAGTTTCTAACCTGAGTGACTTCTTGGAAGCCCTTTCAAACAGCCCCACAGTTGTATCCATTTCCTGAGCCAGGGTTCATATGGCTTGGAGTTGGAAATCTTATCTTTTTCCCTGATGTAACATGCAGTTAATGTCTTAGTTAGTGTTTCAGCTGCTGTGAAGAGACAACATTTCCACTGCAACTCTTATAAAGGAAAACATTTAATTGGGGCTAGTTTACAGTTTCAGAGGTTTAGTTCATTATCATCAAGGCAGGACATGACAGCATGCAGACATGGTGCTGGAGAAGGAACTAAGTTCTACATCTTGATCTGCAAGCAGCAGAAGGAGACTATGTCCCACGCTGGGCACAGCTTGAGCATGAGACTTCAAAGCCTACCCCCACAGTGACACACTTCCTCCAACAAGGCCACACCACCTAATAGTGCCACTCCCTATGGGCCAAGCATTCCAACCCATGAGTCTCTGGGGACCATTCCTATTCAAACCACCACAATAAGATTAATCAAAACTCCATTTTACTACTGTAAAAAGGAACTTAAAGCAGTCGTCCTTGCTCACCGTGAGGGATTCACATCCCATCCAGATGTGGAGTGTCTCCCAGGGTCAGTACAAGGCTGACGAAAAGACTGTGTCATGATGAAGTACTTGTCAACAACTGTTCACAAGCCTTAGCTGGGTTTTGACTTGATGCCCCTGTTTTATGAAAACAAAGCTGTTTACATTGCAGCAGATACTGTGACCGCCAGACCTGGCACCATTAGCTGTCAGGGTGTGGAATGGCACCTTCCTTATCTCAGAAGGGAACTGGAGTCACGACAGCACAATGTTTTCAGATCATGCTTTGGGTGTTTGCTAAGGTAACTTCCTTCCTCCAGGTCAGTAGCCTTAGGAAAGTTGTCTTTCCCATCATCTGATGAGCGCTTTGAAGTCCTGCTGGGCCTCTACCCCAGAGACTGCAGAGCAGTGCTATTATACCCACAACTGATGGACAGCTCTTCTGTGACAGGGCGTTGGTGCTGCTGGCCATGCCAGGAAGGCTCTCAGGTGGAGCTCTCTCATGTACTTTGAACTTATCTTCACAGGTCTGATGCGCTCTCGGGTCCGGGGTGCCGACGCTGCCCAGGCCAAGGTCCTGACCTTCCTGGACAGTCACTGCGAATGTAACGAGCGATGGCTGGAACCGCTGCTGGAGCGGGTTGCTGAGGTGAGCCTCGCTCACACAGAGGGTGTGCTGCACACAGTGGCCGTGGGTTTTCTTGACACTGGGAAGGAAGCTGGTGCCCTAGACATTGTTTCATGGTGTCCCATTGATACAGAACAGTCACTTTGTCTGAGGAACACAGGTTCCTTGAAGCTGGCTGGAGCCTGGGAAGAAGTGGCCAGTCACGGGGGAGTACCTTCCCTGCTCACATGCAGGAAGATATGTGGCCAGCAGGGTAGCCCGTTGGTAGGAGTACCATCTGATGGGATGTCTGGAGAAGGATGGGGGTGGCTGCAGTGATAGTCCTCTACCCTGGTAAGGACAGACTGACCACCTCTTCCAGACCTACAAGGAGAAGCAAACAGGTTACCACAGTGCCCTTGGTGGGCTTGTCAAGTGGCCTTTGGCCTCACTCTGCCTTCTAGAAGCATCCCCACTTGTACTGTGTTTAGCTTAGTGTTATTTCTCTTGACTTCTGCTTGCCTTCCTGGCTTGCCTTCCTGGCTGCTATGGAAGTGCTTCCTTGGGGCAGTGAAGTGAGCGTATGAAAGGAAACAGTGAACGCGTTCTGCCTGCCACACAGCACAAGAGCAACAGCAACAAGTCGCAAAATACTAAGCGACCAAAGGTTGCTGGACGTCCTGTCTCTGGCCTTACTGGGCTCGGTGGCACACTTCGTGCTTCCCCTCATCTGATCAGCGAGGACACTGGCCTTCAGGGGACTTGAGTAACGTCCAGAATCACGTGGGGGTCGGTCAGGCTGTTGTGTAGGCTCTGCTCCACCCTTAGCCAGGCCCCCCCTCTCTTCCACACCCATCTGTGTCAGGCACCTGCCCTGGTGGTCTAACCCACAGCTTCTCACTCTGCTAGGCCGTCACACTAGAAAGCAGAGCTAGGGCTAGCTTCCCTCCGTGCGGAGGTTCATGGGGTTGCCAGCTCACGGGAGATGTCACAGTCCCCTCCCCTTTATTCCCCCATAGCTGAGGGGTTCTTGTAATCTCTTCTCAGCAGAAGGAGTGTAAAGCAGATGATGCTCAGCTTTTCAGGGCCAGCCTGATCTCCATGGCCCAACGCTTGTTTCCCGTCAGCCTGCAAGCAGGCAGGTGGGACTTTGTACCACCCCTGAGCAGTGCAGAGCTCTGCCGGTCCTGTTGCTGAACCTCTTTGAGTCTTTCTCTGGCTAACAATACTCTGTAACTCAGAGACCACACGCCTTCTCTTTTATCAACTGTCAGCATGAGGCAGAGCTGACATGAAGGTCTGAAGAGGTCAAAGGCCTTGTGTTTGGTCTCAGCAAAGGGGCACTGTGGCGTGAAAAAACGGGTCAGTGGAAGGTAGGCGTGTCTGGTGGAATCACAGGAGTTGAGTTAGGGTCGGAAAACTCCAGTCAGTTGCTGTGGAGGTGATGACTTCCACCTCTCATGCCGTCTGCACCCAGAAATTGTTCCTGGCTTTGGGGTGGAGGCACTTCAGCCATGAGTTCATTCCTGAGCTGCTCCAGTGTAGTGAGAGGGTGGCAGCCATAAAGTGGCCGAGCTTAGCTCTGGGACACTGAAATCTACCCACGGTTGACATTTAGGAGTTGACTCGGGGCCACTGCACAGCCTGGGCCTTTAGCTGGGAGAAGAAGTAGCAGAGTGTCCCGTTCTCAGCTGTCCCCTCTCATGCCACCACCCTTGCCCATCTTGCGACAGTGGCATCTAATGGGAAGGCCTGTTGGGATGGTGGCTTTTGCTTTGCTGGGGTCGTAACAAGTATTCTTTCCTTCCTTTGTCCCTGCCCAGGACAGGACCCGGGTTGTATCCCCCATTATTGATGTCATTAACATGGACAACTTCCAGTATGTGGGTGCCTCTGCTGACCTCAAGGGTGGTAGGTGTCAGCTGTGATTGGTCTACCTGCTGGCTTGTTCTGTCTGGCTAGGCTCCTGACCACTGCTGTCCTGTGGTCAACAGTGACATTGACAGCAGAATTCATATTATAGTGTGGGCTCTGACTGGTACCCCACAGAAGGGATTGGCCCAGCTTCCCCGGCAGAAACACCAGCCCCATCCACCACCCTATCATCCTATCCCTCTCTCTCCTGGAGCTGTTACTACTACAGCTAGGGGACTGTGTGACGTCCCTGCAGATTGGAGTAGAGGAGCCTTTACCACTCCTGGGCTGGGCTGAGGGGCTCCAGAGCTGCTACCAGCAAGAAACTACATAACGCTGAGGATTTGCAGAGTGGGCCTGGAACCTGTTTCTGTGTCCTCCGCCTGTCCCAGCCCTTCCTCTTATAGCCTACATGCCCTGCCAGCTTGCTGCCCTGGAGTCCTGCCATCCTGCTGCTGGCCTCCTTAACTGCCTGCCCACCAGGGGCTCGTCCTACCTTTGTGCTCAAGCTTGGACCATGGTCCTTCCTTCCCAGCCACCCAACCACAACCTGCTTCACCACTGGGTGGCCTTTGTTTTTGTGAATGGACCAGCATGTTCTGGGGCCACATAGCCTACAGATGTTACCTTCTTGTTGTCCTCCAGGAACCCTCGAGAAATTTGTCCAAGATTTTCCTTTGCTTCTTAAGACTTGTTGAGGCTCCAGTGGGAAGGAGACTGTATTAGCCATGGCTGTGAAGCCATTGCTACACCCAGATGGAGCGGGTTATACTGTCCCCTGCTCTAGCAGCCCATATCCCCTAAATCCACAAAAGCAAAGAGTAGGGTGGAAGACAGCTTCCCCCCCGCCCCCCACTATTTAGCTAAAGCTGGCCTAGAACCCAAGATCTCTTGCCTTAGCAGTTCTCATGAGTGCTGAGATTACGGGCCCGCACCATCACACTGTCACACTCAGCATGTAAGATCTTGTGTCGCTGGGCCCTGAAAGGTCCTGGTCCAGGCCTGGAGAGCATGGGTCCCACGGAGGTACTATGTGCTGTACTGTGCTTCTGGGAGCCAATTGTGATTTATCCAGCTCTGACTGGTCCCTAGGTCCCAGTCTTGTGTGCACAGCCGTTGTAGGTACAGTAGCATCACACACAGTTCTCATATTTCACATTTGTTCTTAGACTTTTTAATGTTAGAAAATCCAAGCCAGGCATGACGGCATATGTCTGTAATCCTAGCACTCAGGGGCCTGAGACAGGAGGATTGCTGCAAGTTCAAGACCAACTTGGGCGAAATAGCAATACCCTGTGTCAAAAAAAAAAAAAAACAACACAACGATCGGAGGGGTATGAAAGGTGGTTCAGAGATTATGAACACGCACTACACTTTAGAGGATCTGAGTTCAATTCCTAGCAAATCAGGCGACCTAAAACTCCAGCTCCCAGGGCTCCAGTACTCTCTTCTGGACTCCATGGGCACTTGCACCCATGTGTATAACCACACACAGATCCCTAATCATATATGTAGTTTTGTTTTGTTTAAAGAAAACTCAGACCTGTGTTTGCTTTGGAGGGTTGGGAAGATTTCACTGGGCCCCATACCCACCCTGCCACCCGCTTCCCTGGCCCACCCCATCACCCCAGTTGTTCCCCTCCCCCCTCATGCTCTTCGTTTTGGTTGGTCAGTTGGCAGGGAGCCCTGCCTACATGGGTTCATTGTCCAGCTGCTAGGTTAGGACAGCAGGCCCAAGAGATTGTGTCTTCTTCTCATGGCTCTTTCTCTTCTGGGTCGGCAGGTTTTGACTGGAACTTGGTGTTCAAGTGGGATTACATGACGCCAGAGCAGAGGAGGTCCCGGCAGGGGAACCCAGTCGCCCCTATAAAGTAAGTACAGGGTATTGCAGGAAGCCCTCCTGGGGAGAGCCCAGACTCTGGCCCCTGCAGCAGTGTGCTTCCAGGTACTGGGGCTCTGCCTTCTGGTCCCTGGCCTCCCCTCAAGGCCAGCATCTGCAGCAGGTCATGCGGTGAAGGAGGTTTTAGGTCCACTTCCTTACAAGGCATCTCTGATGGTTCCATGTTGTCTCCTGTTTATGATGCAGTGTTTTCTGTAGCAGAGTGGAACTGTGTACTATGGCCTTTAATGTTACTGCTGTGGTTACCTCATAAGGTGAGGCGTGTAAAAGCCAAGGGTCTCAGTCTCTGTGGGACCTGAGGCGGTGACTAGAAGTCAGTGGAGAATGGAAGACCCCCCTCAGAGCACAGATGTCAGCCTGTGGTGTGAGTCTAACTTTGCCTTGCTCTCCTTCCTCTTCAGAACCCCCATGATTGCTGGTGGCCTGTTTGTGATGGACAAGCTCTATTTTGAAGAGCTGGGGAAGTACGACATGATGATGGATGTGTGGGGAGGAGAGAACTTGGGTATGTACAGCCCTCTGGCCTCAAGTCCACCGGTGTCACCGTGGTGAAGTATGGGAGGCAGGGTGGCATGTTAGCAGTTAGGGAGGCCCCAGAGCAGCCATTCAGTGGGCAAACCAGCTCTATATGTTATGTGAGTCACACACTCTCACCACAGGGGTGACAGTAAGATGCGCCCCTGACGTCAGGGTGGAGGAGACTAAAGCTCAGGTCATCCCTGCACCGAAACCAGATGCTTGTCACATCCTTTGACCTGAGGGTTTCCGCATGGCAGTTTCCAGGGCTCTGGTTGATTGTGTAGAATGGTAATGGAGCCGGGCTGCTGCTGGGTTAGCCAGCTGTAATCACACATGTCACATGGATGGGTTCTGATGTTCAGAGCCTTCTTGTGGGGGACCTGCCTCCACCTTCTCCCCCCAGGGTACTCTTGAGTGAAGGATAAGAGATTTAGATAGAAATATGGAAGGGAAAGAGAGAGAAAAAAACACAGGATAGCCTCAGGAGGGCCTGGATCCTAATCCACCAGCCTCTTCTGTCTCTTCTAAAGGGCTTTTTAAAGAAACATAAAGGGTGGAGCAAAAGACCTCTCCCCAGCACAGCCAAGTGCAGACCCTTCCAGTCACCTGGTAACCACACACGTGGTCAGTCCATCCCCTTATGCAGCCCTGCTGGGTAAAGCAAGCTCAGATCTCACTAGGAAACCTCTGTGGACTCCCACCTTCTCAACTACTTTTGGGAATAAATTTTTTTAATGACCCATGGAGGTCATGTTTGCCTAGGATTGGGACATGGTCACGTTACAGGTGGTGGTCTGCATAGACAGCTCTCTCAGCTGTCTTGTGTGACAGATGAAGACGCTGGTCAGCTTGTCTGGTTTGCTTCTTGTTTTCCCTGAAGTCTTTGATCTCACGTGCTTGTCATTCAGACCTGACCCCTCACTATCAAGAGTTTAGTTTCTTTCGTTCTTACCCAGGTGTGCTCTGAGAGGAAAGGGACAAGGAGGGGGAGGGAAGGGACACCACTGTCACTTTGAGTAGATTTTCTTGTGACAGAGACTTTGATAGTTTCTGTTGGCTTAAAAGAACAGCTTCAGCTAGCCCGTCGTTTGAATAGGTCTTTTGAAGTTGAAGTTGGTGGAGACGTTTCATCTGGTAGGAGGCCTCTGCCCAGCATGATGAAAAGCTGCTTCTAGCTCTGGCTCCATGGGAGGGAGAAGGAGGAGTCAAGAGTCAGTCTCTTTCCCATGTTTCAGTGCGATGTTGGGCTTGGGTGGGCTTGGGTGAAGTTTTATGAGCAAGAAAGGCTTTGAAGTAGTGAACCTGAAAGGCCCCTGAGCCTCTGTAGGTTCCAGGGGCTAGAGCCACCCTGTGGGGCAACATGTGTCAAGAACTCGGGAGGCCACACCTCAGGAACTGGTGTGGCCCTGACAGCACAGATTGACAGACGTACTCTGCCAGTCTCCTGTGAGTCACCCTACAGAGGCTGATTTATATATAAGGTGACCTGGTCTGGAGCCCAGAGAGAGAAGAGTACAAGTTTGATGTCATGGGCTTTTGTTTTGGTCTGTTTAATAACCTGGGGGGTTGGGGAAGGTAAGACCCTGGAGTAGAAGTCTTGCCCTTCTAGGAGGTCTGATGTCCTCTGGTCCCTGGCAGCACCCCCTGGGGACACTTGAAGACTGAGCAGAGGGTTTGAGCAGGACTATCAGGCCTGTGGTATGAATCTCCCCTCTGCAGAGCTCTGCTCTCAGCTCCTTTTGCTGGCCACACAGACTGCTGACAGTTAACAGTCCATGCAGGTTTGGTGGCTGTGATGTTGGGAGAAGGAGAATAGGATGTCTGAGAAACATCAGAGCCATGTCTCTGAGCCATATGTGTTCACATGGCAAGACTGCCTGTTTTCCTGACCAACAGTACCTTATGTGGGAGCAGTTGCAGAGGGGCAAAGGTGAGATGCGGGACAGAGCTATCCTTTAGGCAGGCTCTGGTGATGTTAGGATGGGTGCTCTGTGCCTCCAGTGCCGTAAAGGAGAGGCTCGTGGAAGGCATACTCCAGGCCCAGAGTCTGCAGGCTAAGAGCAGAGTGGGGATGCCCAGAGCTCATGTGGAATCACAGTTGAAAATAGCCTACCTGGCCTCCAAGCTGCCCCTTGCTAGCTCAGCAGATTCCCTGCCCAGAAAGCTCATTGTTGAGTCTTCCTGTAGGCACACTCACATGAGTTTTCTTCCTGAGATACAGAGTGTGTCTTACTCAAAGTGTTGTTGGCTGCTGGGAAAGTTGAGAACCACCCCCTGCATCTGTTCAGGTGGGGCTGGCCTCACAGTGCGAGGGGACTGGTTGATGGGATCTGTTCTTCCCAAGGGAATTCCTGCTGTGGTTTTAGCTTGCCCTCCCCTCCCCCACTCCTGGGAGGTCCTCAGACAGCACTGACCAAGTGACGTCAGACTCCCAGCATGCTGCTCTAGAGGATTTAGCCCTCCACTAACTATGATTTGCAAAGATCCTGCCTCATTTCCTTTTCTGTTCCCATGGGTAGCTGTACTGGATCTGTAGATTTCTCATCATATCAGCATGTGTTGAGGGATATGGCCAGTGCCCTAGAGAGAAGCTCTCTCTTACAGACTTCATGGTGTCATTCAAAATGGCACTTGTTGGTCTTCCTGTTTAAACTAGTTGTCTTGCTAAGGTTAAGGGACTGTCCCTGGTCACCACCCTGGGAACTTGGTTGGCACCTGGACCTACTGATATATGAGAGTAATGGGCAAGGATTCTTCTTCCCTGGAAGGAAAGCTCAGTGTATCCTGGTACTCAATGTACAGGAAATAGTGTGGAGGAACATGGTCTGTGCACCTGTCTCCAGTTGTCAGCTGTGGTGTTACTGGGATGCATGTAGTCTTAGTCTGGCAGGCATCTGCTTTCAGACCAAAAACCATCCTTTGGAGCCCCCTGGTCCAGTGTTTTCCATGCATGTTCAGTTCTGGGTATGCTATGGAGTTGACCTATCCGGGGTGCATCCAGTGTCTCCTCTGTAAGAAGTTCCAGATCATGTTCTGGAGAAGCGTCCTCTCATTCGTTTCCCTTGGCAGTTGAAAGTGAGCCATGGTAGGTGGCTAGGGTGGGGTATCTGTGCTATGGAGGCAGCAGCTGTGACTGATGGTTGGCAAATTTCCTTCTTCCCAGAGATCTCATTCCGAGTGTGGCAGTGCGGTGGCAGCCTTGAGATCATTCCCTGTAGCCGTGTGGGACACGTGTTCCGGAAGCAGCACCCCTACACGTTCCCAGGTGGCAGTGGCACTGTCTTTGCCCGGTAAGCGGTGAAAGGCCAGACCAGCTGTGTGCATTCCATTCTTCCACCGTGGGCTGCAGGAGTACGTGCTGCTGGCTGAGGCAGTATAAAAAGCAGCACTGTTCGCTAACTGTCCTGGTGGCTAACACATCTGGGGCCATGGTGTCAGCGCTGCCAAGGGTTCTCCTGATGCCCACACAGTGAAGGATGAGAGAGGAGGCTAAGGGCACACAGGAAGCAGACAGCAGAGCCCATGGCCTGGCACTGCTTGAAGCTTCTGCCTCTTGGTGTCATTTCAATACAACTAAATTTCAGCATGAGTTCTGAAGGAGCAGACACTGAAACCATCTCAGAAGACAAGTCACACAGCACCAGCCAAAAGACATCGGGGCTCATAACTGATTAGTGATTGGCGATAGATGTTAGTAAGCAAACAAAAACTGAAAAGCTGCTTAGTCCGACCAGGTTTCTCCTGGGACTCTTTGCCGGTTGCACACACCTTTAATCCCAGTGCTCTGAAGGCAGAAGCAGGTGGATGTCTGTAAGTCTGAGGCCAGCCGAGGTTCCATAGTGAGGCCCTGTCTGAAAAAACTGAGTCAGACCTCATGGGGGCAGACAGCAAAACCTCTAAGCCAAACAAGATGTTTCCAGTGTTCATCTGGTCAGCACCATGGGGAAGTGAAATTGGGCTAACAGGACAGGCTTGACAGGTTACAGACACACAGAGCTCCCTGTGGAGATGGCCCAAGAGTCCAGGCTCTAAGGTGGGGTGTGTTCAGCCTGGCAGACCTAGGGGAACATCCGTGGCCAGAGTCTGCAGGGTGTTTCCGAGGGTTCTGCCCATGCTCACTCGCCTCTGTTTCTGACCTGTCTAGAGACAGAAACTGGTGGCAGTGTCATGCCTCTGCTCTGTACTCACATATGTTTCATTTATGTATTTCATTCTTGGCTATCAACCTTTCGGGGCATTTCTGGGGTTAGCACCAGGGGTCTGAGGATGAGCACATTTTACAACATCTTGTCTCAGTGGCAGCAGTCTGGCCCCTCCCCCATTCGGGAACAACAGGAATATTTATCACTTTATGAGGAAGATGGAGGCCCCACGTGGAGATGGATTTAGTAATTACAGCTCAGACAGTGTGACAGGTTCAGCATTTAAAAGGCCTTTACTGCAGAGAAAAAGATTTACCTGCAGGGTGACCACAGCCTGCCTGCTGTGTTCATTTTGGAAGAGCATGATAGGCCATGTTTCATCTGAGCAGAGGGTCTGCTGGTGTCTGAGCCTACAGTGGCCCTTCCTAAGTGTCATGGATGCAAGCTTTCTTTATGAACTAGAGCTAAGGACAGTGAGGATCCATCCCCAGACCTGGGTTATGATGGCCCCGCTTCTTCATGCTGTCATTTGTAATCTGCACATGACTTTCCTCAGCAGAGGTCCACATGAAAGAGAGTGAAGTTAAGGAACCTCCTTCATTTCCCAGGATGTTAGTGGTGCTGTGGGAGGCTGGGGCAACCAAAGTCTCCTGCTGCGCTCTCCACTAGAGGCTCCTTCTCCAGGCACAGCAGAGGTTTCTTCTCAGTACACGTCTGCGCTATCCTTGAAGCTGCTGTGAGGGATGGTGGTTCCGTAGATTTAAGCTGAGCACCTTCCCACAGACCCTGAGGTAGCTGCTGCTTCACCATGCCACACTCGTGGGCACTGTCCTTATTCACACTTGAGCAGATGGGCACAGACAGGTGACTCTGGGGAAGGGATGAAATTAGAGTTCAGGAAGGCTGGCTTTGTTTTCAGGAACACCCGCCGGGCAGCGGAGGTCTGGATGGATGAATACAAAAACTTCTACTACGCAGCAGTGCCTTCTGCCCGAAATGTGCCCTACGGAAAGTGAGTGCCACCTGCCCGTCCCTTCAGGGGGGACGGTGGGAGCGGTGAGGAGAGCTTGCAGTGTCCACGGGGGGCCTCTACGCTTTGCCAGCAAGGCACTAGTGGGCAGCAGGTCATGGGCACCAGAGGCTGGACAGTCCATACCACACCACCTAGGCCACATCAGTCTCCCTGGCATTCAGAACTAAATGTATCTTCCTTTCCTCCAGTATTCAGAGCAGGCTGGAGCTCAGGAAAAAGCTGGGCTGCAAGCCCTTCAAGTGGTACCTGGACAATGTCTACCCAGAGCTTAGGTAAGTCCTAGGTAAGTCCTGGGGTCCTGAGTGCATTTTGTGAAGGCTGAGGAAGCAAGATGATTAGAGAGGCTGCAGGCCTCATGCTTGCTGTGAGACTGAGAGCTGGCTACCAAGGAGAGCACATGGTCTCATCCCCACAAGTACCCACAGACCCTACTCTCTTACAGCATTTCCCTTGCTCTGTGAGCCTGGAAGAATCCTAAAGCGCCCCTGATTTGGTTTGTCCCCCATTAAGAGGTAGACTAGTGAGGTGTAGGCTGTCTCTCCATGAGCATACTGTCTCCAGTTTATTCTGCTCCCCTGACCTCTCCCCACAGCTCCCTTCAGCCACTCCTGCCTTCTAGTGAGTGTAGAATAGGATTAGCAGGGATGGTGTCCCACCTCCTCGTGGAGGGTCCATGACAGAAACACTCTGCTGAGCCTTCCCTCAAAACCACCCTTCCCTGTAAGCTGCCAGGATCTCTGTGTCCTAAGGGCCTCAGTAGAGGGCCAGTGGGTCTCTGGCAACAGGCGCCGCCAGGTTATTCTCATCTTTAAGGGCCTGCCTGTTTAATCATTGCCACATAGGAGAGCCGGTTAAGGTTTAGAGTATGACCCTTAATCAGGCGACCAAAGTCTCTCAAGGTGAGGCTAAGCTTCTGTCTCCTACCTAAGCACACAGCACTCACCATACTCTCTATCCATTTGTGTACATTGAACCACTTAACAAATCCTCGCAGGCCGTGGTGCCCTACTGGACAAGATCTCAGTCTGTTGAGAAATACAGAGAAGCAGGCTTGAGCCCTGTGAGTGGCTTTCTAAAGGACGTACCAACCTGTTAGTAGCTCTCCTTAGCAGAACTTGAGGAAACTTCTCCGTTCTCAGTTGGTTTTGTCATTTTGAGATAGGGGTCTTGCTCTAGCCCAGGCTGGCCTCAAACTCTCTCAGAAATCCTCTTTCAGCCTTCTGGATGTTGGGATTACAGGCATGTGCCATCCTGCCTGGCCCACTTACAGTCTTAGGGACCCAGAGGCTGTAGCCATATCATATCAGGGGTGACAGGGAGCTATCCTCTTTTCTGCTGCCTAATTTGAGGCTGTGTGCAGAGGGTGTGGGTAAACAGGAACTACAGGGTTGCAGAGGAGGCCTCGACTCTTACAATGATTACCTTTCAGGGTTCCAGACCACCAGGACATAGCTTTTGGGGCCTTGCAGCAGGGAACCAACTGCCTGGACACACTGGGACACTTTGCTGACGGAGTCGTTGGAATTTATGAATGTCACAACGCTGGAGGGAACCAGGTAGGCGAGCAAAATGCTTGCAGCTGCGGGCCCAGAGCTCTCAGCTGGAAGCCCTGGAGTCCTATGGAAAGTCCTGGCACTGCCAGCAACCTCAGCACCCGTGGTATTGAATGTGGCCTTAAGCTGCTCATCTGCTTTGGGCTGTGCTGCAGTGGCAGGGACACACTGGTAGAGGGTGACATCGGCACCTGTTGTTCAGGCTGACTTCCTTCTTCTCCCTGGCCGCTTCCTGTCAGCTCTCACCCCTGCGATAGCCACCCCACAGTCCCAGACCTGCGTCAGCACCCATGTTTGTCACTGATGTATCGTAAACTGGTCCCCGCTTAGGAGGCGCTCAGCTTCAGCCTCTTCAGGTGGAGCGGCAATGATGGTGATGGCCAGCAGGGCTTGGACGCCCATCCTTGGCAGACTTGGTGATTGGCACAGTTCACCACTCAGCCTGGGATACCTCACCCCACAGGCGCGCTGAGGTCCAGGACCCCCCTCTAGTGCTACCCTGGACCCGTGTGCTGTGCTACAAGTGTTCTAGAACCGCAGCCAGCAGCCGCCCATGCACACGAGCCCCTGAGGTGTGCCTGCTGTGAATTGAGTCTTCCATTTTATTTAACTCTACTGAATTTGAATTCGGTCTGCCATGCGTGGCAGGTGGCTAGCACTCCGGTGCTTGGAGGGGACCTAGAGGCAAAGACGACACCAGCAGTCCCTACCATGACCGGGTGTCACATGCCACGCGGGTGAAACAGAGTACTTCCTTGGCTTTAAGCAGTACAGTGCTTGCAGCCTGGTGAGGGCTTGTTACCTGGTTTCCAGCTCAGCCTCAGCCGTACACAGGAGATGAGAGAATTAATGGCCACACTCTTTCAGGATGGCAGCTCATAAAAGCATCTCTTAAACATCTTACAAATTCAGGTTGCTGAAGGACTCAGCAGAGAGGTGGCCAGCTCTGCGCTTGCATGGGCCAATCAGATGTTTGGAGTTCAGTGTATTGCCCTTCTTAAAATAATGAGGTACACAATATCCACATATGACCTTCCTGGCCAGCCATGGCCTTCCCAGCATCTCCCCACACTTGTCATATCAAGAGTCTAGACCCTCAGTGCTCAGAGGCTCCCATGACTCTCCTGACCACAGCAGCTGTGTCTCCAGCTGCTGCCCACAGGTGGGTGTAGGCATGGAGTGGAGGGGGCAGGGGTCATGGGCTTCACATCCTAGAGCTGCATCTCCACACCCTGGACACGTCTGGAACCAAGCACACACACTGTGTGTGAGTTATATTCACCGTAGTGACAGACACACTGTGTGTGAGTTATTTTCACTGTGGTGGCACACACACTGTGTGACCGACTTTTCACTGTGGTGGTACACACACTGTGGTGACAGACTTTTCACTGTGGTGGCACACACACTGTGTGTGGCTGACTTTTCACTGTAGTGGCACACACACTGTGGTGACAGAGGACCTGACAAGACAGAGTAAGAGAGAAGGGGTCTTGTGTCCACACCTTGTGTCTGGAAGCAGACAGTAGACAGGAAGTAAGGTCGGGCTACAGAGGGCCTACCCACAGTGACTCCAAGTCCAGGTCTCTTCTGTGAGTTCCTTCCTTCTAATGTATGGTGACACGGAACACACCAATGTACACGGAGCACACCAATGTACACGGAGCACACCTTCCCATTTCAAGGCAGGAGTAGATACAGAGCAAGGAAAGATAGAGCCCTGCCTCCAGGTTCACTTGCTCATCGCTCCCCAGCCTCTCTGTCCTGCCCCCCATCTCCCCCCACTCTACACTTCTACCCTCCCACCCCCCTCTGTCTCCCCCACTCCCCAAACCTCATCGCCTTTTGCACTTCTCAGAGTCAGGAGACTGCATGTCCCAGTGGCGGCCCCGAAATGTGAGTTCTGTCTCCCTTGGGTTTCAGTGTCTTGCTGCTACCAGACTACTTGTACATTGGTAGCAAGGTGACCGTTTATCACCCTGTCCTTGTGGCCTGCGAAAGAAAAGGCAGTCTTTGGAGCACTTAATCATGCGTCTTCCATTTCCCCACTGAGGGGAATGCTGGGCTGACTGAGACCTCTACTTCTGGGTCCTGGAGGCCTTGCATGGGGTGGCTGTACCCTTAACGGATCTGGTTCATAAGTGGCTTTAGGAGGCCCTACCTTCTGGCCCCACATAGAGTCTTCTACCCAGCCACTGACACCGTAACTCTGTCACTCCCTCTCTGTCCCCAGTCTTCCCTACTTCTGCATGATCTTGTTTAGCATTCAGAGAGGTGATTGACAGCCCTGCCCTCTGTGTACAGACGCATGTACATGTGTTTGAATTGTTAAAAGCACAGGCAAGAATATTTAAATGCATTCTGACCCAGTTTTCTTGTCTGCAAAGTAGACCTACCAACCCCTCATGCAGTTCGTGTGAGAAGACTTGAGACCGCTTGGCATATAGTGAGCATCCACTTAGAGGAGCCCTGCTGTGTGTTGACATGTAGATTGTTCCTGCCGAGGGGGGGAGTTCCGGGACTTGGAGAGCACCAGGGCTCCTGCAGACTCAGCCCTGTGGATGTTTGCTGGAAGCTGCAGTCTATTACTTACAGAGTCTTCACAAATTCAACCTACGTCCATAAATCTGTTTCCAAACCCGAGCTATGTGGGAGGAATTGTGGGCGAGAGCAGGACAGTTGACCCTGACCTCTAACTTGCACTTTGAGCTAAAATACTTACTATGGTTAGTCTTGATGACTCTGTTAGCTAACTTTTCTTGTTTTTTCTTTAGTCATGTTTCTTGATACGGTTCATTCTTGTCACTATATTAACTCCTTATCTTGCTGCTCTGACCAAATACTTGACCGAAACAACTGGAGGGTGGGTTTATTTGGGCTCTTGGGTTGAGAGTCCAGTTAGTCCATCGCGTCAGTGGTGACCTGCCAGCATGAGTGGCTGCAGGAGTGGGAAGTCCCACAGCCTCCCAGAACAGAGCCACCAAAACCTAACAGTTCCCAAGGGCGAGCTTAGCAGCCAGGTGGGTGTAGGTCTGCCCCTGAGTTAGCCCTGGGGTCCTGAGTCAGGCGTCCTGATTGACTGCACTTTGATCGAGGCCCGCCTCTGACTTGTGCTCTCCTCCAGGAGTGGGCCCTAACGAAGGAGAAGTCGGTGAAACACATGGACCTGTGCCTCGCTGTGGTGGACCGCTCGCCCGGCTCCCTCGTCAGGCTGCAGGGATGCCGGGAGAATGACAGCAGACAGGTGCGTCACTTGGGACAAGGTGGTGCAGGCCCCAGGCTTTCTCGCTGCTCACAGTGACAAGGGTCACGGCTTCTCCACCTCACACCTTAGGTCACTTGCTGTCATTCATACACTGGAGGTCTCGTGTCAGAGTCCCAATTTCACTTCCTTCCTCACATCAGAGCGTTTTATGTGAAATGACGTGATTCTTAAACAGAAACATTAACTACTTGTTTTTCGTACTTAACTTCACAAAATTCTAATCTAAATGTTTAAACAGATGATCCTGCGCAAGCACACAGACTCAGCAGCAGAGTCACCCACATCCACAGAAAGTGGGCTTTGGGTCTTTAACTCTGGTCCTCTCCATGGCTAGCTGGTGTAGCATGACATTTTCCTAAAGTCCAGGGCCACAGGCATCCTCCTCAGCTCCCTGTCAGCACATCACAAAGGGAGCAGCCGTTTGCCCGCCACGCCCTGGCCTGTGTGGCTGAGTGTTTGGAGGTGTATTAATCGTCTTACTTAAGATCACAGAGTCTTAACCCTGGTGAGAGCTGAGGACCCTCTCTGTATTTGCTTCTTCCACTGGGTCAGAACTTCCTGGAAGCCTTGGAAGCTGGTCTTCTGTGCACACTCCCCTTCTGAGCCCTAGGGTGACAACTGTCGTTAGCAGCAGCAGTGCAGGGGGCCCTTCCAGCCTACTGCAGGGAGAGTCAGCCAGTCTTCCCACAGTCCCTTCCGAGAAGACAGATATGGGGAAACTGAGGCATGAGGACTACCAGAGCCATAACTAAGCCATATTCCATGCACCTGATTTCACAAAGAGAAGCAGAGGCCCAATTTCCCCGCCCAGCACTGCTAGGGGGTGGCGGCACAGCCGTCATCCAGTTCCTGTTTAGACCCGAGGTATCGGAGAAATGCTTGCGAAGGGTCCCCTCTCCCCAGTCCATCTCCAAAGCGCTGCTCCCATCTCTGGGTGCCTGTCCTTGCCTGCAGACCCCCAGCCTACCCTGTCCTCACTTGAAACAGTGGTCTCTGTGGTGCAGTTGTACGACTGAGCCATACCCTATAGGGTGGGATAGTGAATGCTGAACAGGGAAGCCACTGTGCCCTGCACCCAGACACCTAGACCCATCCAGGCTGGCATGGAGGACAGTTCCTGGCCACAGCCCAAGTGCCCTTGAGGTGTCTTTGCTATAGGCAGTGATAAAGTGAGACTTGAATCTGGTCTCCAAAACTAAAAAGAAAACAAGTCCTTGCTGTAAGCGTCGATAGAAACACCTGCTCCAGTGGTATTCTTGGGGTCCTTACCTGAGCTTCTCAGACAGGGAAAGCTGCACTTGCTCCTTCTGGGTGGGGAGTACAGCCTCAAGCCTCCACCTGTGGGGGTGTGGGAAAACGACTTCAGGAAATCCACCACACTACCACATCCCATCAGATAGACACCAGCGCTGAAGACCTCCTCCCAGGGCCAGCTGTGACTTCATTCTTTTCTTAGACATTCATCCCTGTCTAGTGGATGCTTCCACATGTGACAGACAGGGTCCCCCAGGAGCCAGAATCAGACTCTATTCACTCCACACTCTTTGTCAGGCAGCTCGAAGGCCTTGGCAGACTCCAAGCATGCTTTCCATGACAATGCAGGGGACAGGAGAACTGACAGCCACAAGGACAAGGAGGGACAAGACAGTGTAGGTGGCACAGCCTCTCGGGCTGCGTTGCCCTTGACTTCCGCTGTTGGCAAGGAAGCTGAGTGAGCAGGTGGAACAACAATCAGGAGGGTGGAGGGTCAGCCTCGTGCTGTGGGCTGTGCTTCCCACCCCCACCCCCCCAGCCTGCTGTTGGGAGGCAGCTCCTTGGCATGTCTCAGCGTGGTGCTTTACTGTTTGGCCAATGAGAACATCAGGTTTCCAGGCACATGTATGTGTACATATACACAATCAGGGAGAGGAGGCAAGAGTGAGAAAATTTAATTCCACAGTGTCAGAATTTTCAGAAATACTTACCCCAAGGAACTTTAGTGCATGCATAAAAAATTAATTAGAGCCATAGTCCTTGTTAATGAAAGGACCTGGGGGAGACCGGGGGGGGGGGGGGGGGGGGGCGGGCGGGCGGGGGGGAGAAAAATGTGTTATTTAAAAAACCAAAACAAATGTTTAAGTAGAATGTTTACATTACTTGCTAAACAATAGGATAAGGGCAACTCAAACTGCTTGAGGCTGTTAGGGCTTTGTGCGTGGCAGAGTGGGTTGGTGGGCTTCCTGGCTATGCTTGGTTTTAGTGTGCTAGGAGCATTCACAGGAGCATTGTTCTGGTGACCTGTGCCCCAAGAGTGGCGCGCAGGGCAGTGGGGACTCCTGACAGAGACAGCCTGGAAACAGCAGGTGTGTGCCTGAGAGCGGCCTGCAGACCCCACCCCGCCTCACACTCCTCCCCTGCTGTGCTCTTGTCTGTTGCAGAAGTGGGAGCAGATTGAGGGCAACTCCAAGCTGCGCCACGTGGGCAGCAACCTGTGCCTGGACAGCCGCACGGCCAAGAGCGGAGGCCTGAGTGTGGAGGTGTGTGGTCCGGCCCTGTCACAGCAGTGGAAATTCTCACTCAACCTGCAGCAATAAGAGGCCCCAAGGGCCCGCCGTCCACCTGCACACCAGCCCAGTTTGGTGATCACGTTACTATGTTTCTGAAACTTTCCGCAAAACTATATACCTCAGTGTTCCATCATGGTCTGAAAGTCTTAAGTCTTCAGCGAGGCATGAGCTGGGCTGGCGCTGTGCAGAAGAGGAAATGAGCCCCCGGGGCTCGGGACAGAGGGTCCCTCCCAAGGCTGGCATCCTCTGCCTCCCACTTTCTACTTTCTGCTCACTCCCCAGCAGAGGACCAGCCCAGTGCTGGCCGGAACAAGTGGACAAGCAGCAAGCATGTTTATCTTGAGGACAGAGGGAACGGGCAGCTGCCCTCACAGCAAGAACTCAAAAATCTCCAGTACGTTTTTTTACCCATCCAAAATCATGTGTGTGAACCAGGCATGGTGGCCAGTGCCTGTAATCCCATCACTCAGGAGGCGGAGGCAGGCAAGACCCTGTCTGAGGAAAAAAAGTGGTTTCCACAAAGCCGACCTTTCCTTGCAGACTTCCTCGTTTCTCTGTCCTTGCACCTCTGGGCACAGCTGGCCTCCCAGCCACTTCCTTCTTCCACTGACTTACTTGCTGCGTTCGAATACGGACTTTGCTATGAGTGGGACACTAAATAGAGATACACATAGAGAATGACGGTCAGTTCCCTGTGCTTCCCCACGTCGTCATCTCGTGAACCCCGCAGCGCAGCGCAGCTCTGCAGAGGGGCCTGCGCTCCCAGAGCCAAAGGTGACATCACCATCTCTGGAGCCTCACCAGCCAGTCCATGCTGCTCTGCCAGCTGCAGGGGTCCCCGAACCACTGGCCCCAGCCCCCAAACGTCAGTGTTGGACTTCAGCTAGGGAATTGTGGCTGGGTTGGAACGTCTGCTTTGTGCCCATCGTCGTCTATAAACCTAACTAGGTTACCTCTTTTGGCAAGTTATTACTTTGAGTTTTCTTTTAAAATTAGATTTCTTTTCTTTAGGAAAACTCAATCCCACAGCTTCTAACTAATGTGAGCCAGCAGGACCCCACTGCCTTGTGACAGACCAGGACCCTGGGCAGCTGTCACATGCTATTTCTAGGCTCGTAGTGGTCTGAGACCCTGTGTTTGGGTCTTTGGCACTAACTGAGCTGCCGGCAGAGCACAGAGGACCAGCCTTTTAGCGTGTGGGTGAACCCCACATGTCTGCAGCCCTGGTACAGGTGATACCCCCATATATAGCCACAGGCAGGTGCAGGAACTGTGGGTAGAGTTAGGACCATAGGGCCTGTGCATTCACACTGAGGACCCAGGCCTGTGTCAGCCACAGAGATGGCCTGGGTGCCTGCCCGGTAGGGCTGCAAGCATCACACACGAACATCTCAGGTGTCCCCGAGACCACAGGAACCATAGTTGGAGGTGGTCAGAGAGCCTGTGAGTGAGTGCTCTGCTTCCCACCTGCGCCAAAAGGGGGTGTGGCTAGTTCTCTTCTACTTGAGGAGCTCCATATATGTGCACACCATGACCACGGACCCTCTGGGAAGGCCTGGCCAGGTGCTGACCCTCTGTCTTTTCAACCCCTGCCAAGCAGCCAACAAGCGAGGCATTATAACAGACAGGGTGCCCTTGTGTCTGGTTAAGTCCACACATGTCCACCTTCCCAGGTCGGCTCTGAGGAATGTCACTCACAGGTCCAGGTGCAAGGCTGTCAAGGAGAAGGCAGGCGTGGAGTCCAAGCACAGTCTGTGCTGTTAAGCCTGACACCTCTGCACTGCCTTTATCAGAGTGAAAACCACAGGTGTGAAGCAGCGCGGGCTGATTTGAAGTAGGTGTAGGTGGAGCTTCCCACCACGCACCGGCACCCCACCCCACCCTGTGCTCTCGTCACCTTTTCCATCTGAGTGTCTGGCCACCAGGGTGCAACTCAGCCCGCCTCTGAGCAGAGGGGACTGGGCAAGGCCCTGCCGTGAGCCATGTTTACATGACAGTGTGCCAAAGTGACTCACCATGCTTGCATTGTTTCCTAGTCATCGGGGCTATCCCACCCCCCCACTCCTGTTTTTAAAACTAAAAACTCCCAGGAGCCCTGGGCGCCCGCAGGCCAAGGTGGTTGTCTTCTGTGGTGGTCCTCCAGTCTCCGTGAAGCTGAAAAGGATGGTGTCTGTGAGTATGTTTTGCAAATTCAAAATATAGTTTGGTAATTTTTTTTCCAGTTAATTTTTAAAAGAACTGCTGTACAGAGCTTGTACTTTGTCCATTTTATAGATGGAAACCATCCTTGAAATTAACTTAAATAAAGAGAAGATACTTTATAGATAATGCCAAGCTGCCATCTCTCGTGGTCTCTCTAAGGGGCGGGACCCGGCAGAAGGCTGGAATCCAGGTCTTGCTTCCGGGCACCTCCACTACCGTTTCTCCTCACTCTCCTAAAACCCACCTCTGATGCTGGGCCTGCTGTCATCTGCTGTATTAATAACGGTTGGTAGCACTGTGGAGCAGGTAGTTAGGCTGTGCCGGGCACCTCCACTACCGTGTCTCCTCACTCTCCTAAAACCCACCTCTAATGCTGGGCCTGCTGTCATCCGCTGTATTAATAACGGTTGGTAGCACTGTGGAGCAGGTAGTTAGGCTGTGCCGGGCACCTCCACTACCGTGTCTCCTCACTCTCCTAAAACCCACCTCTGATGCTGGGCCTGCTGTCATCCGCTGTATTAATAACGGTTGGTAGCACTGTGGAGCAGGTAGTTAGGCTGTGCCAGGCACCTGCCCAGCCCCTTCAACGTGGTCACACTTTACAGATACTAAGAAAAAGCTGGTGATGCAAGTGGGAACCAGCCTAAAGTTGCCCTGATCCTGTGCAACCCACTTTCTGTAGTCTGCCCTGGACATTTGGCTCACACCCTCGAGGAACCAAATGTTTTACACTTAAGTATTTAAAATGCTCACCAGCCATCTGTGGCTGCCCCATCCATCCCAGCCTGGCACATGCCCTCTAGTACACCTTTATGTGACTAGCTGTGTATCCAGGAATATAAACACTGGCCAGTCGTCTGCAGTTTGGTCCAAGATAAGGCAGTGAAGGGACTGACCAGGAGATGCCTGAACCTTCTGAGACCATAGAATGCATTCACTTCGTTATTTAAGACACCAAAAATTTGGCTCTGTGGCCATTTGTGAGATGAAGGCATGAATATAAAACTTGGTGATGTCCCAGGACCTCGGAGTACCTGAAGAGACTCTAAACCACATTTCTAAAAGGCTCCTATCCCTAGCTCTAGTCTGGGTGCTCGCAGGAGGGCTGTAGGATGGGTATACAGGAGGTCCCAGTTAGCCCAGAGCCAGACACACAATTCAGCTTTGTCATGACATGGTAGCCATGGGGTGATTTCTTTCAGAGTATTTCAGTGAGGTCCAGAAAGGCATGGGCCTTGGAGGATCATGGAAGGAGTCCTTGAGATCACCACTGAGAGGCATGTGGAATTTGGAGATACTGACTGTGGTTTGCTGAAGGACATCCCAGAAGGTTCCTTGTTACCCTTGAGCTGGAGAGTTCTCTTGGAACCATGTCACCTACAAGTAGTTCAAATAAAGATGTTCATTATCTCGTATTACAAGAAACCCAAGAGACTGGATTTCAGCTCAGTTGTGGGCTCAACACTGAACAAGCTGCCTGCTCCCCTCACCACCACCTCCCCCCCCCCCCCCCCCCCCCCCCGGCCATGGCATAGGACAGACACCTCCGGCAGTGAGTCATGCGACTCCTAGGTGGGCCCCCTCGCCTAGAGGCAGGATGTAGGCTCAGGAGCTTGGGAAGCAGATGGGCAGCTTGTGCCCTTGTCAGGGGACAGAAAGCAGACACTGCTTACTGTGCCAAGCAGAGCCTGTCAGGCCTGCCCTTGTTGGAAGGATTTGGGCCACAGGATGAATGGAACAATGACATGGTGACTCTCAGGAGGGTGGCTGCTGGCCTGCTGAGCCCCTTCCTTCCCTACTCTTGGCTTCTCTGGTACCTGCTGGCAGCTCAGGGCTCCCCTCAGGGAGGTTTCAAATGAAAAAACACATTGCAGCAGATCACAAAGCAGCCAGTCATCCAAGACACTTGCAGCTGATAATCAGCTCACTGGGCTACACTGTCCCATCTCGCCACTGCTGTGATTCCAAAGCCGCCGAGCGCATAAACGGTGTGTGGAACTCTGCAATAATTGATGTAAGGAAAATAGCTGATTTCAAAACAAAATAGATTGTACCCCCTGTCTGCAAAGTTCAGTCATAACAGGACAAAATACTGTTTCTGGCAGAGATCATGATGGGGAAAGAAAAATACCAAGGGTCTCAGAAGCACCTTGGTGTGGGTGGGCAAGTTTTCCTTGTCTGAGCTCCAGGGTGCCCCCGTGTGGCTGACAGGACACTTGCATCTCTCAGCATCCAAGCATGCCTGTTGGTGAATGTGACTTCCTATCTCTGCCTTTCAGAGGTGGGCTTAATTTTAGATACGCCCTTACTTTGACCCAAGGATGCTAGATGGGTCCAGCAGAAACTGACCTGTGAGTGGTAGATCAAGTGGGAATAATGGTCCTTGGTAATAGGTGGCACCACTCGCTCTGGTAGAAGGAAAGGTGACCTCTCAGGAGCTAGGACTCTCCATCTTGTGTACTGGCACGGGAGCTCTAGGCCCTCTGGCCCTCGGGCTCCAGAACTTTCCCAGAAACCCCTGGTTCCTGACCCTGTGAACATGAACCTAAGTCACGTCCCAGGGCTCTTGCCTGCAAATAACCTAGTGCGGATCTTCTCTGCCTCCACAGTCAGGTAAGCTGCCTTGCCCACGTCCCCTCACATATACGTACCTATTGGTCTGTCTAAGAAACCCTGACTGGTACCAGGGATAGCCAACTGGTGTTCTTATTGACGTATCTGCTGGCGGGTGCTGGGGCGGGGGCAGCTGGACCAAGGAGAAATGTAAAGGAAGGCCCCTCTGTTAACCTCAGACCACCCACAGATGGAGCCCCGAGCACAGGGCTGAGGGGCTGGCGTTATAGCCAGCTGTCTTCTCTCCACCTTGGAACTGCATAGGAGACGAGCTGGACAAGAAAGAGAACAAGACCCCAGAATGAAGGAAGGAAAAGATCAAGTGAGTGTCCCTTGGCCATAGTGCTGTGTGTAGGGGCTGGAGGGTTACGGGTTAGGTTAGAGGGTGGGAAGGGGGGGTGGACTACCCTGGGCCTGACTCCAGCTCTGGATACATCAGGTACCTGCTCTCTTCCTGAGTTCCATCCTGGCCTACTCAGTAAGAGGATGAAGGAGGGAGGATAAGGCCAGTCCTGTCCTGAATTCTCATCTGTCACCAAGGGGTACCACACAGGAACAAGGAGAAAGCTTGAGAGGAGGGAATGGGTGAACAGAAGAGCCCTGGAGTGGGGTTCTCTAATTTTCACAACCCATGAAAGTTTACCCATTTTGACACTGGGGAAGTCAGGGCTCTGGCAAGTCAGCCATATGGCTGATTTCTTCACATAGAGATGGAGCCTCACTTGGCCTGAGACTGAGCCTGGTCTGAGGCAGGGGAGGGCTCAATGCAGTGCTGTGTGTGACAGAGGGGTGGGACGGATGGCAGGCCTCCAGGAGCGTCCAGGACACGCAGTCCCTTTCTTGCTAACAGATGGTAGCTCTCAAGGACTGGACAAGAGCATTAGAAAGGCTCAGGGCCTTGTGAGAAGGAAGTGGGGTCCCAAGGAAGCCTCAGAGGTCAGTTTGCACTTGTATCCTAGACCCACCCCTTGCACCCTCAGGACAGTCCAGGACAGGAACCCTCTGCTCACTGCAATAGTGGCATCATGATCAGAAGTGAAGTGAGGAGGGCATTGTGATCCTGCATTACACACCCACTAGCAGGTGGCCCTCCGGTGGCTAATGACAGGACTGCCACCCGTGAAATTCCCACCCGAGACATTGAATCCCCACTGAATGTGCTGTGTCTTAAGTGAACAAGCAAAGGGGGCAGCCCTGCCGTCTGCACCAAAGGGCAGCCTAGTAGTCAGCCCAGGAGGTAAAGATGGGCGAGGCTTCCTTAGAGCCTTAGATGTCAGAGACCCAAGAAAGACCACCAGCTCTTAAGAACCAGGCCCTTGGCAGTCCCCACCAGCTGGCTAGCAGGTGAGAGACCCGCCTGCAGGCTGCACCCCCACTGCCACCACCTACTGGATTCTGTCCCCCCCAAGACCCACTCTGCCACCTGACCTCACCCACCTCATCCTCCTCCCCATGGCCAGCCCTTCCCCCACAGCTCCAGCAGACTCCAGAGGCACAGGTACAGCCCACACCAGTTGGGAGAACAGGTGAGTGACTGGCCTCCCAGCTGAACTGCCTCAACCTCCAGACCCTAAGCCACAGGGCACATGCCATGCCCCTCCCCCTCCCATCTCAGCACTAGCAAGGCAGCTGGGCCCTGCCCCCAACTCTGGGGGAACTCCACTGCTCTGGTGCAGATCCACCTGCAGGCTGCACCACCGCCAGTGCCACCCACTGGATTCTGTCCCCTCAAGACCCACGCTGCTGCCCTACCCCACCCACCTCCTCCTCCTCCTCCCCATGAAACTCCGGCAGATTCCGTAGGCATAGGTGTGGCCCACACCAGTAAGAAGAACAGGATGATGATACACTGAACCTAGGCACCCAAGCCCCCACAATCCTCAGCTGAGACACCCTACTGGACCTGAAAACCTGCCAATCACCAGAACCCTTGGCCATTCAGGCCGGAAGACAATAAAGGAAACAGATAATAAAGAAACAAAACCCCTCCAACAAAGGCAACACAAGAATCAACACCCAGACCTATAATCATCCCAAACCCAGATGCATAAACGCCAGCGTAACAATACATTCAACAACAGAAAAGGCAATATGGCACCACCACAACCCAGTAATCCTACAACATTCCAGGATAGGTTAGAAGACCTGAACATTCTAATGCTACTGGAGAAAAAAAAATGACCTTAAAAGTAATTTTTTGAAGATGGTAGAGGCCCTTAGGGGAAATGAAAAATTCCCTTAAAGAAATAGAGGAAGAGACAAAGAAGTTGGAAGAAATCAATAAGTCCCTTAAAGAAAATCAAGAAAAAAACAATCATACAGATGAAGGAAATGATTCAAGACCTGAAAATTGAAATAGAAGCAATAAAGAAAACACAAACCAAGAGAATTCTGGAAATGGAAAATCTGAGTAAGCAAACAGGTGATGCATGCATCACCAACAGAATACAAGAGATGGAAGAGAGAATCTCAGGTGTTGAAGATATGATAGAAGAAATAGATTCATTGGTCAAAGAAAACATTAAAGCCAACAAAGTCATAATATAAAAATCCAGGAAACCTGGGACACCATGAAAAGACCAAACCTAAGAATAATAGGAATAGAAGAAGGAGAAAAATCCAGATCACAGAAAATACATTCAACAAAATCATAGAAGTAAACTTTCCTAACCTAAAAAAGGACATGCCTATAAAGGTACAAGAAGCTTACAGAACACCAAATAGACTGGACAAAAAAAAGGTCTCCTCACCACATAATAATCAAAACACTAAACATACAGAAGAAACAATAAGAAGAGCTATAAAAGAAAAAATAATTTATAAAGGCAGACCTATCAGAATTACACCTGACTTCTCAATGGAGACACTAAAAGCCAGAAGGTCCTGGACAGACATTTTGCAGACACTAAGAGACCACAGATGCCAGCCCAGACTACTACTATACTCAGTAAAACTTTCAATTAGACAGAAAACAAGATATTTCATGACGAAAACAGATTTACCTATCCACAAATCCAGCCCAACAGAAAGTAGTAGAAGGAAAAATCCAATCCAAGGAAGTCATTTGCACCCACGAAAACACAGGCAATAGATAATCTCACACCCAAGGAAGAGAAACACACACACACACACACACACACACACACACACACACACTCTACTACTACTACTACTACTATTACCACCACCACCACCACCACCAAAACAAAACAAAAAACAAAAACAGGAATTAGCAATCACTGGTCATTAATATCTCTTAATATCAATGGACTCAATTTGCCAGTAAAAAGACACAGGCTAACAGAATGGATATGAAAACAGGGTCCATACTTCTGCTGCATATAAGAAACATACCTCAACTTCAAAGAGAGACAGTACCTCAGAGTAAAGGGTTGGGAAAAGATTTTCCAATCAAATGGCCCTAAGAAGCAAGCTAGTATAGCTATCCTAGTATCTAACAAAATAGACTTCAAACTAAAATGAATCAAAAGAAATGGAGAAGGATATTTCATATTCACCAAAGGAAAAATCCAACAAGATGAAGTCTCAATTCTGAACATCTATGCCCCTAAATACAAGGGCACCCACATTTGTAAAAGAAACATTACTAAATCTTAAATTACACATCAAACTCCATACATTAATAGTGGGAGACACACCCCACTCTCACCAATGCACAGATCATCCAGACAGACACTAAACAGAGAAATTAACAAAACAAAACAAAACAACAGACGTTACGGCTCAAATGGACCTAACAGACATCTACAAAACATTTTACCCAAACACAAAAGAATATACCTTCTTCTCAACACCTCATGGAACCTTCTTTAAAATTGACCACATAATCACAAAGCAAATCTCAACAGATACAAAAAAATTAGAACCACCCCCTGTATCTTATCAGATCACCATGGGTTAAAGTTAGTTCAACAACACAAACTACAGGAAGTCTTGCAAACTCGTGGAAACTGAACAACTCTCAACTGAATCACCACTGAGTCAAGGAAGAAATAAAGAAAAAAATTAAGGACTTCTAGGATTCAATGAAAATGAATGCACAACATACCCAAACTTATCAGACTCAATGAAAGCAGTTCTAAGAGGAAAGTTCATAGCACTAAATACCTACATAGAGAATTTGGAGAAATCTCACACTAGCTACTTAACAGCATACCTGGGAACTCCAGAACAGAAAGAAGCAAGCACACCCAAGAGGAGGAGATGGCAGGAAATAATCAAACTCAGGGCTGAAGTCAATAAAATAGAGACAAAAAGAACCACAAAGAATCAATGAAACAAAGAGTTGGTTCTTCAAGAAAATCAACAAGATAGACAAACCCTTATCCAAACTAACTAAAAGGCAGAGAGAGGATATCCAAATTAACAAAAAGGGGAGCATAACAACAGACACTGAGGAAATCCAGGAATCATTAGGTCATACTTCAAAAACCTGTACTCCACAAAGTTGGAAAATCTAAAAGAAACAAGACAATTTTCTGGATAGGTACCACATATCAAAATTAAATCAAGGCCAGATAAAAATTTTAAATAGACCTATAACCCCTAAGGAAATAGAAGCAGTCATTGTCTCCCAACCAATAAAAGCCCATGGCCAGATGGATTCAGCACAGAATTCTACCAGACATTCAAAGAAGAGCTAATATCAATACTTCTCAAATTGTTCCACACAATAGAAACAGAAGGAGCATTGCCAAATTCTTTTTATGAAGCTACAGTTACCCAAACCACACAAAGATTCAACAAAGAAAGAATTACAGACCAATTTCCCTCATGAATATTGATGCAAAAATACTCAATAAGGGCTGGAGAGATGGCTCAGAGGTTGAGAGCACCGACTGCTCTTCCAGAGGTCCTGAGTTCAGTTCCCAGCAACCACATGGTGGCTCACAACCATCTGTAATCAGATCTGGCGCCCTCTTCTGTATACATGATAAATAAATAAATCTGAAAAAAAAAAAGACTCAATAAAATACTGGCAAACTGAATCCAAGAACATATTTTTTTAAAAAAAATCATCCACCATGTTCAAGTAGGCTTCATCCCAGAGATTCAGGGATGGTTCAACATACAAAAATCTGTCAGTGTAATCCACCATATAAATAAACTTATTGTGGAATATTCCTTTACACTGTCACTGTGATCGGTTTAATAAAAAGCTAAATGCCGGACCTCAGACTCTACTATAGAGCTATAGTAATAAAAACAGCTTGGTACTGGTATAAAAACCGACATACGGACCAATGGAATTGAATTGAAGACCCTGACATTAATCCATGCACATATGAACACCTGGTTTTTGACAAAGAAGCCAAAACTATACAATGGAAAAAAAAGTATCTTCAACAAATGGTGCTGGCATAACTGGATCTCAATATGTAAAAGATTACAAATAGATCCATATCTGTCACCATTCACAAAACTCAAGTCCAAGTGGATCAAAGACCTGAACATAAATACAGTTACACTAAACTTAATAGAAAAGAAAGTAGGAAGTACTCTTGAACGCATTGGCACCGGAGACCATTTCCTAAATATAACACCAACAGCACAGACCCTGAGCACAACAGTTAATAAATGGGACCTCTCAAAATTGAGAAGCTTTTGCAGGGCAAAAGACACAGTCAATAAGACAAAAAGACAGCCAACAGAATGGGAAAAGATCTTCACCTACCCCACATCTGACAGGATTGATCTCCAATATAAAGAACCCAAGAAACTAGACATCAAAATACTAAACAGTCCAATTAAAAATGGGCTAAAGAGCTAAACAGAGAATTCACAAAACAAGAATCACAAATGGCTGAAAGACATTTAAAGAAATGCTCAACATCCTTAATCATCAGAGAAATGCAAATCAAAACGACTCTGAGATACCACCTTACACCTGTCAGAATGGCTATGATCAAAAACACCAATGACAGTCAATATTGGAGAGGATGTGGAGCAAAGGGAACACTCCTCCACTGTTGGTGGGAATGCAAGCTTTATATATCTTCAAAATATATAAAGAACTCAAGAAACTAGACAACAAAATACCAAATAATCCAACTAAAAAATGGAGTACTGATGTAAATAGAGAATTCCCAATAGAAGAATCTCAAATGGCCAAGGTAAACAAAGAATTGTTCAACATCCTTAGTCATCAGGGAAATGCAAGTCAAAATGACTCCAAGATACCATCTTACGCCTGTCAGAATGGCTAAGATCAAAAACACTAATGACAGCTTATGTTGGAGAGGTTGGAGAGTAAGGGGAACACTTCTCCAGTGCTGGTGGGAGTGCAAACTTGTACAGCTACCTTGGAAATCGATATGGCAGTTTCTCGGAAAACTGGAAATACATCTACCTCAAGACCCAGCTGCTGTGGATATCGCTCTGTATAAATAAAATGCTGATTGGCCAGTAGCCAGGCAGGAAGTATAGGCAGGACAAGCAGAGAAGAGAATTCTGGGAACAGGAAGGCTGAGTCAAGAGATGCTGCCAGCCGCCGCCATGAGTACCAACATGTAAGATACTAGTAAGCCACGAGCTATGTGGCAAGGTATAGATTTACAGAAATGGGTTAAGTTAAGATGTAAGAACTAGATAGCTAGAAGCCTGAGCCACTAGGCCAAACAGTTTAAATAATATGAGAGTCTGTGTGTTTATTTTATAAGTGGGCTGTGGGACTGCTGGGGTTTGGTGGGAGCTGGAGAGAAATTCTCCAGCTACACCCAGCTATACCAATCTTGGGCATATACCCAAAGGACTCTCAATTATACCACAAGGACGTTTGTTCAACTACATTCATAGCAGCATTATTTGTAATAGCCAGAACCTGAAAACAAGCTAGATGCCCCTCAACTGAAGAATGGATAAAGAAAATGTGGTACATTTACACAATGGAGTATTATTCAGCTATTAAAAAACAATGACATCTTGAAATTTGCAGGCAAATGGATGGAACTAGAAAAAAATCATCCTGTGAGGTAACCTAGACCCACAAAGACAAACATGGTATGAACTCACTCATTAATGGATATTAGCTTTAAAATAAAGGATAACCAGGATATAATCTACAGCCCCAGAGAGGCTAGGTAACAAGGAGGGCCAAAAGAGGGATGCATGGATTTCCATGGGAAGGGAAAATAGAAGAGATCTCCTGGGTAAACTTGGGGAATGGGAACATGAGGGATCAGGTTGGGAGTAGGATGGTGGGAGAGAGTAATGAAAGAGAGGTCTTGATGAGCAGAGGCAAGGATCATTTTGGGGTTAGGGAAAAACCTGGTGCCAGGGAAACTCCCAGGAATCCACAAGGATGAGACTCCTAGAAATAGTGGAGAGGACGCCTAAACTGGCCTTCTTCTGTAAACAGATTGGTGACTACCCTAATTGTCATCAGGGAGCTTTGATCCAGTAGCTGATAGAAGCAGATGCAGAGATGCACAGGCAAGCACTGGGCCGGGCTCCGGGAATCCTGTTGAAGAGAGAGAGGAAGGATTGTACAAGTTGGGGGTCAAGGTCATCACAAGGGAACCCACAGAAACAACTCACCTGGGCTCATAGGAGCTCAGAGTCTCAACTGACAGAGAGCCTGCATGGGACTGACCGAGGCCCTCTACATATGTGTGACAGTTGTGTAGCTTGATGTGTCTGTGAGGCTCCTAGCAGTGGCATCAGGGCCTGTCCTTACTGCTTGGACTCGCTTTGGGAACCTATTCCTCATACTGGGTCGACTCACCCAGCCTTAATATAAAGGGAGGAGCTTAGTCCTACCTCAACTTGAGATGCCATGCTTTGTTGACACCCATGGGAGGCCTGCCCTTTTCTGAACAGAAACAGAGGAGGAGTGGATGGGGGCGGAGGAGACTGACTTTCCATCTGAGAGCACACCCTGCCTCTCATTAGGAAGGTGGCTTTGCAGACAGGCGTCCTCTGTCCCCTACCAATCCTCTGTTATTCTCACCAGGGTATGGTCTTGTGCTCCTGTGCTGGAGAAAAGGGGGAGGGTGCCTAAGGCTTGAGCCCTGATGGTGAGCCATTCTCCACCGAGGAAGTCTGTATACACCCCTGCCAGGAACAGCAGGGCTCCTACCCAGCTCGCCAGAGGGATAGACATCTCTGTTAAGGATCTCTTCATAACCAAAGAGTTGCTCGGGCCTGCAGGGTAGGTCCCATATACCAGACCCGAATTTCATTAACTGCTTCTGTGGGTTTGGTGATGTATACTTGTAATTCCAGCACTTGAGATGGAGGTAGGGGCATCCAGCATCCAGGGTCATCTTTGGCTACATCACAAGTTCCAGAGACTTCGTCTCCAAAAACAAAGGAAAGGAAGTAGAGAAGCAGGGAACTCACTCAACTGAATGTTTTCAGGCCAAACGTGTTGATAGCAAACTTAACCCAAGAAGCAGAAAACACCAGGCCTGGGAGTGAAGGAGCATCCTATGCCTCGGAGTGCTTCTCTGATGTGTCGTTGAGTCAAGAACCAGATGGGAAGGCTTGTGGACACAGACTGAATTGCTGGGGTGCGGGCCCAGAGGCAGCGTCTGTCTGGGAATATTGTCTGGATGATGAAAGCCTCCTCCTGAATATCCCATCTGTCACCCACATGCCCTAGGAAAATGGTCATGGATTGTGCTGGGACAGAGGTACCAAACAGTACCCCTCACACAAACAAGGACTGCTGCCTGTTTTCCCCAGGTGGTAACCTCACTGACAGTGACAGTGGGCACCACAGTGTCCAAAGATCACAGACCAAACCCCTGGGTCACGGCCACAGCTCTTTCATGCACACAGTGCAACTCCTTCCTTTTGGGTTGTGGCTGCCACTACAGTGACCAAGCCCTGCAAGGGGATATGTAAGGGCAGCTAAGAGGGAAGACTGTACTAGAGGGCCAGACAGCCCATCTACCACACTATGGTCCCTGTACTGACGCCTTCCATAGGCTGCCTCCTGTAAGCCTCCTCGCATCCCCAAATAGATACATGCATTCACTAACAGCTGTAGTTTTGCTAAGGTCAGCTGTTTCAGAGGTGGTATGAACGAACACACCCCGTTTCAGACCTTTTGTGGGATGTCACCCTGAGTTCTCAATATCTTATGCGTTGGGAGCTGCCAAGGTTCAGAGGCTGGGCCAGCTTGGACAGCACAGTGTGCCGCTGTTGTCCTCTGCCTCTCCGTGACCCTCAGTGCCCTGGTGGGAGCAGGGGTGGGCTGTCCAGGTGTCAGGCAGTCCAGCACCTTACCCGCTTGGCTGAATCCCTGCAAGTCAGCCAACGGCTGTGTGAGCCATGCCTTTGAGGCAGAACTAGGGCTAGATAAAGACTTCCAAGAGAGTTGCCTGGCTCTGGATGTAATGGAGTGGGAGGAGCTGCGGGCTCCGGGTGTGAGGAGCCCTGGGCTCCAGTCCTGACCTCTTTCTCCTGGGAGATGAACCTGCATCATTGCCACGCTCGCTTGTAAACTGGAAGCATAGCC
This sequence comes from Peromyscus maniculatus bairdii, assembly GCF_049852395.1. Taxonomy (NCBI): domain Eukaryota; kingdom Metazoa; phylum Chordata; class Mammalia; order Rodentia; family Cricetidae; genus Peromyscus; species Peromyscus maniculatus. The sequence goes on from NC_134856.1 coordinate 59,015,986, forward strand.
CAGCTCCAGGTGAGGTCCTTAGCCTCAGCCAGTGTCCCTGTGGTCATGGCTCTGCTCATCTCATCACAGGGCGACCACCGCTCCTCTCCTCAGCGAGCCTCCATCAGACCTGAGAGGGCAACGCACTACCCCGCCCCTTCTCAAGTCCTGCTGTCTTTCCTGCTCACTGTGCACATTTCCTCTGCTGGAAAATAAATATAGTGTAGGACCAGGGACCTCTGTCCTCTTCATGGTTCCCACAAGTGAGTACCTCACAGACTTAGACATCACTAGCCATGTGAAGGATTGTAGGATTCTCAGCCCTTTCCCATTCCTTCCCCGTCACCCTACATTAGTGCCAATGACTTTGTTGTTGCTGATCTCACTTTGGGCCACATCTTCCGTAGTACTAGCTGCCTCACAGTCCAACCCCCAGTTCACCACATTACACTTAACACTATTTTGTCTGTTTTGTGATAATTTGAGACTCTGCTTCCCTCTGCTGGACAGACTGGGAACAACCTCAACCTCATTCAAAGGTGCGGACATGTCCCAGGAAAGAAGGCAAAAAACTAGGTTTGGGCAATCCTTGAATCCAGGGAAGATCCGGTCGTTAGATTTGCTGCTGTTGTGTGACTGTAACACTGTTTAAGTGAGACAGCAGCACCTAAACCTGCCCCTCTCCCAGCCCTAACTCAGGCCACCCATACCAGGACGGCAGTTCCAGACTCTTACATACTCCATACTATTCTATCCTTAGAGGCCACAGTCTTGATTTGGCCTGGATGACTCCTTTTCCAGCTCTTCAGAGATCCTGCTTGACTGCATGGGAACATGAAGACCCCTCCCTCAGGGGCCACACCCTCCCATTAGCATCCAGTCCAGACACTAAGGTTACTGTGGGCTTCTTCAGGGTCTAGCACTGCCTCGCCCTTCAGAGAGCTAACAGGCAGACTCTGCTCTCTAGCCCTGAAGAACTGTCTCAAATTCTTTGGGCTCAAGCGCCTCCCAGTCGTGATGCTCAGAGATGTTGGCCCCAAATTTCCCAGTTTCACAAAAGATTTGCTACAGGCACAAAGTTACTCAGGTTGTGAAGTAGCACTCCCCTCCTGGCCTCTGACCTGTTACAATACCCTGTCCCAGTGACAGTGAGTGACAACCCATGTGCCCCTAGCCTCAGCTAGTATCACTCTGACCAAGAAGAGTTCTGGCTTTCTGCTCTCTACGGATCAGAAGTTCTTGCTTATGCCTCAAAGCCCAAGATTTGGTGGTGCTTGGTGGTAGGTTTTGTTTTTGTTTTGTTTTGTTTTGTTTTGTTTTGTTTTGTTTTGTTTTGTTTTGTTTTGTTTTGTTTTTGTTTTTGGTTTGGTTTGGTTTTTGTTTTGTTTTGTTTTGTTTTGTTTTGTTTTGTTTTGTTTTGTTTTGTTTTGTTTTGTGTTTGGTTTGGTTTGGTTTGGTTTGGTTTGGTTTGGTTTGGTTTGGTTTGGTTTGGTTTGGTTTGTTTTGTTTTGTTTTGTTTTGTTTTGTTTTGTTTTGTTTTGTTTTGTTTTGTTTTGTTTTGTTTTGTTTTGTTTTGGTTTTGTTTTGTTTTGTTTTGTTTTGTTTTGTTTAATAGTCCACTTACTACTGCTATCCTCGCTCAGGTCAACTGTGGCTGAGTATCCCTATGAGCTCCAGCTATAACTTGAGTGTGGTTTATACCCAACGCCCAGGCTCTACATGCTGAAATTCTGTTTTGGAGAAAGGGTCTCACTCTGTGTCAAGGCTGACCTGGATAGTCCAGACTATCCTCAAACTAACAGCAAAGTAAAGTTCCTTACACATATGCACACACAACTGCATGCACACACACACACATCTGCATGCATGCATACACACACACACACACACACACACACGGGTTACAGGTATGTTTCACTGTGCCTATGTGTTGAAATCCAGTCCCCACTGTGAGGCAATAAGAGGATGGGACTTTAGTTTGACTGTCATGTTTGGAGACAGGTTTTGGAAGGAGGTTTGGGGTTAGGAAAATTCATCAGTGTGGGGCCCCTGACTGAATCTGGTGGCTTTTATAAAAAGGAGAGGAAGACTGTCTAGGGGGCACACACAGGCACATGCTTGTCCCCATTCAATGACTGGGACATCTTGGGATGCTCATCTGGAATAGTGAGCCAAGTACTCACTAGGGCCAGAAGAGTCAGAGTCCCGGGAAATGGAGTTAGATGGTTGTGAACCACCATGTATGTGCTGGGAATTGACTAGCTGGGCCCTGTGGAAGAACAGCCATTTTCCAGTCCTGGGCTGGATATTTTACAGCGTCATTGAGTCCTCTCTTTCCTCTACTGGTCCTGTTTAAGATACTCACCCCCACGCCTTCCAGCCATTTCTCCCCACAATGTCCTCCGAGAGCTAGGCGCTATCACTCAGGGAAGCTGCTGCCACTTCCCCTGTCTACCTGTGTTTCTCCAACTCTCCTTTAGTCCCTGCTTTTCAGAGATCAACAACAACAGCTCTCAGGGGGAGGGGTGATGACTTCAAAGGGGCATAGTCCAGAGGGGAGCTGGTCCAAGAGAGTTGGGCTCCAGTCCAGGGGGCAGTGGTCCCACATCTGGAGGAGCAGATGAGGTTCTCTGCTGGGTCAGAGCTCAGGCCTCATCTTTCCTCTAGGTATATCCCCTTATCACTAGAGAGCATCGGGCGTCCCCGAGTCTCTTCTCAGGTGCCCCACAGAGTAACAGGTCATCTACATGTTGGAACAAAGTTTTCATGGGAACTTGACCAGTCCATGAGGTCCTGAGAGGAGGCCAGTCCCAGTAAATCCTTGGAGTAGGGCAGTCCAAGATCTTATACACACTGGTTAACTTCTATTGAAACAATGGTGGACCCGTCTCTCTTGGCTGCAGTATTGAACTGAGACAAGGTCATGATGTCCCCTATCTGGGCAGCACTTTGGTTATTAAGAAGAAAATCATTAGTGGGAAATCATTGTCTAAAACATCTCATGCAATTAAACCTAGTATCTGGGCTTATGATTCCCCTCGGACTGCTGAAGCATACCAATTATTTTAGTCTTTGGTTATACATTCCTGCTGGGCATTTAAGATCGTGTCAGTGGCCAAAATGAGTTGGTTTTGGTTTACCGTCAAAACCAGTTGAGGATCTATTCCTCCTCACCTGGGCTTAAGGGAGGCCTCTAGCTCCTCTAGGTCTCCATTTACCAGTTTTTCCATCGAGGGGAGGTTAAGTCAAAGGCCTTGCTTGAACATGGATGGCTTCACTTCAAAGCACCAAGGAAAATTCTCCTCAGTACCAACTGTTCCATTTGTAGACTGGACACTGCTTAGTGCTAACTGGGTGGGGACTCCGTGGCTGCCACAATAAGAGAACAAGTAGTTCCCCAATAGTTACAGAACATTTTGAGATGCTGCACAGTCTCCTGGGGTCTACTTGACCTTGGAGGGCAGGGCGGAGAGTATTATCCTCTTTAACCCCTCTGACCACGTCAGTAGCCTCCAAGTGTGGTTATAGGAGAGCCAGAAAGTCAGTCACGCCAGCCTCCTATTTTAACGACTGTGTAATATGTAGATAAAGCTTGGGCAAAACCAAACACTTAGAACTGATTAGAAACACATTTTTCCATTTAAGCCGGTCCTTGTAATTGTTACAGAGAATTGCCCAACAACTCCATAGAACTAAGCTCAGATTTGATAGCAATGTATTGAACTTTGACCTTTTACATTGTGTATGTAACTTGCTTAAGTTTTTTGTTGTTGTTGTTTGTTTTTGTTTTTGTTTTTGTTTTTTTCGAGACAGGGTTTCTCTGTGTAGCTTTGCGCCTTTCCTGGGACTCACTTGGTAGTCCAGGTGGTTTTTTTTGTTTTTTTTGTGTGTGTTTTTTTTTTTAAGACAGGGTTTCTCTGTGTAGTTTTGTAGCCAGTCCTGAATCTCTCTCTGTAGACCAGGCTGGCCTCGAACTCACAGAGATCCACCTGGCTCTGCCTCCTGAGTGCTGGGATTAAAGGCGTGCACCGCCACTGCCCAGCAACTTGCTTAAGTTTATGTAAACTTTGTGACTTGCTTAAGCTTTACAATGTTCTTTTCCATCCTGGAAAAACATCTATCAACCTTGTAAGACATAATAACATTAACATTAGTAACTCAACAGCCAGCAAGCCTAGCTTTGATGCTCTTCTGCCAGCTGGCACAACTGATATCATGAAGATGGCAGCTGTTTAGCTTGGAAGACAGCACGGTGCAACATCACCTTAATAAGAGAAAGATGAATAGTAACTCACACCTAATATTGCCAGTGTGCATGTGGTTAAACTATGGGATCCTGTACGTTCCTAGGTAAACCTTACAGAAAACCCAAGACAGTCTTTATGCAGTCCAGAGAGTGTATGATGGTGCTTTCAATGTCGAATGAAGGAAAGCAGCAGATAGAGACTCACGTCATGAGATAAACAATAGCCACAACGCCTTTACTCTCTGGCTGCAGGTAGGTGCCACAGTATTGAAGTGAGCCAAGGTTATGGTGTCCCACATTTTCCTTATCAAGAACGAAAAGGAATCATTAATGATAAAAGTTGTCTAAATAACATCTCGTACTTAGAGTGTCATCCCCTTGGACTGTCTCCTTCTGTCACCTCTTTTCTTCCTGTCACAGGAAGGGGGACAGCCTGATTCAGCAAAAGGGGCTTTGGAGGACATTTTATAACAAACGCATGAGTCAGAATTCAGAAGCCAAATCCAAAGCCTGCTTCTCAGGGAGCCCGTGACAATTTATAGGAAAGGTATCTGTTCCTCTGTAAAACCGACCCCCGTGGTTTACACTCGACAGACTTGCTGTGAGCCGGATGACAACGGGCTGGGCCCAAAGCACCTGCACTCATAACCAGTATAGGTGTGTCCAGATGGCTAAAGCAGGAACTGACAAGATTCCTGAACATTTTAATGCCCTCTGTGTTTCTTTAGGCTCTGCGAAACTTTCAAACTGTAAAGGCATATCTTAGTTAATGTTTCTGTTGCTGTGATGAAACACCATGACCAAAAACAACTTGGGGAGGAAGGGGCTTATTTCAGCTTCCTTGTCCTGATTGCAATCTATCATGAAAGGAGTTGGGACAAGAATTCAAGGCAGGAACCTGGACACGGAACCTGAAGCAGAGACCACTTATGGGTGATGCTCCCCATGGTTTGTTCAGCCTGTTTTCTTATATCACCCAAGATCCCTGCGCAGGGGTGGCACTACCCCACTCCAGTGAGTGGGGGCCTCCCACATCAATCACTAAATCAAGACAATACCCCACAGATTGCCTACAGGCCAATATTATGGAGGCATTTTCTTAATTAAGAGCCCCTCTTCCCAAATGACTGTCTGTGTCAAGTAGCCAGCAACAAGGTCATAATAACTTGACACAAACAAAAGTCATCGGAGAGAAAGGAACTTCGGTTGAAAAATAAAAACCTCCATAAGACTGTCCTGTAGGGCATTTTCGTAATGTGTGGTTGATAGGGAGGGCTCATCATGGGTGAGGCCATCCCTGGGCTGGTGGTCCTGGGTTCTATAAGAAAGCAGGCTGAGCAACCATGAGGAGCAAGCTAGTAAGCAGCACCCCTCCAGCGTCTGCATCAGCTCCTGCCTCCAGGTTCCTGCCCTGCTTGAGTTCCTGCCTCAACTTCCTTCTTGATAATAAACAGGGTTGTTCCTTCCTTATAGGTTGGCCTCTGTGCCTGTCACATTCCTCTCTAGCCCCCCAGATGTGCAGGCTAGGGGCCTTTTGAGGAGAAAACTCCTGCTTAAGAAAGCTTCACACATGAGAACTGCCCCCCAACCTAGTGTTATCCAACTGAAACAAGTTACATCCAGCTCTTGGGTCCTTTCAGGCTGGTTGCAAGGTTTCAGACATGCGCTGGGCCTGCATCCAGCCACTGCCATTTGCCAGCTACTCTTCCCCATTTTTCAACAGTAACTGGCTACTCATATCCACCTGCCCTAGACTACCCATCTGTAAGAAAAAAGATACTTTGGAGCGTCTTCCAGTCTGTGTCTCCCTCGCCAAAGTGTAGACTGGAGGTTTAGTCACTTCTTTATGGATGTGGACATGGGTACCTGTTTGGATTGTTTACTCTTGCGGATGTGAATCTTCAATACCGCAACTTTAATGAATTCCCAGCCTCATAAAATCCACCATTAAATAAAATCTGGAGTCAGTGTTCCCTTTCCTCACATTTATGGTGCAGAAGCAAGCGTGCTATGCACCCGGTGTGAGTAATTTGCCACATGTACCTGTAATTTAGAGAATACGGGATGCGACCAAGAAGTAAAAACAAAATGGGAAGTGGGATACCCAGGGCACGGTAGGGCAAAAGCAGGCGGCAAGGAGAAAGAGAATATTCTATCTCAATCAGAGAAAAGCAGGCGCAGAGATGCCAGGCAGAAAGAGCCGACGCTGAGACCCGGTGGAGCCCTCCTTCCAGCCTGGCACTCAAGCAGGTTGGTCCTTTCTGGCCTCTACCTGTTCCCGGCAGCAGCTTGTCTCCAGCACCTGGCCCTGGCTGCTGCAGATTCACAGGAGCTTCCAAGGTCTAGCCATTGACACCACAGGCTGGGAAAACCTCCGTCTCCTTTGGTTGCATGAACTGGCTGCTGCCGGGCTGGGGATGGAACCCAGGGCAAGGCTGAGTTCCCCCTGCAGCTTTGCAGCGCTGCAGCCCTGCAGCCCCACACCCTGCAGCCTTGTCGTTTTCTTCCCCACTCGCCCATCAGCCCGGCGCCCTCCGGAACCTGTCTTTTTGCAAGGCCGCGGAGAGCTCTGCATACACAACAGGCAGGGACACGGGAGCCTGGGCTAGGGAAGGACATGTGCGAAGGCATCTGCCCTGCCACCCCAGCAGTATCTGTGTGGACACTGGACAAACAGCCCCGCAGAGGGACAACCCCCAACAAGGCTCTCCTGCACAGACAGCACTTGCCCTCCTGCCCCGGAACTCCTGTCTTTGGACCTTAGGCACTCATCCTGAACTCCAAACAGGCTTTCTGGCCGGGCAGCAGTGGCGCACGCCTTTAATCCCTGCACTCAGGAGGCAGAGCCAGGCGAAACTCTGAGTTCAAGGCCAGCCTGGTCTACAGCACAAGATCCAGGACAGGCACCAAAAGCTACACAGAGAAACCCTGTCTCGAAAAACCAAAAAGGCAAACAAACAAAAAACGAACGAACAAACAAACAAAAACAGACTTTCTTTCCTCTCCACCAGGAAACGTCAAGACTACTTGGAGTTGTACCTCAGTGCTGGAACGTCAAGGGAAAACCCAGCAAGTCTCCTAGCCCGCGCTTGGCCTCAGGTGCCTGCACTTTGTCATTCACAGCTCAGGGGCCCAAGAGCCCAGTGTGGGGTGAGGAGGCATCTGAGCAGAGGAGGACATTCCCCATGGCCCTCCCCCAGGTATACCAAGTGGGGGGGGCTGCCCTCTCCCCACCTTTCTCTCTGGGAAGACAATCCATTTCTTGGGGTCCGCTTTGCAGGATCTCTTGGCCTAGGAGTCCTGGCATAACTCTCCACTGTAGGTCTTTCAGGGGAGCTCTGCCAACCATCTCCGGCCAGCCATAGGAGATCAAAGTGCCCGACTGAAGCCCGCTCCCCGTACTCCCCTTACCTGCAGTGGGGGTGGGGGCTTGCTGGGTCCCCACCATGCTAGTTGTGGGGTGTCCCCTTGTTCAGAAGGAGCCCTTACCAGATTGTAACAGCCACTTCCAAGTCCTTCTCCATTTTTAGTCAGGTAGATGGCTCAAATCCAAACAAGAGAAGCCAGGACATGTGAAGGGGGTGCTGATGGTCATCTGGGGTGGGGGTGTCACTGAACACATTCTCTGGGATGGACAAAGAACTGGACATCCGGAAAAGACTAAAGACCAAACCACAGAGAAAGCAAAAGGAACAGCTTCATGCCTTCAAGCTGGGAGAAGCCCAGTGGAGCCTGGGCTGGCCTGGGTAGTTTATAAAACCCCTGGGTCTTCCTCCTGTTCGATTGGTCCTGTGTAGAGACCCGCCCCCACGCTGCCTACTCGCAATGTCTTCTGGGATCAAGAAGCTCTCAGAGAGCCCCATTTCCTTTCCTTGTCTACCTACGTCCCTCTAACTCTCCTTCAAACAGGAATTCTGGGGGGGAACAGTAAAAAAATGGAGATAGCAAAGAAGGTAATGCAGAGACATGAACAGGGCCATAGAGGGATCAAAAATGGGGTAGCATAAAGCCACCCCTTTATTAAAACGTTATTACATCAGGATTCATGGAAAGTAGTGAAGGTAAATTCTGTCCTTACCGGGAGATTGATTTGAAATTTTCAAGGGTGTTTAGGGACTATCTTTGGCTAGTAGAAAAACCTCAAGCATTGTTATAACGTGTTGCAAAAATATGTTAATGCTGGAGCTTGAGAGAGGGATCAGGGTTAAGAGCACTTGCTACTCTTCCGGAGGACCTGCGTTCAATACCCAGCACCTGTACGGAGTGCCTCACAACTACTTGTAATTCCAGCACCAGGGGATACAGTGTCTTCTTCTGGTCCCAGTGTGTACTGGGACACACACACACACACACACACACACACACACACACACACACACACACACACAATAAAAATTATCATTAAAATAAATATTTTAATGTCCTATTTTATGTTGAAAGACATGTGCCTCTCAGAATCTTTTAGATTTATGTGCAAGAGTTATTTCCCTGCATGTAGGTATGTGCACCAGATGTGTGCCTGGTGCCAGCAGAGGTTAACAGAGAGTGTTGGATCCCCTGGAACTGGAGTTAGAAATGGTTGGTTGTGAGCTGCCATATGGGTCCTGGGAACCAAACCCAGGTCCTCTACAAGAACAAGTGCTCTTAACCACGGCGCCATCTCTCCGGCCCCCTCTTAAAATCTTTTTGTTCTCTTGTAATGAAGTATAAAAACAGAACCCTGGGCTGGAGAGATGGCTCAGCGGTTAAGAGCACTGACTGCTCTTCCAGAGGTCCTGAGTTCAATTCCCAGCAACCACATGGTGGTTCACAACCATCTGTAATGAGATCTGGTGCCCTCTTCTGGCCTGCAGGGATACATGCAGGCAGAACATTGTATACATAATAAATAAATCTTAAAAACAAAAACAAAAACAAAAACAGAACCCTGGAAAAATGAAATCTTCCTCTTCATATCCGTTGTTAACTGCAACAGTTCCCACAGTGTGATCGTCTAGGATGTCCAGCAAGGCCAAAGCCACATCCCTTTCATTCTTTACTTGAATGAAAGGACTCCCCTGGGCAGATTTAGGAAGCAGGATTTCTCCCAGAGAAGGCATTACACAATCCCCCAGATCACAGGCGATTCCCAAGTCACTCGGGAACCTGGACACTGGGCACAGTCCTTTGCATGGGGCTCACACACCACCTTTGGGTCTTTGCACTTCTGACTGTGCTCACCCCAGATTCCAGATTTCCGAAGGGGCAGAGGATGCAAAGGCCGGCAGATCAGTGGTCAAGGGAGCTGCTAGCTACACAAAACAGTCTATGAGGAGAGGGAGATAGAAGGTGGAGACAAGGAAGATACAGAGACCAGCAGCAGCGTGGGGCAGCACGGGACGCTGGCCTGCTCTCTTCATCTCCCACAGCCATGGCAGGGGTCCCAAGCTTGGCCTAACCCAGAAGAGATTGGTCAGATTTTCATGACAACACATCCAAGAAACCCACTTAAAGGAAGAAAGGGAGATTCCGGCTTCTGGGTCCATTGCTTTCAGGCCCATGGTGTGGCAGAAACACTGTGGGAGGAGGATGTGACTTTATGGTGACCAGGAAGCAGAGGGTGAAGGATTAAAAGACCAGGACCAAGGTGAAGCTTTCAAAGGCATGTCTCCAGCGATGACTTCTCTAACCAGACCCACTGTCTGGCGGCTCACTCAGCTGTGAACTCATCAACAGCTTAAGTCATTGCTCAGTGTTGCATCTCCACCGTTCACTCACCTCCCAATAGCACCACCTGCAGGGACCCAGTCTTCAGTACATCTGTTCCCAGTGACATTTTACGTCCAAACTGTAAGAGCAGCTGCATTCACCAGCAAACTTGGTGCTTTGTGTGAGCATGTTTCCCATGTCCTCGCACCCCAAGAGAAACCAGAAGAGTGGAAAACACAATGTGTGTGACTGTATTTTAGAGTTCTGGGCTGCAAAACTCTGCTGAAGGAACAGGGGGCCTCACTCCGGGCCTGACCTATGTGTATACACTTGGCCTTGGTGTATACAATGGGTAGAAACAGAGGGCCTCACTCCGGGCCTGACCTATGTGTATACACTTGGCCTTGGTGTATCAATGGATAGGAACAGAGGGCCTCACTCCGGGCCTGACCTATGTGTATTCACTTGGCCTTGGTGTATACAATGGGTAGAAACAGAGGGCCTCACTCCCGGCCTGACCTATGTGTATACACTTGGCCTTGGTGTATACAGTGGGTAGGAACAGAGCCTCCCTTCGGCCTGTTCATGCTCAACTGCTTCTTTGTGCTAACTCACTGCGGGCCACACACTGACAGAACGTGATCTGTTCCTTTGACGAGCCCACAAAATGGGGGACCTGTCCCCCCTGCCTCACAGGAAGCGCCCATGGTGCCAGCCACCCTTGTGGTGACTGCCCCCATACCCTGTCCCACACCCACACTGTCAGGTGCTGAGGAGGTGGTAGCCCACGGACTGGCTGTAGAGGAGAGATTTGGAACCTCGGGCCTTGGGTCGTGGTAGTGTTCATCTTGACTCCAGCACACGGGTTACTCAGTCTTGGTGGAGAGTCTCCTTGATGAGTCAGCAGCCAGGGGGTCTTTGCTGGCTTCAGATACACACTACAGTCTGGGGGAGACAGTCCCTACCCATCCTTCTTCAGCAGGGAATGTTTCTGAGACCCGAGACCATCCGTGGGTGCCAGAATTACACACTATGTTTCTTCCTTTACTTACACTCTTGTGATAAAGTTTAATTAGGCACAGTAAGAAGTTAACGATAAAATACAACAACTGTAGCAATGTGCTATGATAAAAGTTTACAAACTTATGGATTGTTTATTTCTGGAATTTTCCATTTAGTATTTTTGGATCACAAATGACCTCAGGTAACCAAGACTAAAAATAATGGTGAGGAGGGGTGTGGACAACTACACCCAGAACTACTGTCATTCATTCAGATATATATATATTCACACATCAAATTCTAACTGATTTCTTTTTATAAACTGTTCAGTGGTTCAAGGTTCCAAGAACAGTTCAGCTAACACGTCCCTGGCCACCCGGTGGGAAAACGAGGTCAAAGGAATAGCTTTCTAACCCTGACCTCTGAAACAAAGCCACGTACTAACAGCCAACATCTAAATAGACTTTTATTTTTATTTTTCTTGTTTGGACAGAAAAGAAAAAGTCATTGGCCTTCATTAGTCTCCCTAAGTGTTGGAAACACCTGAACTCAGAAAAAGTGGGTCTTGTAGAAAAGCATCACAAATTAAAAATATATTTCTCCACGTGGTAAAAGTGCTTTCAATCCGATTCAGGGGACAGCAAAGGTTATCTCAAACATGATCTGAAATGGGGCCCACGATCCGCGGCATCGCAGGTCCCACCACAAGGGAGGGTACTTGTGGGAGTGAGGACACAGAAGTGATAAGGTGTGGGGGGCACGCCGCCAGCCACGCCTCAGCTCACCGGATGTATGAGGAAGAGTGTCCCAAAGCCCCCGCTGAGGACATTGTGTATCTGAAGAAATTAGGTGGCTGTGGAGATCAGATAAAGGGCTGCAAGGTGCAGAGATCACTTGTTTCCCAGCTGTGGGGCAGCGGGTCCACCTTGGGGCTGAGGATCCATGGAGACGTGTCAACCCCGGTGCGGGAAGGGCCTGGGTCTATGGGTTCCACATGCCTTCCCACCAGCTGCTGCCTGTCCCTGCTGTGGGACATCTCCAACCCCAGGGCAAGTCACCAGGTGGTTCCCTAGCCAGGGCCCCCCAATCCAGCTGTACCTTTCCGGGGGACCACCACACATGGAGAAAGGATGGTGGAGGATTTTGTTTTCACAATGCTACATAGTTCTCAAAACAAGTAATTCTGCCAACGACGACGACGACGACATGGTGACAAAGCGCACAGCCTGCAGGCTCCCCAGGCCTTGGTAGGTGCAGCCACATGGGGCCCTTCCTCCCCCATCACAGGCCAGACACAGAACTGTGATCATGCAGGGAACTGAGGGTGTGTGGGGTGGGGGAGGCGGGGACACATCTTGTTTACAGTAGACCTTAAGCAACAGTAGGAAAATAACCTGAAGATATATTGAAAAATAAAAAAACAGCATCCCTCTTGACTGTGAACCTGGCGGTTCCCCCTCGGCCCTGCCCTCCACCAGCCCCGTGTGGGAGGTAGCAGGAACACCCTGTTTGTAGTCAGCAAGCTGAGTTTTAATGGCACCACATTGCATTTCTTCTTCCGAGGGAGCCATGTAAGCTGAACACACATGTCCCCAGGTGCTGAGTGGTGGCACTGGGTGGTCCGTTTTTGCAAGCTTGCCCGGTCTGAACTTGAGCCCGTCATAATCTCTCAGGCTCTGGGAAGCAGAGCATGGTCCACTGGTCCCTATTGCTGGTACCTTCCAAGGTCACAGCCCCTCCAGTCACCTGTTTTAGGCTCTGGGGAGCCCCCCTGCTCTTGGGGGGGGGGTGCTGAAAGCAGACCCTCGGGCCACACGTGGGCCCTCCAATAGGCAGGCAGGTGACAGGCTCCTTCCTGGTCCCTGCCACCCCTGGGCCAGCGCAGTCTCAGTGGGCTGGTGATGCGTCCTCCAGGCCCAGTAACTCCCTGACAAGTCTCTCTCCAAACTGTGCCCGGCTGTACCTCTTCACGTGGTAGGCGTCTGACATTTTGTACAGGATGTAGGCGTTGTTGACAGCGATGCTGACGGCAAACCAGAACACCTGCTGCCACGTTTTGTTTGGCTTGTGAGAGATGAAATACCTGGGGACAGAGGGGAGTGGCCATGTTGGGTAGCTATCGCCTGAGGTTTAAACGCCCCCTTGTGGAGGGAAGCGCTTTAAGACTCAGGAAGGAAATGAAACCCCCAAAGCACAGGAGGAAACAAAACCCGTAAGGCTGAGGGAGCTCCTGGAACCCGAGGGGTTCATGAGGCTCCCATCCCAAGGCTACATCAGCCCTGGCAAATGCTGGGAAGAGGAGACTCTCCAATCAGCTGAGGGAGCTCCAGGGATACAGCTTGTGTGAGCTGTCACCCAAGGCTCCTGTTACGTGACCATGATAAACTCACTGGCTGACTGGGCCGGACTGGGCTGGGTGGAACTATTCCTTTAATCTGTCACGAGTGCCCAAGCCGGGGCGGACAGGTATTTGTCAACCTCTTCTCAGAAAAGTCACACAGCAGGCCAGCTGGTTACAGCTCCCCGGGAAGAAGAGCCCAGAGGCTCTGCATGTGGCCATGGTATCAGTGAGGGCACCAGGGACCAGCTGTGGTCAGGGCTCCCTCACAGTGAACGTCACTCAAGGAAAATGAAGACAAAGACACAGGTATTTAGGGCCTCCCCAGCCCCCAACATCCCTCGTCTCAAAGCCCTTCTCTAGGCCCATCCACACCTGAAGCGCTTAATCCCCCAGCTCCAGGCCCTGAGATGCGCTCTCTCTTTCCCACCTGTGTTTCCGTTATCCATTCGTCTTTCCTTGGGACTGACCCTGAATGCTACTAAGCCCAGAAGCTTATTTTGGGATTATCTTTTCCTGTGTAGTTTCTCTGCATCCTGGCCACAGCATGTCTGAAGACCGCCAGGGTGTCTAGCACAGGACACCACCCCTCTGTGGCCACTAAACCACCACCATCTTCGAGACACCGTGACACTGATGTGGCAAGTGTCCTGTCAAGGCAGGAGATGTGGCTTCTCGCGGGAGGGCTAGATGCTCCAGAGAAGACACAGGTCTTGCTCTCCCCTCCTGACCAAGGTCATAGGCCAAGCAATGGAGTTTCCCCTAAGGCAGCCAAGCTGCTGGACTAGCTTGGCTCTGGGTGGGAAGACTGCGGTGGAGGCATCTACATGCTCGACAGCCTCCTGGGTGGTTATCAGGACAAGTGGCAGGCTGGCTCTGTGTAGATGTAAGCTACGCACACCTACTGTACACACTGCATGTGCCTTCTCTACGAGCACAGCACAGGCTCACACCTGATCTCGGGCATCCTCGTGTAAAGGAGCCAAGAACTCAGGAAAAGGCCTCGAGCTGACTCCTGGCATTGCGGACCGACTGAGGGGGCGGGATGGACAAAGCCCACAGAGGATGGAGGCTACACTGTGTGCCGGGATGCCCACCACTGAGGAATGGGTAGGGAAGGGGACCTCAGGTGGGGCTGGAGGCCTGGGGTGTGAGTGGGGCGCAGAGGTCTCTAGAGGTTAAGGGGGGTGTACAGGCCACCTGGGGCCAGGGTGAGGGCCAGGGACTACCCTGTAGGTCCTCACGTTCCAAACTCATGTTCTTCAACACATCTGGGCCAACACTGACCTCCTGTCCCACCACTGTGCCGGTGGTGTTCACCCTGCACACCCCATCCATCACCACCCGAGGGCACCCCGGCCGCTCACACCCACTTGTTATAGTGGTGTTCACCCTGCACACCCCATCCATCACCACCCGAGTGCACCCCGGCCGCTCACACCCACTTGCTGTACTTGTCGTCGTATCTGCAGATGTAGCTGAGGTGAGCAGCGAAGGCCTCCACGGCCAGCGGGCAGGGGATCTCCCCGCTCCTCCTCTTGATGATGACACCTGTCGGGGAGACAGCGCTCAGCCCTCTTCCAGGCACTTACCCACCTGCAAAATGTTCCTGGCTGCCCAGTTCCTGCTCCTGGGGTGGGGTGGGGCGGGGCACTGGACTGGCACCATCCATCAGGTGCTTTGGCAGAGTGGGGGGAGGGGACACAGAACAAGCAAGTGCAGACATCTGCCACCAAGACTCGGTAGCTTCACGGGCCCAGGGACAGAGACACACTGCAGGCAACCCTAAGAGGCACACACAGACTATGGTCAGACGGGCCTGAGGGGAAGGGAGGGGAAGCGGGGCTCTCTCTTGCTCCCCATTCTGGCGGATGTGGTCAAGGGCTGCCCGGAGGGGGAACAGTGGCAGTTTCTCTGCGTCCCCTTCTGTGTGGGTGGGATCATGTCACAGGGAAGAAGGAGGCCACCCCTTCCACACACACAAAGGGAATACAGCTAAGGCGCCTCCAGAGTCATGGCACAATTCACACCCCACAGAGCCTGGGTCCAAAAGGGACCCCACAGGACCCCACCATTCCACTGCCCCAGTGGCTGCTGTATGATGCCTGTCCCCGGGCCTGCCAGTGCACGGTCTGCCTAGCCTCTGCGGGACACGGGGACAGAGATGGAGGAGTCCTTCCTAGCACCGTGTGTGTGCACTGGGCATGCTCAGAGTTTCCCACTGTGCTGGTCAGTTTTAGGTCACACTATAGGAGCACACACTATATGGAGAACATAAACATATACACACTGCCACAGAAGCACATGTGGACCACACATGTAACATGACCATACATACATTGTACCACCATACACTCACACACACACACACACACACACACACACACACACACACACACATATATACTATATATTGTACCACTACACACACACACCACCCACATGCCACACCACAGGAACGTGCACGTCACACTCGCAGCATGCACACAGGAATGCAAACCGCTTGTGTGCATACCACACTGGAAGCATCTCTGCAGATTTCTTTGCAATCCCCTCAATTTTTTTCTCAGCAGTTTAACACTGTCTTAACTGTCAGTTACTTTAAATACAGACTCAGGGCTAATTAAGTCCCTCTGTTCTGAATCGATTTTAAATCCCCGGAGAATTAGTGAGGAAAACAGCAGGCCGCCTGGCAGCCAGGATTACACGGGCCCTTTGCTTCCAGGAGTCCATGATGATAAAATGATCCACAGATCCCTCCCAGAAGGTAGCCCAACATCATGCCCTAAACAATAGAATCACCACACCCTCACAAGCAGGTGAGGCCACAAAGCCACTTGTCAATCAAACCCTCCCAGCTTGCCAAGGCAAGCTAAGGGCTTCATGAGGCTCTTCCCTGCCCCTTCCCGGACAGAACAACCACCTACTAGGGACACAGACAGCATGAGGGTCCTCCAGGCTCGTGCCCCGGGTGCTCCCCCACTTCCTACTCCCACGCTCCCACTCCCTACTCACCTTGCTGCACAGGGGAGTAGGCGTTGGTCAGGAAGCGGAAGTGCCCCTTGTTGTACCAGCAGATCAGAGACATGTTCCCCTTGGTCCTGATCTGGTGCTGGCCCCGGGCCAGTGGGGTGGCGGGGTTGGTCAACATGGAGGGAGGGAGGCCGGTGCAGTCGCTTTTCCTAGAGCTCAGCAGGCCACAGCAGTAGATCCCTGGCAGGAAAGACACAAACTCTCACATGTACCGTTGCCAGGGTGCCCCAAACCACAACAGAGGTAAGGGGAGACTGGCAAGAGCGGACCCTCCAGAAGCAGCCGCTGGCCTCTTCTTCTCTGCCCACCCCCTTCCTCTATAAGAACTCCCCCTAAGGTCACTAAGGCCATGGCTAATGTAAGCGATGGATAAATGCCTCAACACGGCCCTTATGGACAGGGCTCTTTGTTGGCGCTGTGGGGCACATCACCCCATCTGCTTCCGGAAACCTGTACTTGCTGGGCTCTCACATGTACATCACAGAAGAGGAGGAGGAAGGAGCTCTGAAGGGGGAAAGGCCCCCAGGTCACAGCCGAGGTGGTAAAGGGGGTGTGGCTGTGCCCAACCATGCAGCCAGAGTCCTCGGGACGGACATACCTGACAGTTGTTAGGACCCTTGTCACTGGAGATGAGGCACATGGCACTCCATTGCCAAGAGCTCAGTAGCTCTAGATGCTTCCAAAAATTCACAGTGCTGTCACTTTTATATTACCTAACTTTAGAAAAAGACAAAACCCCATTCCCAATCACTCTCTTCCCGCTGGGGTTCTCTGCCCATCTCCTAGCTTGCTGAGCCAGGGAATACTTTCCCCCTTGGATCTCAAAAGCAACACTCCTGACTTCTGGGGAAGCAGCCCCAGTGGTCCAGGCCATGCTCTGGTACCAACACTCATGTTGCCCTGCACATCTGGCACTGGCCACACACACACACACACACACACACACACACACACACACACACACACACACACACACACACACACACGTGCTGACAGCAACTCCAGGAGTGGACCATCACATACATACATACGCACACACCATCAGAGGTTACACCTCTAATACATGCCTCCATAGACACATGTGCTCAGGCAGCAGGCCAGCTCCCCACTGTGCTTCACGGAGAGCCAGAGCTCCTCCGAGCAGCTGGGTCCTGTGTTCTAGGATCAGCTCCTGCAGCGTTCCTTCCCTCCTAGTCTGATCTCTTGCTGGGTTCTGAGCCTGCCTGCACTGGCCAGTGCAGAGGGTCACCCTGACCTAGCCTGCAATGCATAGAGGTGGGCTGCTCCCTCACTTCTACACAGCTTCCAAGGCCCCGGATGTAAGCTGCTTATTCCTCCCAATACAAGAGGGTTCAGTGTGAAGGCCTGGTGTCCACTGTGTGGCACAGCAAAATGCCTCAATTCTAGCAGCTTCTGTCTATGAGTGACACTTTCTGAGCTGTCTCCAAGCACAGCTTAGCATTTAGGTCTTCATTTTTACATCCAACTTCTGTCAAAGCCATGGGAGGCTTATCCAGTCTGCAAAGAACGAACAGAACCTCTTGCCACAAGAAGCCTAAGACCTTTCTGAGGCCCATGGGATTGTTCCTGACCACACAGATCTCTGCCAGAAGGGAAGGAGACTCGCTAGTGATGGTGGATGATTCCCGTACTTTTCAGATCCTTTTTACTAGGGGCTTTTCCTTCAGGCCTTTGATGGCCAGAACCACACAGCAAAGGACACATGCAGGAGTTCTCAGAAGACTGGCAGAGCTCTGTGCCAATGCCGTCTCTAGATGGCGAGCCCAGGACTCACACACCTTGAGAGCACCAGAATCCAGACACAGGGCGGCTGAGATGCTTACGCAGGCTGTGCCAGCCACTACTCCTGTCTCTCCACCCTCTTACCACTTCCCCAAGGAGCCGGCCATGCTGGGACGACCACTGGACAAACCTTGCTTCTCAAATTCTTCAAACAGGGTGAGGCTGGTGATGCTGGGCCCCGTGAAGATGATATAATTCTTCCCAGCTGCGTTCCGGCACAGGCTCCGGGCCACCATGCTATGGAGCTGTGGCTTGTTCTTCAGAGCGTCCAGGCCATCCGGGCCACCGCCTTCCTTCAGGTGGACATAGATCTTGAATGGAAATGCACAGAGGTCAGAGAGCCAAGGGCAACATGGACCACAGCCTGAGGCTGCAGGAAACATGGGGTCAGAGAAGAAGGGGAGATCACCCCATTGTCTCATCAGCCCCATGCAGTCCAAGGTCACCACCACGGCAACCCAAAACCTGAGCAGCTGGATGTTTACCTTGGAGCCTTCTGTTTGGAAAAGTCTAGGCAGGAAATGAGCAGTTACGGATGGCAAAACTGGCAGTCAACATGAGGCAAACCTGCTTCTAAGTTCCCAAACATAAACAAAAATCACAAAAAAAAAGAATCAAGGGTCACTTCAAGGGCTAGGTATGCTCTTGTATGGGTACTGCCCACTGGGCAAAATGACTAGTCAGCTCAAAGACAGGCAGAACAGGCCTCATCTGTCTCACCATTCCAGAGACACAATGGAGGTCAGTCACTCTCCAAGGGCCAGGTAATCAAAGAGGGTGTGCTGAGCTCAGGAGCCGTCCCTAACACACAGTCCCTACCAGCTCCATGCTCACCACCAAAGGAGTGGATGTGAGGAAGAGGATGGGTTCAATGTAGGGAACTGACTAGTCCCCTCCCCGAAGGAGAGGAGAAGTTCCTGGGAATGCTCAGAGACTTCTGTAGACAGATCAACAGGCGTTATCACTCTCCTATGCCTGTCCTGCCCTGCAGAACACGCTGACATTGGAGCAATCTGACTCTGCCAGAACTGCTAAGAGCTGGGATACCAATAATGTTCTCTGAGAAACACCCAGAGGGAACATGTGGAAGACACAGCTACCATGTCAGGATCCATCCTGTCTGATGAGTTTGGGAGGTCACCTACCAAGCACAGGTGTCCTTGAGGCTCAACTCTGTGTTTAGGTCGATGCACAGGAATATGACTTAGCAAGAAAACCTTCAAAGGCATGAGCACTACTTCACTGAGAAATGGTGCAGGACAAGAGAGCCACTGGGTTCACTGGTTGTGAAGTTGGTGGGTCCTGGCCAGCATGGATCTTCTGTAATTCGGAGCTGACTCTACACACATCCACACTTAGCTTCAGAAACACTATGCTCCAGGGTTTTTAAAAATTACTGCATGTACCACAGACGTATATGTTGGTACCCAATGCTACAGGAGGGGAGCCTGTGCGAGGCATAGGTAGCTCTTATGTTCATGGCCCACAAGGTTGAAGTCAAAACATCAGCTAGTGTGTTTTTACCTAGGGTTCAAGAACCTGCTGGAGCAATCAGTTGCAATGTCCATCACTCTCTGGGAGCCATGAGGATGGTCTAAGCCTCTGCTCCTCTAGCTTCAGCCAGCATGGTTTATATAAACATGCTGACTATGTACTCAAATGGTTATTTCTGTAGGCTGTGGTTAGAACGCAAAATGTTCTCCACATTTGTGTGTTTGGCCAGTTGGTCCCCAGCTGGTGGCATTGTTCTGAGAGGTTATGGAACCTTCTGGAGGTGGGGCCTTCTTGAAGGGAGTGGTATGCTAGCCTTGAGGATTACATCTTGGTCTCTGTTTTCTATTGAGCTCTCTGCTTTCTGACTGTCGACACAGCGTAACCAGCTACTTACCTCCCCCACTGCCAAGGCCTGGGCCGCTCCTGCTGCCACTGTGTCGGCCTAGCACTGAGCTAGCAGAAACCTCTAAGCTGCTTCATGTCATGTATTTAGTCTTAGTGACAATAAAAGCGACTAATACAGAGAACAGTATGCATTTACTAGGGCTGGGGAGATGGCTGAGTGGTTAAGAGCACCGGTTGCTCTTATGTTTGGTCCTAGCGCTCACATGGTGGCTTACAACAGTCTATAATCGTTCCAGGAGATCCGATACCCTCTTCTGGCCTTCATAGGCACCAGGCACACATGTGGTGCACATATACTTACATATGTACACAAAACTCCTGTACATAAAATAAAAAGAAATGAATCTTCAAAAAATAAAGCATTTACTGGAATTACAGATGTCCTGGTTTTTTTTGGAGGGGGGGTACTGAACATAAAATTAAATTAGGAAGAGACACTAATTATAAAAGACCTTCCTCACCAGCATTGATAAGTGCAGCTGGAAACTGCTGTGTTGGGGATATAAGTCTGTGGTTATTGGTGCGTACCACCTTTTGTGCAGGCCTGGAGATGACCAGGACTCAAAGCTAGGCCTGGATCTTGCTCTCCTGAAACTGGCAATTTCCCCAAATCCCAGCAATGGGCAGCTGAGAGTCTGCCCTTGGCGTGGGACACACATGTGCAAGACCATCTGAAATTGCTCAGCACTTTGCCCACATGGGTAAGTCCGGGCATTCTAGCTAGTTCCTTCTCAAGGTGTGGCCATGGTGTAGTAAGGACTTCTGCTGAGCCAACAGCCTTCTCCTCCCTGTCAAGAAATCTGGCAGCGGCACCAGAGAGGTGCTCGGAGACTCCCAAGTGTGGAGAACTCACTAGTATACAATGATAAGTTCTATACTTAAAAAATTAAATGTATTCGTTTATTTTCTGTATGTATATGTGTGTGTGTATACATGCATGTCTACATGTGAACATGCCACTGTGCAGCATGGTCAGTATGCAGAAGTCAGAGGACAACATGGGGAATCAGTTCTCTCTTTCCACCACGTAGGTCCTAGGGATCAAACTCAATTGTCAGGCTTAGCAGCAAGCACCTTTACCCACAGAGCCCTCTCGCAGACCCTCTGTACTTGTTTAGAGATACAGTCTCACTCTGCAGCCCAGGCTGGCCTGGAACTCAACAGCATTCCCCCACTTCTCCCTGATTCCTTCAAATAACATGAGGGCCACTTCGGCAACGGATCTGGTGGACGCAGGGGCCACTGAGATGCACCAGCTGACATTCCACAGTCAGTGGGGTCTGGTGCACTGGGGCCTCTGGAAAAACGAGCCGGAAGCACCGTCACACTCACTGGCATGACTTCCTCTCCTTCGGAACAGGACAGAATTGGAGTTCCCTGCTGCTAGTACAGAATGTACCCGGGGACGTAAAACTGGTGAATCTCGTCAGCAGCTGTGTGAGGAGCCGGGGAGGACATACATGATGCAGGCATGAGCAAACAGCACAAAGACGCATAACCGATGCTCACAGGAAAGACACAGGTGAGATGGCGGAGGTGTCTGGCCATGTCAGAGAGCCCCGAGACTTCTAAACATCCCCTCACAAGAGATACTCGGGACACAAGGGCGTGAGTGCCAGAGTGGAGGCCTGGCTGCATCACGCACTGCTGGTGCAACTGTGAGCAAGCAGATTACATGCTCGGAGCCTGGCTTTCCTGGTCCCCCAGGATGATTTGTTGCATGCAGCCTACAAGCCCACTGTGAAGTCGGGAACCCGGAAGTGTGTTTTTGTTTGTTTGTTGTTTGTTTATCTTTTCAGACAGGGTGTTTCATGTATGACAGCTTGGCCTTGGTCTTGGATGTAGCTGAGGGCGACCTTGAACTTCTGATCCTCCCGCCTCAACTGCCTAAGTGCTGAGTTTACAAGGCATGAACTGCCAGGCTATGCAGGACTGGAGATCAAATCTGGGGCTTTGCGTGTGCTAGGAAAGCTCGGCCGAGCTCCATCCCTGGCCCCAAGGTGCTGTTTTATGCAGCCATCACCAACTCTCCTAGGGCGGCTGCACGACCCCCAGCAGACGCTTGACAGACAGAGCTATTCTCTGTGCCTTGTCACAAGCTGTGCCTACAACCACTGCAGCTTGAGATATGCCAACAAAACAAGTCCCAACCTCCCTCCTGCACGGCTTGGCGGGGAGATTCCTTCCTAGCACAGAGCTTAGAAACAACTGCCAGTCAGCTGTTTCTCTTTTCTTATCAATTCAGAAACTTTCACCTTGCATCTAGGAGAAGCACTTGGCCATACGTTGGCCATCTGAGTGGTCAGCATCCTGACTCTTGATTGGGGGTCGCTCTAAGGAAACACGGCTGGTCTTGGGCACAAGCACTGTGCCAGATGACCCGATGGCAGACAACAGCCCAGTGACTTCTGGCCAGATGGAGTACACAGAGTGGATGGGCTGGGCAGACGGATGACTCACTTCTCAGGGTGGGTTTCCCTACTCAAGAAACGCACAGAACTTAAGAGCCGGTTATTTCGGGAGTGTTTTGCATGATATTTCCAGATGGCGATTCACTGCAGGTACCTGGAACTAGAAACTGCGGGCTGGTCATGTGAACATGAACAGAGAGAACATAGCGTACGTAGCAGCACCTGAGGCACCTGTAAGGCTGGAGGTGTAACACGGCCAATGGCTAGCAGGGAGCAGACGGGCAAGGTCAGCACTTTGTCGATGGACCCAGAGATAGACAGAATGGGGTTCCAACCACCCCAATGGCCTGAACAACACATGATAATCTCCATATCTGGGTCAGGGGACATGCACGGAGCATGTGGGCCCTCCGCTGGCTCAGCCCACAGCAGTCAAGAGGACTAACCAAGCCCAAAGCATTAGTCAAGAGGACTAACCAAGCCCAAAGCATTAGTCAAGAGGACTAACCAAGCTCAAAGCATTAGTCAAGAGGACTGACCAAGCTCAAAGCATTAGTCAAGAGGACTAACCAAGCTCAAAGCATTAGTCAAGAGGACTGACCAAGCTCAAAGCATTAGTCAAGAGGACTGACCAAACTCAAAGCATTTACTCAGCCATTGTCTGGTCTCTGCCATGACCTTCGACGAACCCCAGGCAAGGGAGTCTGATGGCATTCCCTCCTGAAACCCTCCAGCTCTCAGGGGCTTTTCTTCCTTTGCCTCAAATCTCTCACCTTTCCCTAATTCTCCTTAACACAGCTTGCTTCCACTTTACATACTCCAGCTGTCTGTGTCTTTACCCTTCACTGGCCTGAGACAAACTCAAAGCGAGCATCCCAGGCCAGCTTTGGCGCCCGAGTGTCCGGCACCCTTGGTCCTTGGGTCATGCTGAGAACCCGACATGACAGGGGTGGAGCCAGGTATGACTGTGTCCTCGCCAAGGACCAGCTACCCCACAGTATACCGAGTGAGACCAGACCGGCCTCTGCTGGAGTGCTGGGGCCCAGTGTGACATACAGAGGGAAGAAAGTGAGTTAACGGGGCTGGAGAGATGGCGCAGCGGCTGAGAGCACTGGCTGCTCTTCCAGAGGTCCTGAGTTCAATTCCCAGCAACCACATGGTGGCTCACAACCATCTATAATGGGATCTGGTGCCCTCTTCTGGCCTGCAGGCATACATGCAGACAGAACACTCATACATTAAAAAATAAATAAATACTAAAAGAAAGAAAGAAAGAAAGAAAGAAAGAAAGAAAGAAAGAAAGAAAGAAAGAAAGAAAGAAAGAAAGAAAGAAAGAAAGAAAGAAAGAAAGTGAACTAACTGGGCCCATGGCACCCCACTTCATCCTTCCCATCTCCCCAATGCCTGCACATCTCCAGCAGCCCCCCCATTTCTGAAACCTCTCATCCCCTCCACAATGCCCCCAGGCTCACCTGGATGATGAAGCCAGTGGAAGAGCACTGGCGGACCCACAGGCTGAATTTCCGCTTTTTCCTCTTGCGCAGCTCACGCTCCGTGCACGTGGCGATGAACACGGGGTCCTCATCAATCAGGGGTTCATGTAGCACCTGCAAGAAAGGGAAAAGCGGAAGTTCTCACGGGGCAGTGTGAGCTCGGCTCCCAGCAACCCCTTCAGAAGCCTGTGTGACCATGGCCAAGTTGCCTGACCTCTCTGACCTGGAGTCTCCTTATCTGTGAAGGGTTAGCGTGACTGCACTGGTCCTCTCGGGAGGGCGCATTCACCTGCATCCTGATGCTCAGCAGGCATCCTTTAGCAGAGGTGACTGTGCTTCTTGCTATCCTCTTTACATATTCCCACACTGGCTGCGCCTGTAATCTCCACTGGCATGAGACAACAAACTCATGAGCCACTGTCCCAGGCCCATCTTTGGTGACTGTGAGTGTCTGGAACCCTAGTTCCTTGTCAAAACCCTACATCACAGGGACGGAGCCAGGTAAGACTGCAGCCCATATCAGTGATCTCTATCACTGCACCAGGGTCTCCAGGCCCAACTTGTGTCCTTGTGTGTGGAGGTGTATGTGTGTGTGTGGTGGGGGGCGAGAATAAGTGCACATGAGTGAAGGTGTGTTGTGGAATATTATTTTAAGATGTGTTACATTCGTTTATGCTGTGGAATATTTATTTAATGATGCAAAGATGTGCTGCATTCTCTTATGTTGCATGTTTAACTCTGTAAAGCTGTGTTACTTTGCTTGCCTAGAACACATGATTGGTCTAATAAAGAGCTAACTGGCCAATAGCTAAGCAGGAGAGGGATAGGTGGGGCTGCCAGGCAGAGAGAATAAAGAGAAGGAGAAGGGAAGAGCAAAAAAAGGAGAAGAGGAAGATGACAGGGGCCAGCTACCCAGCCAGCCCCAAGGTAAGAAGGAAAGAAAGGTATATAGAATAGAGAAAGGTAAAAGCCCAGAGGCAAAAGGTAGATGGAATAATTTAAGTTAAGAAACGCTGGCTAGAAATAAGCCAAGCCAAGGCCGGGCATTCATAAGTAATAAGTTTCCATGTATTTATCTGGGAGCTGGGTGGCGGGCCCCCAAAGAGTAAAACAAAACAAAACCCAACTACAAAGGTGTCTATAGGGGCCCGTGGTATCTGATTCCCTGGGACTGGAGGTACAAGTGGTTGTGAGCTGTCTAGTATGTGTGCTCTGAAGTGAACCTGGATCCTTGAAAGAACCAAAAGCATTCTTAGCCACTGAGCATCTCTTTGGCTCTGACATCCCTAAGCAATTATTAACTGTACTTCACCAACGTCATTTTTTTTTTAAAAAAAGATGTCTTTATTTAATGTATTTTGGAGTTTTGCCTGCATGTGTATCTATATGAGGGTGTCAGATCACCTGGAACTGGAATTACAGATAGTTGTGAACTACCATGTGGTTGCTGGGAATTGAACCTGGGTCCTTTGGAAGAACAGTCGGTGCTCTTAACCCCTGAGCCATCTCTCCAGCCCCATTCTATCAACTTCTTGATAACATGATTCTATGACCTTTTCAAAGACAGAACAATAAAAAAGACTCCAAGTTGGTTTTTCAAACTAAAATGCTTGGGAGGCTTTGGAGTGCATTGTGGCAATACAGTACACACTACAATTTCCTCCCCAGGTCTGTTCCACAGTTATGAGTTAGTGTGCACATCTGCAGTTAAAGAAGATGATGTGCACACACACTGACTTCCATACCACACAACGCTCTAGATCGAGGATCATCAGTGAAATAAGATGATGTGCATACACACTGACTTCCACACCACACAACGCTCTAGATCGAGGATCATCAAACCACTGCCTACTTTTGTAAACAAAATTTATTGGAATAATCCTCTGTTCTCATCCACTGCAACTTTGTGGCCACATGAAAAAAGGGACAAGATCCAATAGAGACCACAGAACTTTAAGGCAGTCTTTGACCACATGCAGAAAGTTTTGAGGATCTCAGCTCCTAGAGATGGTGGTCAAGTGTGTCTCTCTCTGCAGGGTTGAGTCAGCTCAGGGCATGAGGCCTTCCCAAAGAGCCACAACAGTCCATGGCCTGGCATGGGCACCCTGGAAGGTGAGCTCTGCTCTTGTGACCCAGCATTCTTTTGGTAATGGTGCCTTTGGTTCTATTTTTAAAAAGCTTCAGCCTCGAGCCGGGTGGTGGTGGTGCATAGCTTTAATCCCAGCACTCGGGAGGCAGAGCTAGGCGGATCTCTGTGAGTTCGAGGCCAGCCTGGTCCACAGAGTAAGATCCAGGACAGGTACCAAAGCTACACAGAGAAACCCTGTCTCAAAAAACCAAAAACCAAACCAAAACAAACCAGCATCAGCCTCAGGGCTTTATAGATGGCTCCTCCTGCAAAGGACCCCTGTTTGGTTTCTAGCACCCACATGGTGGCTCACAACCTTGTGGAACTCCAGTTCTAGGGGATCCAATGCCCTCTTCTGATCTCTGTGGCCACTGCACACATGTAGTGTACTTACAGACATGCAGGCAAAACACTCATAAACATAAATCTTTTTTTTTTAAAGCACCAGCCACAACTCACTGGTATGCACTGTACATACTCTGCCCCTTGAATTTTTATTGTTGGGAAATCTTGAAAGTGACTTCAGGATGTGCCCCTGCCTCTACTCAGTATGGGAATGGACAAGCTGGCCCTGCCTGTGCTGCAACTGAGGCCCTCACACCCAGCTCCTCACAGTCCCTGGCTCCTTGCAGCTTAAGAAATATTCAAGGCCCCATGTGGAACCATCTAGCAAAAATGGACAATCTAAGGAGGTCGTAGGGACAGGGAAGAGACAGCATGGAGGTGTCCCGGCTCCCTGCTCTTCCCCTGCCCATCTCCTTGCCTAGATGCACCTGTGGTTTCTCAGCCACCCAAATGTCCTCCTCCTCAGTGAGTAAGTACATCTCGACATGATCTTCA
The DNA here is from genome assembly GCF_049852395.1 of Peromyscus maniculatus bairdii. Lineage (NCBI taxonomy): Eukaryota > Metazoa > Chordata > Mammalia > Rodentia > Cricetidae > Peromyscus > Peromyscus maniculatus. Next base: position 59,042,849 of record NC_134856.1, read on the forward strand.
ACTACATTTATAAGTGCATCACAGCAGGGCCAGCAGGAATCTGAGTCTCCTCCTCCTCTGGGGAAAAACATCCAGCATCCCTGTCATACAGCGTTGTCCCCAAGTCCCCTCTGTGCGACAAGCCACTCAGGGTGTGCCAGGTAGCACGTATGGTAGACAAAACATCTTTTACTTATTTACATAATCCCTCTCCAGGGATATTTCTCTGATTAATCTGGCTCCAGTTTTGATGAGAGTAACGCCTCCTATTTTGTACTTGTATGTGAACATCACACACAAAAATGGCTTGTTTACTGGTAGATTCTGGGGTCTTCTGAGGACTCTGTAAAGCCTTCTGCAAAGGGTAACATTTGCTAGAATGATAGCTCCCAAGATTGCACACTGAGAGTTCGTGCACCTCTGTGCATGCGTGTGTGTGCGCGCGTGTGCGTGTGCGTGTGCGTGTGCGTGTGCGTGTGTGTGTGTGTGTGTGTGTGTGTGTATGCTCATGCACATGTGTTCAGGGCGGAGGCATGATGGTACAAGGGAGCTGGCTCTGGGTCACTCCTGGGGACCAGAGCAAGTCTGACCCCAATTGACAAGAGTGTTTGGTCTTGTCATCTCAATTGGTCTCAACAGGCAAAGGCAGACAAGTTCCCAGGCAAGAATGTAGCTTGCCACCCTCTCCCACCACCCCAGCTCTGGCTCTCACAAGGTGCCTGGCAAGTTCTAGAACAGAAGGGAAACCTGTGCAGGGTATTCAGAAGCCCATGGACCCAAGACACAATAACATCCCCATAAAAGCCCTGATGTTTCCAGTTGTGCAGAACAAGGGAACATTACAGACTTGGGTAGAAGTGAACCTTGAGTGGGAGCCTAGCAGGAGCCTCTTAAAAGATAGTCATGGGCATAAAGAATGGTGCATCTGTGTAACCGGATCTCCCCACAGAGAGAACTCCGCTTACTTACCTAGGCACACAACTTCTTAATTTGAGTTAGAGAGCTTTACAGGTATCAGCCACCTCCTTGATGTGCTAGATCAACAGAATTCTGAGGAGAGTCTGAGATTCTGGCACCAGACTGTGTGTTGGACAGCGTGACAGGGCTGAGTACAGGCGGACATGGAAGGCAGGGTGGATCAGGAGCTGAGAGCCAACAGTGGCTGCCTCCTGGAACATCTGGAAGAAGTCAGCGGGCTGGGCCAGGGGTGCTGGGCCACCAGACCCTGGAAAAGGCCCCAGGTTCTGCCCTGAGTGACTAGGTGAACCTTTGCATGTAAGAAGTCCCAATGACCAAAGAGTAGCTACAATTCCAGTTCGTTTCTTCAGTGTCCAAAAGGTGAAGGCACACTACCAGGTATGTGCCCATCAGTGAACATGACAGGGACCTCGAGGCTAGTCTGTGTAAAGCCTAGTGCAGGAAGAGCCATGGAACAGGAAGATGTGGAAAGAGGAGACTGATGCACCTCTGAGCAAAAGGTTGAATTCCAACTGTCTGGGGGCTGCAGTTCAAGCCCCCACTGCTCCTTCCACCCTTACAAACATGTTTGGATCATAAAGGTGAACAGTATGACCGGTGACCTTGAAGGGACTTGTTTGAGTCACTGGAGAAAGTATGGCTGGACAGGGAGAAAGGACATCCTCAACCCTGTCCCTAGGCAAGAAAAGGCTCAGGGAATTCAATGGCATTTGGCATGCACACACAAACACACATACACATACTCAGGCACACACACACACACACACACACACACACACACACACACACGGACACACGGACACACAAACACGGACACACAGGCACACAGACACACACGCACATGCACACACACACACACACACACACACCAGCCTCACCTGGGTCTGAGACGGCCTGAAGGCAGCATCAAAGCTGCTCTGCAGTGAGTCCAGGAAGGGCTGGACCTTGTAGAGCCCATGCGTGGTCTGGCTGGAACGGAAGGCCACCACATGGAAGTACTTGAGGATCTTCTCGAAGCGGGCCTGGCTCATGACGAGGGCGAGGCTCCGGTTGCTATAGAAGCCTCCACTCCAAATGCTGAGTACCGACTCACAGTGCGAGACACTGGTAGATATCACATAGCCCAGGAAGGCCTTCATCTCGGCCAATGTCACCTCCACCCAGGCACCATCACTGCCAAAACGTTCCTGGAACTTCCTGGCATACATGTTGGTCTGTACTACCATGTTCTTGAGCACGTTGTCCGGAACAAAAAGCTGAAAGAAGTCCACTGCACTAGCGCTGGGAGGCATCTTTCTGATTGGACCTGAAACCCAAAGACAGGCCAAGTATTCACTCCCAAAGTCACCACCACCTGATAGGAACCAAGTCTTCCTGGCCTTGGGCCTCAGGCCAGCAACCCTGTCTGGCTTCCCTTCCCTCCTGCATCTGACACCTTGCCCATTGGAGGCCATGGGCCTGCTCTCCCATCCCCTGGACTTCTCATCGCTCAGATGCTCCTCTCTTGTCTCCCAGAATACAGGCATCATTCCCACCTTCCTTCCAAACCTGTCTCCCATAGCCCACGCCCTTCTGTTCTGTTCCTTTCATCCCTGACCTCCTGTCCCCTGGCCCTCCTGCTGCCCGACCCATCACACCTAGGCTGTCCCCATATTCACCCTATAGGACGTCGGTGGCAATACTCTTTCAAGAATCTAGACAAACAAGAGTCCTGCCGAATGCAGTCCACCCAGTGAGGACTGGTCGAGGAGAGAGACATGGAGGGCAGGGGTCACACACAGCTCCACCGTCACTCTCCGGCTTGTACTGTGGAAGGTATGGGGACCCCGTAACTATAATGCTTCCGCTGCAGACAGCAGAGAGCAAACGTTACTAAGGATTCTCACAGAATTGGAAACTACTGGTGGAGTAATTCAAAGGGAGTAATGTAAGAAGACAGTTGGGAGACAAGCCTCACAAATTTTAACTGATACAGCTTCTTTGCACATGTACACACCACACACACACACACACACACACACACACACGACTCTTCAACTTACTATAACATTCTCATCATGAACGAAAAACATCTTAAGTGGAAAATGCTTGTGCCATCCTAACCAGATTGCTCTAATTCACTGCAGAGTTATCAGCTGCTCCCCTCACAATGGCAACTGACTGGGAGCCATAGCTCAACATCACTGCTTCAAACCTCAGGAGAATTATCAGCTGACATAATGCCAGCCAGAGAAAAGATCCGAGTTTAAAATGCAAATATAGTTCCTACTCAAATACACCACTGCTTTTGCATTACCCTAAAGTCAAGAACTCTTTCTCTCTTCTTTCTTTTTTCTTTCTTTTTTCTTCCTTCCTTGCTTCCTTCCTTGCTTCCTTCCTTCCTCCCTCCCTCCCTCCCTCCCTTCCTTTCTTCTTTCAAAGAAAGAGTTTCTTTGAGTAGATCTGGCTGTCTTGGAGCTTGCTTTGTAGACCAGGCTGGTCTCAAACCCCGAGATCTACCTGCCTCTCTGCCTCCTGAGTGCTGGGATTAAAGGCATAGGCCACCACTGCCCTGCATAAGTCAAGAACTATTAAACTGAGGTCTCTCTCTCCCTCTGTGGGTGTGTGAGTGCATGTGTATATGTGTGTGCATGTGCATTGTGTTTAGATGATTCTTAGGAGCCACTGATTGCAATTCTATTAAGCAGGCTTGAAGCAGCATGCTCTGATTTGTAGGACTCAAGCTTTCTTTTGCATCTGTATGGCGATTTTTAATAAAAACCGTGTGGATTCTCCAGAGTTTCAAAGGCCTTCCTTTCCCACCAGCTTGTTCAGTCTGTGAAAAATTAAGCTGGTCACAACAAAACAAAGACCAATAAAGCCAATGAGACAGTTGGGATTTTGAGCAGTGGCCAGATCCAGGGATGCAACTACCTACATTTTTTCTGCATTATGTGTGTATGTGTGTGTGTGTGTGTGTGTGCGTGCGTGCGTGCGTGTGTGTGTGTGTGTGTGTGTGTGTGTGTGTGTGTGTGTATGCGTGTGCGTGTGTGTGTGTGTGTGTGTGTGTGTGTGTGTGTGTGTGTGTGTGTGTGTCTGTGGATGTTTCCATGTGTATGGGTACATGCAGGAGCGCACATACACCTGTGCAGGCGCACATGCAAATGGAAGCCCAAGGTTGAAATTGTGATTCTTCAATCATTCATTTCCATATTATTCATTGAGATAGTTTCTTAACCAAACCCAGAGCTCACTGATAAGGACCCAAACTCTAATCCTCACACTTGCGTGGTAAGCACTTCAATTACCTCCCTAGCCCCATTCCTTAAAATTCAGTTCACTGTACATCAGATCTGCCACTTGCTCACAGCTCTACTTTTCTCTCTGTAGAATAGACTGAGTGAAGTCAGCTCCGAAAGACTGTCTACAAAGTAAAATGAACAAGGCCACATACCAGATTCCCCAACACAACACTGGCAGGAAGAGACAAACCCAAGAAAATCACTGAGGACTTTGCAAAGCAAATCCTGTTTTCATTTTCAGTCCACCTGGACAGCAGGGTAGCTACTGCATCCACTGTCCTCAGCCACACCGTAGGAAGGTAGCCTAGCTAGCACCAGTGCCCCAAACTGACCCAGGAAGCAGTCCAGTTGGCATGGGAATGCTGAAACACCGGGCTATGTTTACTGGTGTTCCATAACTGCCCTGGTGAGCATCTCAGCATTTCAGTAGGCCTGGCAGCCTCCTGTGGGTGGAGCCATAAATTATTCAGAATGGCGATCAGCAACGGGGAAGGCCAGCATCGTAACTGCTGCATCATGCTGACTGAGAGGCGTGGAATTTTTCTCCTCCTAAAGCTATGTCTAAAGCAGCCTTCCTTCCCATGCATGCCGTTTCTAGATGGAGTCCTAAGGAAGGCCTACTCCAGCCTGCTTCCTGAACAGACGGCAGAGCGGCTGGCTTCCCTGACCTATGCAGATTGACAAGCTCCCTTGTTGGTCTTTCATGGTTGCTGTGATCCCTGCCACTTGGAATTAGGGACATAGGTTGGTTGTCATGAAGAAGGAGGTGAGTGGTTGATCCAGCTCCTACCTACAGCCTCATAATAAGGCCACTTAGCTTTCTAGCGTGGCCTGTATAACTTGACATCAGCCCCAAGGGGCACCACCCCCATGCAGAGAGAATGTTAGAAGGAGGACATAGCATGTGCTCTCTAAGTGACATAGCTGGATGACTTTGTAGCTCTTCGCGGGACTTGGCCTGCTGTCTGTGGAGATTACTAAGAATGCCACATGCCCCCATGGGCACAACAACCATGTATCTCTCCCCTCCGTGACACCCTCCTGCTGTGGAGTGGAAGGGTGGAGGCACCTAGGGGGATCTAAAGGAAGTCGGGACCTTATGTCACTGCATGCAGGGAGGCCTGGGGCATGGGTGGTGGGAGATCTGGAAGAGGTGTCCTTAGGGTCTAGGGGGAATGGAAGATCTAAGTCCAAAGTCCAGAGCAAAAGTTCACACCACAGGTCACCGTGTTAAGGGCCCGCCTTTATCACCCAGTCCCCTGAGCACGGCTTCCTTCCCCTCACTCTCCCGATAGCCAATAGGAGCTCAGAAGCCGCACCCGAGCTTCTTCTTTCCAACTTCACAGACTGCCCTCTTTGCACAGGTCCCAGCTCAGACGTGGCTGCCTGTGCCACCCACTCTGACACCTACAAGAAGGCCAACGCCATGGCCCGACGTACGCTTCCTGTCCTCCAAGTTCAGGATGTGGTGTGCCCAACATTTTAGAGGTTAACAAAGGGGAGAATGGGCACCACGCTCCATGAGATGCAAAGGGCATCTTTGCTGAGTCCAGTAGGAAGAATAGAGTGCCTGTGTCACCGCTTGGTGACAGGTTTGGGTCGGCCATGCCCACCATACCTTGAAGGGTGCCACGGAGGACTGACAGGACAAAGAGAGGTTCAGAGCATGTGAGGGAGCCCACCTGAAAAGTCGGGATGTTCTGGGTGTCGGGCAGGAAGTGGTAAGAGCAAAGCCTGCCTGGAGCACAATGGGCCCAGCCTTGTTTTCCCCGCTCTCAGCCTCCTTTCTCCTACTGGGGAAAGGCCCTGGGGAAGGCCCACTCCTGGCCCTCCCCACTCCCCTCTGCCTTCCTCCCGTCTCAAGCACTAAGTCAAAAGCAAATAACACCACCTTTAGTCTCCAAATAGGAGGAGAGCCACAGAGCCTCACACAGGCAGGACCAACCTTGGCTGCAAGTGACCTACTGGGTGGCTCATTCCTCATTCATGCAACACACTTCATGACCATCAATGTGGGAGTCAATGAACACCCCAAAGGTACAACAAATCCCCAGCACCACTCACTGGACTGGGAAGAGTGTCTTCTTGCATTTCTGGAGCAGCCAAGCTGCCTGGGGTAGAGATGGCCAACAGATACTGTCAACAGTTTTGTGGGGCAGATACTGTCAACAGTTTTGTGGCACAGCTTAAGATCAATTTGTATTTTAAGTGCTGAGTTTAAAATCCTGGAATCACTTTGCTCCAGGCTAAATCAAGTAAGTTCAAAAACCGTAACTAGGATGGCTCACATCACCACAAACTGGCCCTCTCTGGAGACATCAGGAATCTCATTTGGTGAAGGGTGGTGCAGAGAGAGGCCTGAAGCGCAGTGTGTGCCTATAATCCCAGCACTTGGGAAACTGAGGCAGGTGGACTACTGTGAGTTCAAGGCTAGCCTAGTTTACATAGCAAGTTATAGTCCAGCCAGGGCTATATATAGAGTGACACCCTGTCAAGGAAAGGAGAGGAAGGGGGAAGGGGTAGAGAAAGGACAGAGGTGTCCCTGAGGAAATGAGGGGTAGAGGAAGTTAACAGGCTCAAGAACAGGTCTGGCTCTTCCAGCCCAAACAAAAGGGTAAAGCTCAGACCTCTAACTCAGGCCAGATCCCTGTTTAAACACAGCTCCTCAGCAACAACAAGACTGAGGGAGACGGGAGTGGGGGTGTGGGGGATGGGGGGGTGTAGGGGGGGGTAAAAATGATGTCACTGACAACCACATAGCAAACAGACAGGCGAGGATGCAACTCCTCCTCTACCCGACCTATGACCCCTGCCATGGACCTACTTTTATGCTCCCTGCCCAACATGGGAGCTGGCTCTTCCTGGCCTCTGTGTGTAGTGGGGACAGTACCAGACTTCCTTCCCAGATGGACCACCTTCCCACTTGGACATCTGGGCAAGTGGCTGCCTCCATCCTCCAGAAGACATCCAGCCCATCACAGCTCATACAGAACCACGATCCTTCGAGGACACACAGCCCAGCTCATGGGGCCCAGAGACCCCTGCCCCACCATTGGGTCCTCTGCTTGTTTTGACTCTGGGTATGAACTGGGGCAAAAAGTTACAGGGCAGCTGGGGTCAATGGCAGCGGAGAGCTAGGTCCCTGGATACCCATGTCCTCCTCACCATACCGCTGTCCCAGAAAAAATGCAGGCTGGAGCTGCTTCTCCCTGGATGCTAATTATATCCCTCCCATCCCTTGTGCACCCACCCACGCCCTGCTGGGAGAGAAGAGAAAGAAAATGAGAAAGGGGAGTTGGGGTGCAGAAACGGATCCCAAGATGACGGCACTGCTCAGAAGCACGAGAATGACGAGGCACAGACTTCAGTGTCCTCGTTTAGTGAGCATTGGGACAGAGCAAGCAGCAGCAGGCCCAGGAGACCAAAGGGCGAAGACCTGAGAGGTACAGGCAGGGCACTCCTGTCTCCCCAGGACGGGAGCTGAGGGATTGTCGTCTCCTAGCCGCACTTCAACATACTTCAAGAGTATTAGCTCCAAAAGCATTGCCAAGGGAACACTTCGCTTGCTTATCCATAAATATAAGAATGTCGAATTCACTTCACTTAACATACGCACAGCATTTACCATGCTCTTACACGTAGGCGAGTGCTGTCTGCTTCACAAATGATCATTTACTTGTTCCTGGATACCAGCTCCGTGCAATCTGTTCTGTTATTAACCCCACTGGCCCGAAGGGGAAACTAAGTCACATAGGGATGCTGCTGTTGTTGTAAGGGCCATTTCCAAGGTCATGCATCTGGTAGTGTTTGTGGTGATTACTCTGCACTGTCCGCTTGACTGGATTTAAAGTCCTCATGGAAATGCCCCTTGGAGCATCTGGGAGGCTATTCCTAGAGACTTAACTGAGATGGGGGGCCATGCCCAGGATGTGGGTGGCACCCCCCACAGTCTAGGGTAGCAGAATGCACCAAGAAGGAGACAGTGAGCACCAACATTCATTAGCTTCCCTTCCTTTCTGGAGACACAGTGTGACCAGTAGCCTCATGCTCCTGCCTCTGCATTCCACTCCACGGTGGCTTGTATACTTCTGAACTGTAAGCCAAAATTTAATTTTTTTTTTTTAAAAAAGCAAAAAGAAATCTGTAAAACAAACAAACAAAAAAATAAAAAACATAGGATTACAGACTCAGGACAAGCATTTTGCTCCCAGTGAACCTGTTCAGTTTTCACATCCTGCCCTAACTAAAGCTGCTCCTGTCAGGTATTTGTCAAGAAATCTGACTAATAATACAGTGTTATAACCAGAATAAACCCAACAGCCCAGCTCTGTGGAAGGCACCTTCATCTTTCCAGCTGGTTCCATTTTATCGTCAGAGTCCCCTGTACCAAAGGCCTTCAACATAACTCCACAACCTCAACACAATACAGCCCACAACTAGATGAAGAAACCAACACTCTGAAAGTCATCATCTGCTGAGATCAGACCCCATGTCTTAGGAATATAACCCACAGGCACAGGACAAAAGTGCTCAATGAACATAGAATATAGAGTGACATGTCCCCAATATGGCTAAGGCCTCCTCGCTCCTTCTGCGTGTGGATGGAGCTAGGCACTCACAGCCCTGTCCAGGGCACAGTCCCCACACTCTTCAAAAGGGAGGCTTATAAGCACAATGACATGTGGTTTTGAGACAGAATCTCATATATCCCAGGCTGGGCTCGAACTCACTATGTAGCTGAACATGATCTTGAACTTCTGATCCTCCTGCCTCCACTTCCGAAGGGCTGAAATGACAGGCATGCACCACCATGCCTGGCTTATATGGTGCTGGGAGTTAACTCCAGGGGACTCATGCACACCAGGCAAGCAATCTACCAACTGAGCCACGTCGTCCCAAGTCTGCCGAAGTATTTTTAAACTGCAATTGAAGCTTTCCAGCACAAAGGCTCCTCTAATTGTCTCATCTTGTGGCAACAGCTATTCTTTTCTTCAGATTATGAGTTTGTACAAAGACAAAAGCGGAGATGGGAAAAAGTCCCTGGTGAGGACAGCCCCCTGGTGGGCTTTTATTAGGGACCCAGGCAGTCGTGAGAAGCAACTCAGACCCTGGAAGGACAGCCAGCTGGGACCTAAACTCAACACGATTCAGAGGCTTTTTTTTCTTTTCTTTTGAGGAGTCAAAGATGCAAACGTGACCACTGCCCATCCGCTCTACATGCATACCGCTGCTTAAAAGAACATAGGATTGTGGCTGGAAAGATGGCATAGTGGTTACGAGTACTGGCTACTCTTCCAGAAGACCTGGGTTCAATTCCCAGCATCCACAAGGCAGCTCACCACTGTCTATAATCTCAACTCCAGGAGTTCTGACACCTTCACACAGACACAAATACAAGCAAAAACACCAATGGACATAACATAAAAAAAAAGCAAAAAGAAATCTGTAAAAAAAACAAAAACCATAGGAATACAGACTCAGGGCAAGCATTTTGCTCCTAGTGAACTTGTTCAACTTTCACATTCCTTCAGGAAGGAAGCTGCCAGGTGGTACCTTTAACTCCAGAGGCCCTTTATGTGAGGTGACACTTTATGTGGAGGACTTAATTCAGCCTACCATGTACCAGGAGGACTGCTAGTGACTGTGAGAGCTCATCACCACAACTCTGAGGAAACTTGACAGGTGAGGGCCAGCCACAGGGCTCAGACATCCCGTCCCACAGCACCCTCCGAAGGACAGGGCCAGAGTCGGTGCTCAGGAGCTCCCACTCTGGTGCTGGCAAAACCTGTAACAAGCTACTCAAGCCTTGGAAAGGAGGCTGGGAGCGTGAGGGAAGGAAGGGAGGAAGCAAACAGAGGCAGGACATCCTCTCGGCCATGCAGTGCCGAGAGGTCTGTGTTCCACCACAGTGAGACAGGGTGGCAGGGCCCTCCAGAGAATGTTCCAGGACACCTGAGACAGCTGCATTCCGGTGAGATCGGGAAACAGTCGGAATGGGAGGTGAGTGATGGGAAAGCCGGGGCCTTGTACTCGGCACGGCGCACCCTCTGCTGGTCTCCGCACGCCCGCTGAACTTTGCTGGGGGTGGCTGGAGCAGTTTCGCGCTGTTGGGTTTCTCTGGATTACACTATTCGAGCCAATCCTACCCCAGAAAGACCCCGATCCACACCTCACCCTGCTGACCTCACAAACACACACATGGAGCGTGCGACCAAAGGGAAGGAGACACAGAACACTATGAGCCAGCCACGGCAAACGCAAGATGTCTTTCCCTCTGAGGCAGGACGGACGGAAAGATCCGGGGTGACGGAGGGAGGGAGAAAAGGATGGGAGAGAGGGAAGGCTCCGGGACCTGATGTGCTTTTACTGATGAAAAATAGCAGTCTTCAGATACGACTGACAAGGACTCACGGAGACAATGTGTGTTTTCTGAAAGGCGTCTTATCAAAGACGATAAATTGTGCTTATTTAAGGGCCCAATGAAGTGTTCCCCAAAACACTTCAATTAACTGTCAAAAGACCATAATTAACCAGGGCTGTGGTTACTTACGGATACAACGTTGCTAGCATTCCAGTTCTCAGATGTAGAAGATACCTTATAAATCTAACTCACAATTTTGTTTACTGAGAAAAACTCTAACTTTAAAGCTTGTTACAAATTACACTCTGCGGGCAATCTTGGAAAGCAACAAGGTGGTTTCTTAGCAACCTTCAGAGCTCTAACTTGAGAGCCGCAGATCTCCCATATATGTGCAGAGGAATCTGAGTATTCAGAGCCATACTTGTCAAATCAGATGGCTTCACTCGCCTAGAGCGCTTCTTCTTTTCTTTTCAACAAACCCAACTTTGCTTCATATTCGGCTCACTCTGAAATGTCTTTTGTTGTCTAAGCCACGAACCCCAGTTTTGCGCGAGTGGAGATCTCTGAAGAGAACTCCCTGGCGGCGGCTGCTGCTGTGGCATGGCAGCGTGTGGCTTTCCCCAGCGACATTACCACCATCCACCCCCATCCCCTCAGTTCTAGAGAGTCCTTCGTGTCTCACAAATACAAAGGGTCCAGGACACACCTGTCCAAGGAGAGCCCTGTGAATGGAAGTAGACGGCCAGGACGCCACAGCACTTCTCTCCCTCCTAGTCACCAGCACGCTCTCTAGAGATGCCTGACAGTTGGCAGCCATAGAGACGGGAGGGATCTGTTTTCTTACCCCGTGTGCCCTGGTGCAGGTGGGCTCACTCCACAGGAGCCCACCAGCACCAAAATGCTTCTTACAGATTCTCACCATGGCCACCTGAGGGGTTCACAGCAGGTGGCCTTGCCCTCCCTCCCCAATCTTCCACTGGGCATTCTCCTGGTGCAGCCCCCTCCTCTGCAGTACCCCACTGCTCCACCTGAAGCTCGGCCAGGTTGTGGGCTGAGAATGAAGCTCAGCAGGTGAAGACCAAACAGAGGGGGATTTATTTTGATAACGGCTTCATCTAGAGGCAGGCTGAGGACAGAGTGGCCGTGAGGTAAGGAGGGCAATGCATGGTGCTGTGACCGGTGCTCAGAGGCCTATGGACACATCCACACAGCTGTTTCCCCAATCAGCCTTGCCTGCCCTCTCCAGACACACACTCCAGGGATGAGCGAGACAGGACAAGGCACACCACGGTGAAATAGACGGCCGCGGTGCAGAGATGGCACAAGCTTCTGCTCTTGAGTCAATCCACCAAGTCTACACATGTGCGACAAGGAGTCTAAAGCCCCACCTGGTGCTGTGACTGAAGCTCAATGCCTGCTTCAGGTGATGAGGACCAGGGGGCCGGGGGCCATGCTTGTTGTCATGCTCCCTATAGGAGGGAAATCAGGAGTGTTTCTTCCCAAATACGAGCGTTTTTAATGTATTTTTTATTTTGTGTGTACCAGTGTTAAGCACACCATGTACATGCAGTGACCTCAGAGGTCAGAGGCCAGAGGAGGCCACCAGATCCCAGGAACTGGAATTACAGATGACTGGAAGCACCCACGAGGCAGCCTGTAACTGTCACTGCAGTTCCAGGGGAATCCAATGCCCTCTTCTGGCTTCCATGGGTACTGCACACATGTAGTACACATACATCTATGTAGGCAACACACAAAATAAACAGTTTTTTTTTTAAAGATTATAAAGTAATATGAGCAAAAAAACCCAAACTTACTTAAAAAATTTTAAAAATGAGTTTGCAAACATGTAAAGTTAAGGATGAGCCATACATGCTTCAATCTAGAAGGATCCTAGGGGATCTGTAACTTCTTTATACATTTAAATTACAATTTCTGGAAATCACTGACGCAACTAAATATATGGCTAGTAAAGGTAGCAATGGAGTCCCAATGGAGTGTGTGTGTGTGTGTGTGTGTGTGTGTGTGTGTGTGTGTGTGTGTGTGTGCTGGGAACAGAATCCTAAGCTGCAGTATAGTAGCTAATATCATCAACTTCACAAGATCTAGAACCATCCGAGAGATAGGTCTCTATGCATGTCTGTGAGGGATCTTCTAGACTTGATTAACTAAAGTGGGAAGACCCACCCTGAATGTGGGCAGTACCATTCCACAAGCTGGGGTCTCGAGCTGTATAACAAAAGGATGTGAGCTCTCTACTTCCTGACTGTGGATGTCATGTGACCAGCCACCTCACGTGTTCCTAATGTCATGCCTTGCCCATCATGATGAACTGCACCCTGAAACTATGAGCCAAGATAAAGTCTTGAGTTGCTTTTGTGAGGTATTTTGTCACAGTGACAAGAAAAGTGACCAATACACAAGCCAACACGGGCCAAGGGTGTAATCTAAGTGCTCGGGCAGTCCTGATTGCCCATACGCTGCCTGTCCCTTCAAGTGAAGGGGTGGTGTCACCTGCAAAAGTGCGCAGGATACTGTGATGTCCATCCTTCTAGAGTGGGCATTCTGTGTGCTGCAGCCAACCTGTCTCTGGGCCACATTTATTCCCTAACAGGAGCCATAAGAGCCCCGCGGGGAGCGGATAGTGTTTAGCCCTGGGCAGCTCTCGGAGCCCACTGCTTACCGCCTTTCCTCTTCACAGACTGCCAAACGCTTCCGTAACATCTTTGGTTTCTCCCTCCTGCACAAAGTTTCCAGAAAGGAATAAGAAAGCAGGCACGGAAGGCAAAATCACCCAAATGTGTTCGTGCAGGCTGAAAGCAACAAACCTCAAAAGATGCATGTTCAATGAGGCTGTAAAAACAAAGCAAAAAGGATCCCAAAAATGTTGCTATGGCAGTCAAATAGCTGTTTATACTTTCCCCTGGCTATAAATAGTCCTCTTGATAACCAAGGGTATTGTTTGTCAAACTCAGGGTTGAAAATACAGCTGTGGGCAGATGCTGGTGAAATGGCAAGCGGGAGGAAGAGGAGGCTGGACATGGTGAGCAAGTGAGGGTAGGGACAGCCAGGGACAGCAGACACACCTCACACACACACCCTCTTCCAGATGATTCAGAGTTGGCCTCAGACCCAACGGCCAGAGGAAATGTCTTCATGGATGCTTTAGATGTACCACAGGATGGAGCATCCTGGTAAGATGAGGTGGGACTTGAGTTTTCTAGAACTCTAGCTCAGCTCAGCTTTCCTTCCCTATGTACTTTTTTTGCATTGTTGTTGCTATTTATTTTCATTTTGGTTTTTGAGACAGGATCTCATTCTGTGGCCCAGGCTGGCCTAGAACTCACTCCATAGACCCAGGGTGACCTCAAACTATGGCAACCCTTCTACCTCAGCCTCCTAAGCGCTGGCGATTATGGATGTGGGCCATCACACCTGGCTCTTTTTGTAGATGGGAACAAAAATCACAATAAAGTAGCAGGCCACAAATAGAGGAGCTCTCTTCCTCCACAGTCCTTCTGAGGGCCAACAGCTCCCACACACCATGTTGTTTTCTTTTTTATGTTTATCTGTGTATGTGTGAGCACACATGGATACATGTATATGTGTGGGCATGAGCACATGTATAGATGGAGTACATGTGTAGATCAGAGGATAATTTAACCTGTGGGACTCAGGTCTCTCCTTCGACCATGTGTGTTCCTGGGATCCAACTCTGGTCATCAGCCTTTGTGCTAAGCACCATCGCCTGCTTGGCTGTCTCACCGGCCCCCAGGTACCATCGCTTTCTTCTTCTCTCATCCTTCCCCGGTGACTAGAGAGGCTTGTGAGTACAGCTCCCGGTACCAGGGGCCCAGCTGACCATGGCATCTGTCTTGGTCCACGTGCCCTGCAGAAGTGCCGCTGGATGGAGTGAGGACCCCCTGGCACAGAGGAAACGCAGATCATTCCTACCAGTGCTACTAATTTCATTTCCTCCAGAGTCTACCCCGAGCGGAATGGAGCCAGAGTACCACGGCTGACTGCGCTGAGTGTGCCATTACGAAGGCACATTTCCAAGGCACGTCTAGAGAGGGGATATCTTGCTAAGGGGAGGACCCAGGCTGGAAGAAGGCTGCTCCTTCAAGCCCAAACTTGTCCAACAGTCCTTGGAGCAGCCCTGTCTTCCAGGCTGGCCCATCTTTCCTGCTAGAGTCTATTGTCTTTTCAGGCTGCAGGATCCAAAAATGGATATAGAATAGAGTCATCCAGCAGCCTCATCTACCCCCACACGAGCTGAGGGCCTGGCCTCTGTGCTCTTCCCAACCCTCCAGAGCCGCCCCTCAGCTGCCATGCCCATCACCTAACAGTCTATTCCCCTCACCAGTGCTCAGAGTTCTCATTCTGACCCCAAGGGTAGCAGAGCCCAGTCATCACTACTTCTACCATGTGTGTTCCTGGGATCCAACTCTGCTCATCCTCGAAGCCTTGGGGGCTAGGAGGAGAACTGAGATGTTTCTCAGATGGCAGACCAGCAGAGGAGGCTGGAGACAGAGGGGCAGACAGGTTTGAGTCCTTATGCAGATGCCAGGCAAAGGACTTAGTTTCCTCCTCTACAGAAAAAAAAGCTGAAAATGTACCTTTCTGGCTCATTGAACAACTGTTCCAGTCAGTCAGTGGGTTCTCAACTCACTGCTGCTGCTCCCACTGTGGGAAAGGGGAAAAAATGCCCCCCCTAGGGCACAGGAGAGAGGCTGGAAGTCTCTAAAAAGGAGTTGTTAGCATGCTGAAGGCACGGACTACATTCTCAAAGAAGGGCGGTCACAAACATGGCTAGGAAGCAGGCAAAAGCCAACCGAGGCACAACCTCCTAGCTGTGGACAGGGCCTGACAGGACATCTTCCTAGGATGGGAAAGTCCTCCAACTCCAGAGTCCCCAGACTCCAAGTACAAGCACCTGCAGGCTTTCCTGACTTCAAGTTCACATCGTCCCTGGAGGTCCCCCTCCCTGACTCCGGTTTTACAAGTCTCCAGATCCTTCCCTTCACTCTGGTATATACAGCCTCTGGAGGGCGCCCCCTCCATCTCCAGGTACAAGCAGCCCCCAGAAGCAAAGGCTGAAGAAATACAGTTACTGATTTCCGACTCCCTTGAAGCTAATTCCCAATTCCAATACTATGTGTTGCTGAATTTGAGGACCACAGAAGCAGAGACGAAAGGGCAGCTGGGGTGAAGTGCTGGATTCTGCAGTGCCAGGCACACACGAAGACCTCACAGAGGAGAAGATTCCATCAAGACAATGCCAAGCCACAAGAGGGCCTGGAAGGCAGAGCCAAGGGCTTTGCCAAGACAGAACTACATGGAGTGGATCCCTTTGGCCGGAGGCTGGGGGAGCACCAGGCTGACCACAGTGGCTCAGGCTGCCTGCAGAGCCTCAGGGTCACCTTGCAGGAAGAAGGCCCAGGTCTGCAGCCACGTACATCTACCTTCCAAATAGGTTCTCTAGCTAGGGCACAGCAAACACAAAGCCTTCATTTCCCCATCTGCAGAATAAGAGTTTTCAACACAACGAGCAATCTTGAGAATAAAACAATACACTGTGCAGGAAGCAGGGCGTAGCATGAGGTTGACACTGGTTATGGACTGGCCCCTAACTACTGTTATTATGAAAGTCATCTGCCAACATGCTGCCTCAACACAGGCACAGTGACTCCATCGAAGGCTCCCTCTAAAGAAAAACTAGGTATCCACCTCAAGGTCGACTCTGCACCTGAGGAGAAGGGATGCAGTTTTTACATACCAACAATGAAAGATGTACCCCCTTCAGGCCTCTTAGCTAATCCTCCAAGTTCAAGCACAGGGCTCAGCAGGACAGAGCGTCAGGGGTTAGCAGAGCCCCAAGCCCACGTTCTGAAGTCAACAGTGGCAGGAGGTATTTGGGGGATGCTCTTTGCGGGCCTCCAGTCTCTGATTGTGCTCCACTTCCTGTGCTCCATATTAAGATGACCTCACCCAGCACCAAGGAGCGTCCGTGTGCAGGTTGATGAGATGGTGGTCAGGAGCCACCCCCAGAAAAGGCTCTGCTGCTAAGCACCCTCCGAGCACAGAGGAAAACCTTTCACTGCCCCCCTCTCTGCATCCAAGTTCTCAGCACTTGGGCCACACGGCTGGCTTCTGCGTCCCACCCACACAACCCCAAGCTGGCTGGGACTCGGGAAGAGGTAAGCATGGTGTATGGCCTGGAGCTGGGGCTCTTCCTGTGTACATGAAGCTGCCACACCTCTCCAGCTCTGTGAACCTCTCCCCTGCACCTTGTCTGCTGCATACGACCCTACATATTCTTTTCCTATGCGTCCTCACAGCCTAACACATCACTTCCTGCACCTACCAGCGCTGGGCATGGTGACACCACCTTCTAGAAGTGGGCCCAGCCAGTGGTGTCCAAAAGAGAAAGTGTCCTTTCAAGGCCTTTGGCTATGCAGCATGTCGACACCACTGTGAACAGGGACAGTATCCTCCTCATCCCCTCCCCACCTTTTCCTTCCCCTTTTTTGAGACAGGACTTCATTATATAGCCCAGGCTGCCCTCCAACTCTCCATCCTCCTGTGTGCTAGAATGACAGATATACATCCCCACACCAGATGATATCGTCCTCCTTTACGGGAGCCAACCCAATGGGAAGAGCAGCTGTCCAGCATCCTACACATGAGATGGAATCACTTGCCTGCTGGGCTGTAGCAACATCAACGGGAAGGACCTTTTTTTTTCTGGTCCACACAGCCACCCTAAAGACCAGAAACTCCTCGTCAACCTAGGAGGCCTAGAGAAATGGCCTACACTCCTTTCTGATGTCCATTCAAGTCCAGTGCCGTCCTGAGCTGAGCCTGACATGCCCAAGTGAGTGGAGGGGCCTCATTCCCAGCCCTCCAGCCCTCCAGCTTCTGGCTCTCTGCCAAGCACTAACCTCCCAGACACATGAGGTCCTTGGTTCTTCCTCCACTGCCTCCTACCCACGTTCTAGCTGCTCTCCACAGGCCTCATTTGCCTCTCCCAAACTCCTGCTCTCTCGGTGCGTCCCCAGCACCTTTAGGAGAAACTACAGCTGCCGGAATTGCAGTTTCCCACCCATCTGATTAACAGCTTTGGGGGTTTGTTTTTTTACAGATTGACTTATTTCATGAGTATGAATGTTTTGCCTGCACATATTCATGCACACCACATGTGTGCCTGGTACCTGTGGAGGCCAGAAGAGGGTGGGCTCATGTATTCCAGGCTGGCCTTGAACTCATTTTGTAGCTGAGAAACTGAATTCTGATCCTCCTGCTTCCACCTCCCAAGTGCCAGGGCTACAGGTGTTCACCACCACGCCAAGTTTATGTGCTGCTGAGGATCAAACGCAGGGCTCCGTGCATGCTAAAGAAGCACTCTCCCAACTGAGCCGCACTTCCAATTCCATGATTTTGTTGTTGTTCACCTTTTTTTTTTAAAAAAAGACAAGGTCTCATGTTATCCAGGCTGGCTTCAAATGTGATGCATTGCCAAGGATGCCTTTAAATTTCTGAGTCTCTTGCCTCCAGTTTCCAGAGCCTTGGGCCCACTGAGCCGCATGCCCAGCACACAGAGTTAGTTTAAAAAAAATCCTTTTCAGCCAGTCTCCTGCTTCACGTGTTCTGCAGGCATCTTGTGTCTACTGAATCAAGAACCGTCTTGTCATTTCATGATTTGGGCCACACCAAAGGTACTTGCTCACCAGCACAGTGGACAATTTCGATCCCGTCGGTTAACCTCTCACCTCCCATAACCTCATTCTCAGGCCACGATCAGCCTTCTCGTCTACTCCAAAGACTGGCTTGTTCCTCCCTCTTTGATCTTAGAGGCTCAGCCACTCCTAACATGACACACAGCACCCACAGCCAGTTATCATGCCCTCCAGGGTTGGTGCCATCGTGTGAGCTTAGTTAGGTCTCTCCATGAAACCTGACTGTCATCACTTCACAGGTGAGGCAAACTGAAGCTAGGGACCTGGCAGCTTCCCCAGGGCCTGAACCTGACCCTGCCTGACAATCACTTTTTAAAAGAGATTCATTTATTTAACATGTATGAGTGCTTTGCCTGCATGTCTGCATGTGCACCCTGTGCATGCCTGGTGCCCTGATAGGCCATAAGATGTCAGATATCCTAGAACTGGAGTTAGAGAAGGTGGTGAGCTGTCATGTGGGTGCTAGGAACAAAACCTGGGTCCTCTGGATGAGCAGCAAGTGCTCTTAACTGCTTAGCCATATCTCCTGACCCCTGCCCAGCAATTCCTAATCACTACATCAGTGAAGCCTATTGTTAAATTACCCTGTGTCTGCTTATCTGGTGTGCATAGCAGCTCTGCAGCTACCTCTGCTCTGGACCCAAGGCCCTGTGCCACATACCAAAAGCAGCCTGGGCAGGGCACTTTCCAGGGTAATTAAGGAAAATGGCAAAATAGAGGGTGGAGCCCAACCCTAGAAGAGACAAGCAGTATTTTCATGTCACTCCCTTCACTTAATTGTATGGAGACATGAGCCCTGCTTGGAGTGGCTAATTCGGGTGCCAAAACTGATGCCACATAGGCTCCCAGTGCTCTGCTTCCTGGTGTGTTTCTCTAGGCAGGAAACATTTGGGCTTGGCTGGTACTGGACAGTAAGACTAGTGTGACCACCCTGAGGCCTGGTCTTGAATGCCCACACCTGTCTCTTGGGTGGAAGTCCACAAATGTCTGGCTGACTTGACAAGTTGATAGAAGCTTTGCTTGGCCCCTGTGCCCCTGCAGAAGGACAGGAGAATTGTGTGCTCCTCGCTGGGGTCAGGGTAGGCGTGGGAGGGTCAGAACTCCAAGAAAGCCTTACAAGCAAAAGCCCACCTGGCAGAGAAGGCACTGGGCAGAGCCAGGTCACATCTTCGCAGGGACCCGGGTGCTCAACGTCTACCCACCAGACCAATGTCCTGGTTCCAAGGCAGTGCGTGGACGTGTTGACCACCCAAGAGCTGAGCTGCCCCAAGTAAGAGTGTGTAGCTGAATCGACACACAAGAGCAAAGGGCTGAGTCAGCAGAAACGGAGGGAGAATCAGTGGGCACCAATGAGGCATGGCGGTACACGCTATGTAATCCTAGCACCGGGGCAGCAGAGGCAGGAGGATCATCACAAGTTCAAGGTCAGCCTGACCAACACAGTGAGGCCCATTTTGAAAACACAACAGCAAAGACTGCCCTAGACCTTGACCACAGAAGGCAGAGTTGCAGCAGGGTGGGGCAGGTGGGTGCCTTAGGGAAGAGGGAACGTGAGGCAGGGGTATCCTCTTTGTTCCCATTGCTTTACAGTGTACATTCACATGCCCAGCCTTTAAAGTGCGTGAGCTTCTGCTCAGGTAGTACGTAAGGAAGAGCAAGCCCAAGCCAGGCTGCAGAATTCACTGCACTGGCACAAGCTTTTTTTCTACCTGCCAATGCAGAGTGCCTGCTCTCTCAGCCTGGCCCATAGGCAGTGGGCATGCCTGGCCGCAGTCCAACCCTGATAGTGCACACGAGGCCAGCAGACCTGATGGCAGAAGCCACCAGCCACTCCCTGGATATCTCCATGGAAAGGTCCCTTGGCTCTGTGACTGGACCCTAGAGCCACTCCAATTTCAGCCATTTCCAGGGAAGTCCATAATAGGCACAGCACCTCCCACACAGCCAGGGCATCTGAAAGCCATCAGCAGACTTACATCATGAGGGAGGGAGCTATCCCTCCCTACAAGGCAGAGAACGACATTCCTTCTGTGGAGGTTTTCGACTGCCTTGGCAGATACCTTGTTGGCCTGAAGTCTCTGACAGAGCAAGGTGAGACCTCCATCAACTTCTCTGCTGTCAAGAGTCCTCACTGGTCACTGATCTGAGTCCCAACTGTGTGAGCAGGGCAGCCCTGGTAGGCAGGCCAGACCCCTGCTTCTCTGAGTCCATCGAGAGCCACCCACTGGGCTTTCCTTTAGACGCCACAGCTGGCACACAGGACTGAGTGGAAGTGACCTGTCTGTCCCCTCTCCCTCTCATTTACCGCCCCACCTTTCACCCCCATGGCCACATTTCTGCTTCCTCTTCCACACCATCCTACCCTGCTCTTGCATCATCTGCAGAGCTCGCGAACCTCGCTCAGCCTCCACTTCCTCGTGAAAACTTCAGAGGTGCCCTCATCTTTCAAAGGCCACGTCTTTTGCATCTTTCTCACACAAAGTTTGATTTCCAACTATAACATAAATACTTTAATGTGTGATTCCATTCCTTGGTCCCTTTCTGTTGAGGGTCCTCGCCAGCAGGAACCAATCGGCAACACGTGGCACCCTGTGTTTGAGTGACAGTATTTCCCATGGTCAGGTAAGGGACATCCGGAGCTGACCACTCCTGAGGCAGCCCAGCACTGCAGTCTTGCTGATGGCAGGTGGGGACTCCAGCCTCTAGTCTGCATGGTCATGAGGACATGGAGTTGGTTCATTACTGTTGGGAAGGTCACAGGACTAACACTCACCTGGGTTTGCAAAGGATTAGGAGATATTCCTGGACCTAGGACTTCAGCTCTGAAACCAGGACAATCAGAGCAAATTAGGATGCTAGGTGTCAGAGGATAAGCCTGGTGTGAAAGGTGTGTCTCGGGCATCCAGGTCTCTTCAAGTGTCAGATGCTGGTTACTGTGGCAAGGGCGTTGACCCGTGTTTACAATGCTCTCTGGCTGGAACTGCTGGGGCAGCCACGTGCCAGACTTCTGTGCCAGCCCACTGACTCAGTGTCTGAGCCTGGGGCAACAGGTATGGTGCCTGGGAGTGGAGCGCCTTTGAAGGACTCTATACTTGTCATGTGCAGCCTGAGCCCTAGCTGGCTTTCCCGACCTCCATTTCCAGCTTCCCAAACTCTCTGGTCTCAGACCCTGTGGACAGAAGGCTATGTGGGCTGGCCAGGAAAGCAGAGAAAGGGACAGAGGCCAGATGGTGAGAAGCCAAGACAAAGATGGGCAGAGCATGCCAGGACAATTCCCATGACATCAGAGATAAGCAGAGTGGGTGGACTCTGTGAACAGCGGTGCACCTGCCCGTCCTACCTACACACACCAGGAAGCCCCCAGCGTTAAGTGAGCTGGTTTGCTGGGTGGACTGCTAAGTTCAAGGTTATTGAGTCTTGTGTTGAGAAAAGATGCCAGAGTGGAGGAGAGAGGAATGTATGCAGATTCTTCCACTACTCTGATTTGGGGTCTTGGGTTCTAACACAGAGTGGGAAGCAGTAAGGCGGAAAGCTGGAGGGATGTTTCTGGGAACTCGGCTAGGTGGCTCAGTGTGGTACATGGAGACTTCAGGACTGACACCATCCTGGTTAAAGCCAGCTCTGGCCGGTGGGGCTGGGGTCCTTTGCAAGCTGTCCTCCATCTAACAGCCTTCCATCTACTAAGCGGCCATCACAGGCTGGGCACTCTGCTAGACAGACATCACTACACATATCCTTCCTTAGTCTCAAAAGCTGTGCAGTCTTACCAATGAAGTAGCCTAGCAGCAACTTCTTCAAGGCTACTCAGGCAGAGGGGCAGAATGAGGCTGGTTTGGCTCCCATGATGCTGGGCCACCTCTCGTTTCCGTTCCCTAATGTGGGAATCTGTGGTTACAGATCAGAGCTCCAACAAAACTGGTACCTGGTTGGGTAGCAACACTTCCCCACTTCCCTGCCTGTTTGGCCCACTCATTGCTCTAAAACGCCGTCACCAGAAATAAAGCGTCAGCCCCAGACAGTTGGTTTACCTACTCTTCTTACAGCTGAGCTGCAGCGAAGCTCCCGCTAAAGGGCTGATTTTATATAAGTGTGTTTTCAGCCCCTCAGCATAGCTCTGCCCTCGGCAAAACAGACAGCGAAAGCCTTTGACTCCGCCAGCCAGTCTAGAGTGCCGATTCTCAGCCTTGAAGTTGGGATTTCAGCCTCCAGGTTCCACAGCCCCATCTCTCTCCCCAACAACCCCCTGTCCTTTCGCTTGCTGATTCATGGCGCCTCTGCCTGCAGGGCCTTGACTTTGAATGAAGAGACAGATGCCTGGTAATTACCAGGCTTGCTCCCGACTGTGGAAAACTGGCGAGTCACTGCCTTGCTTTGAAGGGAGAATTTTGAGCCATAAAGAGACAGGCCAGACATTTTTTCGGTGACAGGAAAACCAGAATGGGAGTGTCTACCTTTCTAATGCGGAATCCAGAGACTCAGAATCGCAACCCTGAGATCCCAGGGACATGGTGGCAGGAGGATGCCACAGCCTGTCCAGTGCCATGCTGAGCCACCCCCTTTTAAGTCTTCTCTGATACTCAAGGACACTTCATCAGGAACCCCAGTGTGGCCAAACCCGAGCCCATTCAATCATGCCATGTCTTCAGGCCGGCCACTGGCTCTTCCTTGAGATGACTGTCCTTGGCTTTTCTGAGTTGGCAAGATGCTTTTATATATTTAGAACATACATATTTGAAATATTACCAATGTAGTACAAATTTCAAATGTGGCATTTTGCCCAGTGTTGGACTGTATCCCCAAGTCAAAAGGGGGTTTTATGAAGGAAGGCTGAACCATGTTCACCTCACTCCTGGGCCTTTCTTCCTGAAACTGGCATCAAAATCAAGCTGAAGAGGCTAGAAAGATGGCTCAGCAGTTGAGAACTCTGGCCACTCTCCCTGTGATAACAAGGGCAGTGGGTACCCGACACAGAGCTGGCAAAGAAAAGGACCTAGGGTTGACTTTATTTAATTCTGTTTACAATAACCAAGCAGAAAGCTCTTGGATTAAAGGTGTGTGCTAGGGCTGAGCCACACCACAGCTAGAAACTGGTTTTTCCAGTAAGTAAAGCAATCTTGGGGTTCACAGTGTGATCAAACATCCTACAACAGAGCAGAGTGGGAACTTGTGCCCTGGACTACCTAACAGGTTCAGAACCACCCTGCCTTATCGAGAATGAAAGTACTGGTTGCCTGGAGAAAAGGAACAAAAGGAACTGAAAAGCTAAAAATGCCTTTGCCAAAGCTTCATGCTAGGCTGTTAAGTTCTTAGCCCCACCGTGTGTGTGTGTGTGTGTGTGTGTGTGTGTGTGTGTGTGTGTGTGTGTGTGTGTTAAACGTGTGTGTCCTTGATTCCCAACACCCACATGGTACCTTGCAAACTGTTAACTCCCGCCCCAAAGGTCACGATGCCCTCTTCTGGCCTCTGTGGGCAGCAGGAATGCGTATGTTGAAGAGACAAACATCCAGGAAAAATACTCATACATATAAATTTAAAAAAAAAAAAAATCAAGGTGAAGATGAGCCTGGAGTTGTAGGACTGTAAACCCAGCTATTCAGGAGGCTGAGGCAGGAGGATTAGAAGTTCAAAGCCTCCCTGGGCTACACAGTGAGTTCAAGGCCAGCAGCATTAAGAAAATAAGAAGGGGCTGGGGCTATAGCTCGGTGGTAGAGTACTTGCCTAGGATGCATGAGGTCCTGGGGTCCATCTCCAGAATCACAAAACATCAAGGTGAGCTTGAGGCTTCACTTGGGGCCGTCACTCCCAGGTGACAGAGTTTTAAAAGCAAGTGCTAGAAGCACTTTTTATTTTTTAATAAGCCTGCAGCCTGGCAGACCGGCAGTCGTAATGCAGAAGGCCATTTATATGAAATTTTAAATTTTCTAAAAGGTGAGCAGAGACCCAGATAGCAGCTGCGCTGTTGGCTTCCCGTCATCGCACAGCCTCTTACGACCTCATTTCCAGAGCCAGTGTTTCTGAGCCAGCAGTAAATGAGGTTTTACTAAGAACACCTTTCTCTTTTGACCCTGATTCAATTCCTTGTGAAGATGTCATCCGTGCGGTTCAGAATGAAGATTAAAGGAGAGAATGGGGCTTGTCTTGTGGCCCTGGGGGAAGGAACGTGTTCTTTACCAGCAGTGAGCACGCCAGAGGCCCCGAGGCCAGGTAGCTGGACCAGGCAGGTAGGAAGACAGAAGCCCCCTCGCCTTTCCCAAGCACTTAGTGGGTTGGCCCTCAACCTGATTTTCTGCCTATCAGAAACCGTGAGAAAGCTGAGGCACACAGTGGAGACAGTCAGGCATCAGCAGGTCCAGAACCCCAGTGAAGGAAGTAAAAAGGTCACAGGGGCAGCCCCTCCAAGGCTGCTTATGAGAGGATCTGTCCAACAAACTTAACCTCCTTTTCAAAGTTGTAGCAAGCTCCCAGATCACTACCACATCTCTACCACAGCAAGCAGTTTGCCAAGGAGGACTCTCAGGCGGTGGTGGGTGGTGCAGTCCACTTGACTGATTCTAAATCACCTCGAAGGTGAGCCTGAGGCATAGAGGTGGAGAGACCCACCCTTTGTGAGTAGGACCATTTTTTTTTTAAGATTTATTTTATTTATTATGTATACAGAAGAGGGTGCCAGATCTTATTACAGATGTTTGTGAGTCACCGTGTGAGTGCTGGGAATTGAACTCAGGACCTCTGGAAGCGCAGTCAGTGCTCTCAACCTCTGAGCCATCTCTCCAGCCCAAGTAGGGCCATTCTTTAACTGGAATCCTAGACTGTGGAGGGAGGGGCTGAACAGCAGAATGCAAGACTTCATTGAAGTCTGCGGCTTAACTGAGTGCAGTGTGACCAACTAGCTCTATCCCTGTGGCTTCTCTGCAATGATGGACTGTAACCAGGAACTGTTAGCTAAGTATCTTACCATTGGGTTACTTCCCAAGTCCACTATTCTGCCGGCCAGGGCCTGTTGCCCAGAACCAAACTCCAGTATCCCTGACCAACCATGGTAGATGGCCGCCGAAGTAGAAATACATCTGTAGATCACAGATGAGAAAAACCAACATAGAGCTTGGCTGGGACCCTCGAAATGATATACTACACCATGGTCTATGAGTCGAATTTCAATGTAGCTGAGTGTAGGACTCTGGCATACAGTGGGCCAGCCAGCCATGGCAGGGTTGAATGAGCCCAGCACTGCCCTCTGATTCAAACATGCACCCCAGCTTCCTCTGGTTTTATTATCCACATTGGCCCAGGAATAAACTGCAGAGTGAGCAGGAGGATAGAAGGCCTCCTGAGGAGCCAGCCACCTGTCACTGTTCTGGCACAGAACATGGCAAAGGGACTCTACCGCCTCAGGCTGTGGTGGAGTCAGGCCTGAGAACGGGAAGGAGGACTTCTGCAGCTGGGTATTCCTCTGCAGACACTTGTCAACCCGTTCTCCTCTGCAGACACTTGTCAACCCATTCTCTATCTGCTTTCACCCATTCTCTGGAAAGGCTGGGAGGAAGCTGAGGAAACTGAGGTGAGTCCCCTGCTGAGCGAATTCCTTCAGAAGAAGAGGCATCACTAAAACTCTGCAGTGATGTTTCCAAACCTCTGTGGCTCTGTGAAGTAAATGGAATTTTCCTCAGATACATATATATGGTGGGGACTGTAGTTATAGCTCAGTTGTTAAGAGTGCTGCCTAGCGGGTACAAAGACCTTGGCTCAATCCTCGCACTACATGAACTAGGTATGACAGTAATCTGGGCACTTGGGAGTGAAAGAAGGAGGATCAGAAGTTCAAGGTCATCCTCTGCCATATTAGACCACTGTGTTATATGAGACCCTGCTTCCAAAGTAAATAAACAAGCAAACAGGGCCTGGGGGTAAGGGCTTGCAGCACAGGCATGAAGAAGACTGGAGTTGAGAGTCTTAGAATCTACATAATGGCCAGTGGCAATGGGCCCACCTGTAAGTCCAGGACTCACAAGGCAGAGATGGGGATCTCTGAAACAAGCTGGCTAGCAAGACTAGCTTGTATCAGGAGCTCTGGGTTCAACTGAGAGACTCTATCCCAATGAACAAGGTGAAGAATGATCAAGAAAGTCTCGATGTCAACCTGGGACCTCCACATGTACACTCACACATGTGCAGTACATGTACATACAATCATACACATGTGACATATACACATACGTACATGCAAAATCAAAATAAGCAAAGACACACACATGGTGTACTCATGGGTACCGTTTCCATGACAGATGAAAGGCTGCCCAGACTCCCCAAGCTGGGTGCCTCCACCTACAAGAACCACAGTCTTCAGGATGTCTGGAGGGGGAGGTAAGCTGTTCATCCTGCAGGCACTGGGCATAGAGCCCAGAAGCTGGAGTTTTAGAAGGACCGTGGAAATGTGCAAGTTCTGCAAAAGGATTTATTAAAAACAGGGACTGGAGAGATGGCTCAGTGGTTAAGAGTACTGCTGCTCTTCCAGAGGACCCGGGTTCAATTCCCAGCACCCACATGGTAGCTCACAACTGTCTGTATCTCCTGTTCCAGGGGGATCCAAAGCCCTCATACAGACCTATATACAGGCAAAATACCAATGCAACATAAAATAAAAATAAATAAATCATTAAAAAACAACAGGTACTAAAAAGTCATGTGTGGTATGTTCAGCTACAACATACAAAATTCAGCCTTAAGATACACTACAGTTTGGATCTGGAGTGTCTCAGGAAAGTTCGTGTGGGAGGCTGTCTGCTCTAGGCAATTCGTCTGCCTCTAGGATGTGGGGCCTAGTGGAAGTTATGTTACTGGTGGGGGTGCCCTAGAAGGGGATACTGGGATTCCCTGCCCCATGGTCTCTCTGATCCCCATGATGCTCTTCCTCACCACAGGCCCAAAGCTACGGAGCCAGCCAACCACGAATGGAAACTGTGAGACAAACCAAACCTCTCTTCCTTATAGGTTATTTACCTTGGGTATCTTGTCATAGTCACTAATTTAAGCCAAATCAAGAGCAACTCGACTCAGTCTTTAGAGTTCACCTGTGACCTGGGAGATGGAAAAGTGCAACCCATTTGCAACGACTTAGGACATTATCCTGCCCCCAAAGTGGGAGTACCTACAATGAGAAAGCTGTCCGTACCCTGTCCTTTAAGAGAGGAGGAGCGTGAGCCAGGGAGCCAGCTCAGCTGGTAAAGTCCCTGCAGACATGGGGACCTGGACTCAGCCCCCAGAGCCCAGGTTTAAAAGTGGCTGGGACGGTGGTTCCTACTTATAACCCTAGTGACAGAGGGGTGGAGACAGGCGGGTCCCTGGGGCTCTGTGACCAGCCAGCCCAGTCCACCAGGTGAACTCCAGACCAGTGAGGCCAACTGTCTTAAAAGACAAGCTAGATGGCTCCCGAGGAAGGACGCCCACGGTTGTCCTCTGGCCTTCACACATACCTGCACACATGTACATATACACAAATAAGCATATACATAAATAAACAATAAATCAAGACAGTAACTAAATAAGTGGAGAAACCGAGGCCCAGAGAGAAAGTGGCTTGCCCAAATCATACAGCAGGGAGGCAGAGGACAAGAAAAATAAATGGAGAAACCATGGCCCGGAGAGAAAGTGGCTTGCCCAAATCACACAGCAGGGAGGCAGAGGATGAGAAGATGAAAACTGCCTGGGTCAGCAGCGGACAGGCAAGCTGGGCTAGCTCCAGCTCCTGCAGGGGTCAGCAGCGGACAGGCAAGCTGGGCTAGCTCCAGCTCCTGCAGGGGTCAGCAGCTGACAGGTAAGCTGGGATAGCCCAGCTCCTGCAGGGGTCAGCAGCTGACAGGTAAGCTGGGCTAGCTCCAGCTCCTGCAGGGGTCAGCAGTGGACAGGCAAGCTGGGCTAGCTCCAGCTCCTGCAGGGGTCAGCAGCTGACAGGCAAGCTGGGCTAGCTCCAGCTCCTGCAGGGGTCAGCAGTGGACAGGCAAGCTGGGCTAGCTCCAGCTCCTGCAGGGGTCAGCAGCTGACAGGTAAGCTGGGATAGCCCAGCTCCTGCAGGGGTCAGCAGCTGACAGGTAAGCTAGGATAGCCCAGCTCAGGGGTCAGCAGCTAATGACCAAGCTAGGATAGAAGCAGCCGAGCATAAGCAATGCCCCCAGAACATAGCAAGTCACTCTATCACAGGACAGCACCGGGCAGAGAACAGGGAGGAGTAATTAGATGCCCTTCCCTACATCACCGCATCTGAGTGACCACTACTCTCTACCACCGCTAAGTCAGGTCCATGCTCCTTCTGCCTTTCAGAGCGAAAAGGTCCAGACATGGCACAACCCTCCACACACCCACATGTACATACTGGCCCATTGTCCCTGGCCTCAGCTTCCTCACAGACCCTGATGTCACCCAGCAAAAGCCGCAGCCTCTCAACTGTTTCTCGGCTCATCTGCAGCATATCTTTTCTGACAACAGCAAGCAAAACCAACCCAGGCATGTTTGAGACGCTGTGTTCCCAGCAGTCTGTCAGCAGGCTTCAGAAAAAGTGAGGGCAGGCTGGAGAGTGGGCTCAGCGGTTAAGAGTACTTATTGCTCTTACAGAGAACCGGGTTCAATTCCCAGTTACCCACATGGCAGCTTACAACTTTTTGTAACTCCAGTCCCTAGGGGAACAGACACCTTCTTCTGACCTCCGTGGGTACCAAGCACGTGGGTGGTACACATATACATATGCAGGCAAAACATTCACACACATAAGATAGATAAATCTGGCTTGGCGAGGGGGGCGGGCAGACCCAAGTCCACGGCTGGGCCTCTCACCTGGGGCACAGGTGTGACAGAGCATAGGTGTGATGTCAGGATCACCAGAGTGGTGTTCTCAGACAACACCCACCCCTCCCTGCCCGGTTTGTACCCATAGCTCAGAATCACGGGTTTAGGCTGAGGATGCAGCTCAGCTGGCAGATCATCTGCCAACATTGCACAAAGGAGGCATGGTGGTACACACCTATCATTCTAGCTTCTGGAAAGTGCAGGCAGCAGGATCAGCAGTTCAAGGTTATCCTTGGCTATATAGCAAGTTTGAGGACAGCCTGGGTTACATGGGGTTGGGTCTCAATAAATAAATGAATAAATAGATAAATAAATCCCACAGCTGGAAGGCACTCATTTGCCTGCAGTACCTGGAAGGACCCCACTCAAGAACGGTATGGATGCTTGCCGGCTTGTCCATCTCATTTCACACCAACTAGCCACTGCGCCGAGGCTGAAGTTACCAGGAAGGCACAGCACATACCGAAGCCTGTGTTCCTGAGTGTGCGTGGGGTGGGGTGGCCGAGAGTCCACTCCTGGAGACGGCAGCAGCTCCGAGTGCAGGTGCAGGGAGGCCCTGACTCACTCTTGTTTAGTCACTGAAGCAGTTGGGAAGGAGTCAGAAGCTGTACACGGAACGACAATCATGCAATTTTCCCATTTTGCCCCTCATTCTGTCCTAGGGAAAACATGAATTTGCCTCATCATCACCCAGGAGGATGCGATGGAGTCTGTGTCAACAGGGAATGTCCCAGGGTGCATTGCCACTCAATGCTGGTGTCAGGGAGAAATGTAACACCAGACGCTCCCTGACACTTGCTTTTGCTGCAATGGCACAGTTTCTAGGACCCCAAGTGCACACAGAGTAGTAGTACCTAGTCATGCACAAATTCCACTGCCATGGCATTCGGAGCACAGTTAAGCAAATGCACTCTTTCCAGAGATAAACCCCACCCATACCATTTCCAATAGCAATAAATAGAAGAGGCTTCCCAACACAGACACTCAAGATGTTCGTCTCTCTGACACTATTAGACTAAATGAGTCCCCACCATGTACCTTCCCTCGGTGCTCAGTGGCAGTGAGAACAAGCTGGGAGGACCCAGCTACCTTCCTTCTGCACGGGGAGCCAGACACGCATCCTGCTGGGCATGCGCTCATTTCACAGACAGATGAAGTTAGAAAGAAGCAGGAGACAAAATGAACATCTCACAGGGGAAAGCTGGTTCGAGGCTTACTGGGCTGCAAAGCTTCCCAGCCAGAGGTGCAGAGGGAAACGTAACTCCCTTGGATGCCTGCTTCCCCATTTTCAGGCCTCTGTGTGCTGTAAGACAGTGATCCCCAGCCGGCCCTGGTTCCCACCACACTTGGACTGTGCTGAGAGGGTGAGGGAACTGGCATCATATCACAAGGGTGTGGCTGAGAAACCTCCGAGAGACCGCATCCTTCTCCTCTCCCTATAACCCATCGGGCCGGAGCAAAAGCTCGCAAAGGCAAAGCCCTTTCTGAGCAAAGACAGGCCACCATCCAAGCCTTGCTCACAAAAGCTTCAAATGTCACTGAGTGGCTCCGTCCCCCACCAAAGCCCAGTTTAAAAGCTTTCACTTTATCTCTGCTCACAGGAATTGGGAGGGTGCCTTGGAACTGTGGCTCTGTCCTACTCTTGCATCTGCTCGTGCGGCTTCATCTGGAGCTCCATGGAGACACGTCCAAAGCCAGAAAATTGTCTATATTTCCTACCTCCAAAATTTTGGCTCAATGGCCCTGTCTCGTACTGGTCCACACATCCAGGTGAAGCCCACATGGTCCCTTAGTGCAGTGGCTTTTATCAGGTCCCTGTCCCTCCCCCAGGCTCCTGCTGAGGCTTGGAAGTTGATGGAGGGACATGCCAAACAAATCCTGAGGGTCAAGGATGGAAGACAGAGCCACAGGGAACAGTACTGGCTGGTAGGAAGGAGAGCCAAGGAAGAGGACAGATGGCAGCAGTACCCTCACAGGCCACCCAGCCAAGCACCCGGAACAGCAGGAGATGGGCAGCTGGGTAGAGAAGAGAGGGTAGATTTTGCTCCAGACCTGGAAACAGGAGGGGATGAGAGGATGTGAGAAGGGAAGATACACAATGGCAAGTCCATCTGGGACCTTCCACCATAGACCTTCAAGGACCAGAGGTTCTCATGGGGCAGGAGAGGGTCTATCCCTCCCAGAGCAGACTTCTGTCCCAAGGCAGCAACCCCAACAGAGAAGAAGAAAAGACTCCACAGGACCCTAGAACCTGTGAATCTCTGGGACGCCTCCACCTCCCTCCCACTCTCTGCTCATCACTCTTTGGGTGGGCTGAGAACCTTGAAGAAAACCAGATTCTCTCATCCACACTCTGCCCACAGCTCCTCAACATATGCCCCTCACAGTCCTCAGTCGGGGCTCAACAAAACAAGCTTACTACCTTTCAGTTTCCTTGGTGACCCAACCCTTGGTCGGGGTCACTCCACACTCAGGCATGGAAGGCGTCCCTCATATGGACTACCCCCAGAGGAATGAACTCTACCCCTAATCCTACATTCTTACTGTCCTGAGAATCCAAGCAGGTCAGTGCCCTCTCAGAGCCCTGCTTCCCTGCATAAAACACCAATGGAGAGAGTCTACCCACGAGGTAGATTAGTCACAAGCCTATTTACACCAGCCAAGTAAAATGGCCCCCAATGTTTTAATATCCTTCTGTAAACCCGGTGGCTCCATGCAACTTCACATACCCGTGGGCCTACTTAAAGGCCAACAGCCACACCTGAGCCTTTCCAGGTACAGCTGGAAGGCATGTCGGCACAGCTGAGGATAGAGTTTCAGGCTGCTGTGTGCCAAAACCCCAGATGTATGTTCGAGTCCCAGGAGGAGGAGCCACACTGTGCCATGGTCCACACCAGCCCATCCAGGAACACAGTTGCAGGGTACATGTCTGCACCAACACACACATGTACAAGTACATGCCTGCATGAGCACACACCTGCATGAGCACACCCAAGCCTGAAGGAGCACAACCACAGGAGCTTACAAGTATGCCTACACGTACGTGCACATCCGCCTGTGAGCACACACACCTGCACACTCACTCTGACCCTTGAACTGGGCACTGTAGATGGAGTCCCTCCAGCGATCCCAGCTTGAGACCTGTGAGGGAAGCCCACCTGGCAAGCTCCCTTGTCTATGAAGTGGTGCTCCAACCGCGCTGGCCAAATCTCTCAGCCCAAGTCCCTAGAAAGCACAGCCTCCTCAGCTAGCATCCTGCATCCTAACCAGGATGAGCAGCACATCACAAGAGCTAAGCACAGCAAAATGGAAATCCAGAACCCAGTTTCGATGGTGTCCTCTCCAATGAACCCTGACTTCTAAGACTTGTTTCTGAATCCGAGGTGACATTTTTATAAAGAAAGTCACATCTTTAAATGGCATGCTAATCCAAGCAACACCAGGGAATTAAGAATATTTATCAAGTTGATTCCTAAGAACAATGACATAAAAGAGATTCTTTAATTACCCAGCGATGTCGCTGCCATAAGGATCGCTCTAGGGTATTTCCTCAAACCTCCTCAAGGAACCCATGGGTGTTACACATGCAGATTCAGTGAGAGCTGTGTCTTCAGACTTCACAGTCTCCCTTAGCTACCCTAGGCAAAACAAACAAACAAACAAACAGACAGACTGTTGATGGCTTCTGAGTAGGGTGACATTGTCCTCATGTGACCCAACCTCTGCCACCAGGGGATGTTTCCCATCCAAGGCTGTGACACACAACCGCAGACTCATTCTGGGTGGCATCCCCTGCCCCTATATACACACACTGGCTTGGAGGTTCTTCTGTTCAGGAGCTGTGCCCCAGAGGAGATGTAGAGCAACAGCCCCAGATCGCCTACAAGTCAGTATTGACACCTCTTATTCCCGGCACTGTGGTCCCAGCAGGTTATGGCTAGGGCCCACCCCCTGGAAAACATCTCCTCTGAACCCCTAGAGTCAGCTAATCATCTGAACTTTCTCACCTCCTCTCACTGGACGACAGACACATCAGTTGTGTAGTTACTATAAGAAGTCCCATAGACGAGGTAGTCTGCACATAAGGAATCTCCCCAGTCGTGGAGGAAATACAGAGCAAAACCAAGCTCCCCCTGAGGTCTCTCCCCTTGACCTGTGGACCATCTTCTCCATGTGGCCACATGTTCTCATCCCTTTGTGTGTCTACATCCTAATCCCCTCTTAAAAACACCAGTGAGATTGTACCAGGGCTTAACCTAATGACTCCACTTAAGACTTCATCACTTCTTTCAAGACCCTGTCTCTAAATAAAGTCCCATCCGGAGGCAGTGGGATTAAGATTTCAATGCTTGAGTTTAGGTGTGGGCGCAGGGTGGGGGTGGGACAACACAGACACACCGTTCAGCCCTGAATGGACAAGAGGTAACCATCAGCAGGCCAAACGATGAGGACAGAATTACAAACAGGTCTCAGGCAGAGTTGTCTGCCCCAACAGAACCTGCCCAAGGCCTCTGTGCTTCAGCCCGGACTCCCCCGCTGGTTACCATGTCAGTTTCTGGGCACTGAGGACTCTGCACCTCTGTGCATCATCTCCTCCCTGGATCTCTGCCCTGTGCCCACACAGCCAGCAGGATGGTAGACCCAGTTTCAGGTCCACGAACCACTCGTCCATGCAGAAGAAACTGAAGCTGAAGTTGGTCAGGACATGTGGAGCAGTCCCACTCTCCGACATGCAGCTCAGTGACCGGGTTAAAAAGGCTGACCCAGGGACCCAGTGGAACCAACAGAAATCAAGTGGCTCTTTCAAAGTCAAGTCCTGTTACTTAGCAACCTGACAGGTTACTAGGGTGGCATGTGTAATGAACAAGAACTTGCCAGGAAGAGGGACCAGATTTAGCAAATGAAAGTGCAGAGCTCCCAGTTCAATTTAAATATCCAATAAACAGTATATGTTTTCCTATGCAAGTGTGCCCCTGAGGAGTATCTGGGATGAACTTACATTAAGAGGTTGTTGATGTTACTCTAGTACTACTGAGAGTTTAAACACATTCTCATCTAGACCCAGCTTCCTCCAGTCTTCTCATGGAGCTTGTGATGGTTAATATTGTCAAACTGACAAGATCTAAATCACCTAGAAGACAACCTCCTGGTCATAAAAAGACACAGGACATCTATGAAGGACTATATCTTCAAGATGTGAGCTAAAATAAAGCCCTTCTTCCCTTAAGCTGCTTTTTTATTGTCACCACAATAAGAAAAGAACGCAATACAGGGCCGCGCCTACTCACTCCACAAAGAAACACCATGACACCCCATGCCTCAACATCCATGCACTCAACACCATGGACCATATGTGCCATGCTTCTGGTCTGGTCCTCAGATGGACACAATCAACACTGTCAACAGCAACAGTTACATGACAGGAAAAGGGACAGGTGACTGGGCAGTCTCCAGAAGATACTGTTGATGGCATCCGGAACCTCTGCTAAATCCAAAGCTCGCCAAGACGGCACTATTTCTTTGCCCATGGTGCTGGCGATCCCTCCTTTACTCAGTTCCCAGGGTCAAACTCTCAACCTATCAAGGCACCAGAACTCAAAACACACCAAGAAACAAACACTCCTACCTCTGAAAGGGAAAAATCAGTAGCCATCTTCAGAGACGCGCCCCTGCTCCTCTAAAGGTATTTGCTGACCAGCAGTTTTAGAACTGACCAGAAGTTGAACTCATGGGAAGATAAGGCTGGAACAATAAATCTGTATATCCTGGACTTGGCAAAACAGGATATGGGGAGTAATGGACTCAACTGACCAGAAGTTGAACTTATGGGAATATAGGACTGGAACAATAAATGTGAATATGTATATTCTGGGTTCAGCAATAGCAGGACATAGGGAGTAAAAATGTATGTCTCTAAAGATACCCTGAATCCTGTTAGCTAACAGTAACCTCATGCTTATAGTTCAGCCAGTAACTTCAAAGAACTACCTCACCCCTAGCCCCCTCGTCCAATCCCAAGCTGCATGTAAACCTTTCCTATATAAACCCCTTAAAGTGAGTTCGCGGGGCGTCCTCCTCCACCCACTGTGTTGGATGTTGGACCGAGCCCCGGGCTTGCTTGTTTTGTTATTAAAAACCTCTGTGTGCTTGCATTGGATATCGGCTCTGTGGTGGTCTTGTGACCTGGGCACAACACTTCCACCATCCCTTCCCGGGTTACAAGTGTCCAATCACACACAGGCCCTGTGGCATCTTGTGACTGGGCACATTCCTTCAAAACCCATTGGAGGGCCCATATTCCTTTGTTAAAGGACACCAAAGACTCCACATCTTACCCTGTAAGCTGTGTCCCACAAGACCCCTTCACACCTCCCCTTTCTTAACGTTCTGACCTCCTTCTTCTATGTCCCCACTTCCTGGGCTTGCCTCTCACCCCTCCTGGGGCCTTACAGCCACTGAGCTTGCAGTCCAGGTCTCACGAAGGACTTCACCTGCCTGTGTGGGCCCAACATCTACTTCCCGCATGGGCACTTGGCCAACGCACTTACTACCTGTAAGTGTGGTCTTCTCGGTGTGATCCTTCCCCTGCCGTCACTTCTGAGACCCTGAATCCTGCCCACTGCTTCTTCTGTAACATTTCTCCTAATATGCTATCCATGTGTCATGTTTCCTGCTGGCTACGATCTCATTACAGAGCACATGCCTCACCCAGGCAGGCCTCGATTCTGTTCACAAGCATGTCCCGAGAGCCTGGATCAGTACTTGAGACGTAATGTGCTCAGAACCGAGACCCTCATATGCCTCTCTAGACACCACACAGGTAACAGAAGAGCGGAGAAAAGAGCCAGCTGCCCCCTGGGCACCCAAGTGCCAGGCTCAGTGATGTTACACTGTACCGCCCACAGCTCCCTGGGAAGTGTGGCTGTCTGTGACATTCTCTGCTGTACCACTGAGAGAAGCAGTCAGAGATGCCTATCAGCTGTAAAGCAACAGACAATGGCTATCATCGATCAGTATCAAGACCTGTATGATTCCGATTCCCTCACCACCCTGAGAAACACCCAAGGTAGGGGCCATTGAGATGGCTCAGCAGGTCAAGGCGCTGTCTACCTAAACTGATGACCTCAATTCTATCCCTAAAACCACATGGTGGAAAAACCCAACTCCTACAAGTTATCCTCTGACCTCCACACCCATGCCATAGCATGTACACACGCATGTGCAGACACACTCACTACGTTTTTTTCAAAGAAACGTATAAGGTGTCTAAAGTTACCTCAGCTGTACCCACCTTTCTACCATACCTGGAATAGGTCAGTATGTAGCATTTTAGAGGTGCAAGGACTCCAGACAGGAACCAGAGTCGGCACAGGCTCCCCATCTGCCTTAACAAACAGCAGCAGGACCCTAACTCCAAAGCTGCTGCCAGAAGCAAAATCTCATGGGAGTAGGGTGCCAGCTCCCTACCCGACCTAGCTCCCGGGAGCCTGTAGGAAGTGCTGACTTTAAGAGGCTCAGGAACAGAGGCAGAAAAGCCTGCTCAGAAGGCAGAAACAGACCACACACCCCAGAAGAGAGAGCAGCTGGAGGGTACAGGTGTAGCTTGAATTTTAATTAAAATAATCACGGTACCCAAAGGATTTCCCCCTGCAATACATGGAGGAGGAGGGGCATCAAGACAGGACCGCCACAGTGACACCGGATCCCCCCACTAAACAGCTCTTCCCGGAAAGGCGGTCACAACGACCGACTGGGGAGATCAAGACTGAGAAGAGCAAAGCAGGGGTGGATGAAGAGAGCAGCGCCAAAGGTAAGGCCAGAGACTCGGGGCTTCATTCTGCGATGCAGGGATGAAAGGGATAACCAGGGAGCCGCAACAAAGGCACAAGTTCTGCACGGAGGTGACAAGAAAAGACACAGGGTGTTCCCTGGTGACATTCTGGATCTCAGATGAAAGGGAAACAAGGTCCATCTCTCACGGGGAGCGAACTCAGCTGACAAGGGAATGGACACAGACGGGCCACGCCCCTGCCAGGGCAGCTCTGGGCAGGCCACAAGGCCTGCACACCAGGGGCCTAGGGGATGCTCCCCTCTGCAAATCCCCAGCTCTCAAGGTAGGGAATGCATTTTCCGAGTTGTGGGGACACCCCAGACCCACAGCTAGGGGTAACAGTAGGGAAGGTCATAACAGCAGAAGCCATGCCTGAGAAAACAAGACGAGCCAGGGGGCAATCGGCCAGCAAGGAGCCAAGGCTTGGCTTGAGCAGGAGCCCACCGGAGGGGTGATCAATGTCAATCGTGTAGCCTCCCACCATGCCTCAGCAGTAAACCTACCTCAGTAGCACACACTAGACACTAACTCAGACCTTTACTCTCTGGCTGGTCACTGGCACATACAGTTAAGCAACATAAACATACCTCCAACTAAAGACATTCTCAAACTCCACACAGACTGAAATTCCGAGAGAATGACTATACCCAGAGCTGGCACGATGAACAGGGGGCTTGCCACCGAGCCTGACATCCTGTGTTCAATCCCTGGGACCCACATGGGAGAGAACTGACTCCTACAGGTTGCCTGACCTCCACACACATGTACAATACATAAGTGGAGTAAACTTACTTGTTAGTTCATTTGTTTTTGGAGACAGGGTTTCTCTGTGTGCCCTGGCTGTCCTGGAACTCACTCTAGACCAGGCTGGCCTTGAACTCCCAAGTGCTAGGATTAAAGGTGTGTGCTACTATGCCTGGGTTTAAGTGGGATAAAATTTTTGAAGGAATAAATGTACTCAATGACAAGAGAGAAATTTTCAATAATTAAAATTTTTCATTACTGCTGAATTTAGAACAGAAATAAGAGCTTAACAGGTTCCTAGCCTCTGCA
The DNA here is from genome assembly GCF_049852395.1 of Peromyscus maniculatus bairdii. NCBI lineage: Eukaryota > Metazoa > Chordata > Mammalia > Rodentia > Cricetidae > Peromyscus > Peromyscus maniculatus. Next base: position 59,080,907 of record NC_134856.1, read on the forward strand.
TCCACTACACACCCACAAACACATACATACCACACACAAAATAAAATAAGACTTTAAAAAGTTCTCTATACCCAAAAATTAGACAGTCAATACAAAGTGTAGTAAGTATGTTGCCTAAATAACTTTAAAATATCTTTACTACTGCATGTGTATGGGTATTCTGGCTGTCAACCATGTGTGTGCCTGACGCCCTTGGAGGCCAAAAGAGGGAGTCAGATCCACTAGAAGCAGAGTTACAAACAGATGTGTGCTATCACGTGGGTGCTGGGGATCGATCCCAGGCCCTCTGGAAGAGCAGAAGTACTCTTAACTGCTTAGCCAGCTCTCCAGCCCCAAAGCCTAGACAAACATTCTAGAGAATATTTATCCTTGGGGCTGGAGAGATGGCCCAAGAGTCAAGAGCACTTCCTGCTCTTCCAGAGGACCCAAGTTCTGTTCCCAGCACCCATGTCAAGTGGCCCACAATTGCCTGTTAAGTCTCCAGCTCCATGGGATCCAACACTCTCTTCTGGCCTCTGTGGGGAACTACACACATGTACAGCAGACAGACAGACAGACAGACAGACAGACAGACACACACACACACACACACACTTAAAGAACATCCTTTTAGAGCTGACATGATAAAAGACAGAGAAAAATAGCTTAGATTTTAGAATAATCTTTGTAGAACTGTTTTATGTATTAAAACAGTTAATACTGTATAATACTGAACTGAATAGCCCTTAAGAATTTAATGTAATTATATAGCCATTTAATTCATTTGGGATGTAACTATTTCAGAGAAATGTCCTATCTGGGAATTCATCTAGTAAGTAGGTGTTAAAAGCAGAAAAGCAAGAAGTTGAAAATTCTGGAACAGATCAAAAATCCAACACTCTCTAATATACCACTCACAGCAAACAGTCTAAGCCTAAAAATACACAAAGTACGGGGAGGGGGGGGATGTTCTAGAGAAAAACTGTCTTCACTCCTGGAACTTACTCAAATCCTTAAGAAGTGCCAAATGAAGTCAATTTCTTATGATTTTCATCTGTGATACCAGCTGAGGTTGAGGCAGCTGGACTGCCATATGTTCAAGACCAGCCCACACCACGCACTGAGACTTTGCCAAAGGGTGGGAAAAGTCCTTGTCATTTTCATTTCTAGAGATTAAAGCCCCACTCTACATGAGGCTGGTGTGAGCACCAGAGACAGGCCCCCAATATTTGTCCACCAAGAGACAAAGGCTAGCTGAGATCTGCTCTATGACTCACTGTTAGGAAGTTCTTCCTGGAAAATGTGGTACTGAAAGATTTTTCCTGGTTAACGTGCATTTCCTGTCCCTGAGCAGCAGACATTTGGACATGCCAGCACACAGGCCTCTGCAGTCAACAGCCCGATAGACTAAGGAGCCCCCAGACTTGTTCCTGCTTTGTTGTCCCTAAGAACCCTGGGAACCAAGTGATCAGTCTTGGGAGGGGAGGCGCTCCTCACGGCATACAACTTATCTCTGCAGGAAGACACAAAACCAATGATTTTGTTAGCTTGAAAGAAAAGCACATTGGTCCTCTGCCACATTCCTGGTCTTTCCTAATGATCCTAGGAACAGAGACGATGTGCAGAAACGGGAGTTAAAAAAAACAAAACCCACAACCTGAAACTTGCTCCTACAAATGCCCAAGGAACACCTGAGGCAGTGAGAAGGCCCATCGCTCCGACTTTGGTGAATGAAATGGCATCCTCCCACCAAGAAAATCCTCACGGCTGTACTCCAACCCGCAAGAGGAGCCCATGGAGGAAGGGAAGCACATCCCAGATGAGGGGACCCCCTGAACCCGCTGAAAGTGAACATCTCTCTCTCTCTTCATGAGCTCCCAGCAGAGCAGCTGCAGGCAAGATCCAGGCTCTGACAGGGTGAAAAATTATTACTCCTGAGCTATGCTCAACCCACAGATTTTAATGTAAATGCCTTTAAACAAAACTTCAGAAGGTATTCTTTTTATCTTAGAAGTTCATCCTACAGTCAGCTTCCGTCGTGACTTAAGCAAACAGTTAGCCATTTGGGTAAAGTGTGTATTTGATCTATTGTGGTGTGCGTGTGCGTATTAGGGTTTGTGATCACATCCATGAATGTGTGACATGAAAAGATTACAAGTTATAAACCCTGGACTATATGACAGAAAGTTAAAAGTTTTAGATACAGAAGGTCTTAATCTTTATTTTTTTTAAATTCTCAGTGCTGGGGACCAAAGCTGGTGCCTTGTACGTGGTAGGCAGGTGCTCTAACAGAAAGTTATATCCTCCCAGCCTGAAAAAGATCTTGGTTGGGGAATCAGCATATTATTTTCAAATTACTGTGGAGAAATAGACATTTCATTATAAAGTATAGGAAGAAAAAGAGACATAAATAGAATTAAGACAGAAAATAGGGACTAGTAGTAGCACCTCAGTAGTGAGGTGAGGTGCATGCCTAGCATGCACAAGACCTGGCTTCAATCTCCAGAGAAAGGGGGGTGCAGAGGGAGGGAGGGGAGGAGGGAGGAAGAGAGAGGGGAGGTGGGATCATAACTATAAATAGCAGCCAACAGGTATTTGACAAGGGCGCCAAAACAACCCAATGGAGAAAGGGTGGTCTTTCCAAAGAACGGCGCTGAGAAAGTGAACATCTACATGCAAAAGAACAGAACAGGTACCTCATGTCACTTCGAGCGTAATTCAGAATGGAATGAACACAAACATAAGAGCCGAAGGAATACAGCTCTGTGATGTCTTATACTGACTGTCACCCTAGTCCCAGAATTACCCAGCAGTGGAGAGGCCCGAGAAAGATTTTCTTGACTAAGTTCATCGTAGTGGAGACCCACTCTGACGTGGTCCTGGATTCCTGGGAAAACGGAGCTGAGCACTCGTCTTCACCTCTCTGCTTCCCGACGGCAGAGGCAATGTGACCAGCCGCCACGACTTCCCTACGACGATGGGCTGTACCCTTGAACTTTGACCCAACTGAACCTTCCTTAAGTAGCTTTGCCAGGTTATTTATCATAACCACAGGAGAAGTAAGAGAAGCCAATAGGAGAAAAGCCAGGCACACTGTATAGTGATCATGACCTTGTCTCTGTTTCCTAGCTATAACGTGAAAAGCACAAAGAAAAAACAGGTAGAGGAGACATCATCAGAATGTACAGGTGTTCTGCTTTTAAGGACACATTTGAAAGTCATTTATCTACTAGGAAACAAGTACCCAGAATATACAAAGAGCTCTTACAATTCAATCACAAAAAGACAAACAAGGCAACATGAGAAAAGATTTCCAAAGGGGGCTGGCTGGGTGAGGAGATGATTCAGTCGGTCAGGTGTTTGCCATGCAAGTATATGGACCTGAGTTCAATTCCCTAAACCCACATAAAAAGGCCAGGCATAGTGGTGTGTACTTGTAATCTCAGCACTGAAGAGGCGGAAATGGAGGGTGGGGGCAGAATCCCTCAGGCTCACTGGCCAGCCAGTCTAGCCGAACCAGTGAAATCCAGGTAAATGTGAAAGATCTGTCTAGGAAAAATATGGTAGTGAGGGACTAAGGAAGATGGCCAAGGCTGACCTCTGGCTCCATATGCATTTCACAAACAGGGATGTATACTGGAACACATTCGAGCATGCATACACACAAAGAATATTCTGAAAGACCCTAACCCTTCAGGCTTACACCCCCCAAGCCCTAGGAGAATAAGGAACTAAAAAGAAAACTAGTTCCAAGGGCAACCTGACTCAGCCATTATTCAACCACCCCTGACACAATGTAACAATGTAAAAAGATTTCTGTTAAGAGATGTGCTCAACTGTGACTGGGATAGTTGCAGGTGTTCCAGGAAGGACCACTGTGACCTTTGTGTAAACTCCACTCCCACCCTGATAGCCCCCTTGAGGTTTCAGGAAGAATGTACATGCGGACCTGGCTGTACCCACTCTGTGATCAGGCCATGAAATTGTATGAGAATTGTAATCTTGTGGGGTTTGTGGGTTTTTCCTTTATAAGCACCTATGTGGCTACAGTAAGATGTGGTTCTTGCTCTTAGGAGCAGAGTTTGCCCTTCTGTACAGTCGCTTCAATAAAAACCTCGTGCTGTTGCATCAACTGGACTGGAGTCTGGGTTCTTGGGGTGCCCACTTGGGACCCTAAACCTTTGGGGTCCAACAATTCAAAAGACAATAAACATAAGAAGAGACGCTCAACTCCAGGAGTCGTCACTGGGGGAGCCCAAATCAGGACCTTCTTAGATCTCCTCTGCCCTCAGCAGACCGACTGAAATCAAAACCCACGGCAAGTGTGAGGGGACAAGAAGAAAGCCCTAGCAAGCCACACCCTGCTCCCGAGACCTGTGCACAGTGTAGCACCAAAGGAAAACAGTCAGCGAGACCCAAAAACATCCCTGTAGGAAGCAGCAACTCCACCCTTGAGGTACAGACCCAAGAAGGATGAGGATACATTCACACAGATTGAAGGTTTGGGTTCTTATTCCAAAATGTTGCTACAACCCAAACAAATCTCAACTAATTGATGAACAGATAAAGTAGCATGAACCGAGTACCTGTAATCTGAAAGTAAAATTCAAAATGCCCCAAAATCCAAAACTTTTTTTTTTAAATGATATCCCATTCAGGTGTGGTGGTACAGGTCGCACTAGGGATTGAAAGTCCAGCTTGGGCTCCATGTCAAGTTCCACGTCAGCCTGAGGTACTAAGTATGACCTTGTCTCCAAAACCAACAAATAAAAATAAACGAAGAAACTCTAAACAAGAAACACACTCTTAGATCTAAGGAGAAGCAGAAGAGGAGCCCCAGCAAAGCACCATGAGCCAAAGGCCAGCACAGCACACTGCAGCTTAAAGAGCAGGAGTCCCTGTGCAAAGAGAGACCTGAGTGCCGCCCGTCTACTATGACCACTTTACCACACTGCCTGTTCCTAGCCATCTTCCTGGAAGGCACCGACCATCCCCTCCAAGCTCTCACTCCACAAACCTTCTAAAACCCTCCATCCATCCCCGCTGGGGAGAGTCCTGTGCTCCTCAAGGTCAACTCAGAGTTCAGCTCCTCAGGGTTACTTGAGGTGCAGCTATACAAACTCCAAGTCTCAAAGCATTCTCACCCAGGGTTCCTTTACACAGGGAAGCTCGCAGCTACCCACAGCAAGACAGAGTCCCTTCCCCTTCTCTCTCTCATTCTTCTTTTTCGAGACAGGGTTTCCATGTGTAGCCCTGGCTGCCCTGGAACTCACATCGTAGACCAGGATGGACTTGAACTCAAAGATCCACCTGCCTTTGCCTGGGATTCAAGGCATGCACCACCACCACCCAGCTTCTCTTTCTTTTTTTTAAAAAAAGCTTTATTTATTTTTATTTGTACGTGTTTTTCCTGCATGTATGGAAGTTTACCATGTGCATGCAGTGCCCACGGAAGCCGCAAGTGGATACCAGATCCCTGAAGCTGGAGTTATAGACAACTGTGAGCCGCTATATAGATGCTGGATCCTCTGCAAGATCTTAACCACTGTGGCATCTCTCCTGAGACAGTTTTCATCCCTGACTAATTTTCACTTGTTCTTCCACCCTGTTCTGGAATCCCTTGTAAATCTCTTTCCCCTGATCGCCGCACACCGAGGCTCATCTCTTTCTCCTCCACTGTCACTCCCCTCTCCCCCCTCCCAAGTCCCAGGAGACTGAACCTGCTCAGCTTCCTATCTCAGCAGGGCTCAATGTGCTTGCTGAATTAATACCTGGCAGGTTTCACTCCCTGCTGACGGACAGTAGACGGGAAAACTGTCGCCACCCACTACAGCAGTGGTCATCCTGTCCCCCAGCCCTGCAAAGTCCAGAAACAGGCCTGTTACCACCGAGGAGAAGGGTCAAAGCAAGTGGGCCTGACATGCTGCTTAATGTCGTATGACGCACAGGACAGACCCCCACAATCAAGAATCATGCAATCTAAAATCTCAGCAGACATCTAGATTATGCCCAGCAGTCTACTCTTAGGTGTTCATGCCCAAAGGAAACAGGACTACAGATCCACAAAAACACATGCGGGTAGCTGCAGAGATGGATGGCTCAGGGGTTAAGAGCACTTGCTGCTCTTCCAGGAGCAGAGTCCAGTTCCCAGCACCCACATCAGGTAGTTCACAACCATCTCTAACTCCAGCTCCAGGGGATCTGATGCCTCTGGCTTCCTTGGGAACCTGCACTCATGTGCACATACCCACATGCAGACACATACTGATACATAACTTATTTATTATTTAAAATAATAAATCTTTAAAAATTGCAAGTAATTTTTTTTTAAAAGTGGAGACATGCAATAATAGGACTTAGTCTTGAAAGCATAGTATAAGCAAAGTTACTCTCCATGATAAAACTCTAATGGCTGTCTCTAGAAGAGGTGGGTACTGGCTAGGAGGAGCAGGAGGATCTTTCAGGTGTTGGGGTGCCTCTGACTTGTATCTGTGTGGGTGTATGAATGCAGCATGTAAAAAGTCACTCTGCTGGCGACTCAGAACACATGCACCCCAAGTCTGTTACATCCCCTACCTATAGTTCATTGAGTGCAAAACTCCCCACAAGTCTAGGCACGTCCCCCAAATCACATGCTGGTTTGCTATCCTGAAAGGAAGATGTTACTCACTTTGGAGCTGAGCATCTGTCTGGATTAGTTGTCATTGTCATATTGACACAACCTAGAGTCACGGGGGAGGAAGGAACCTCAGCCCAGGAACTGCCTAGACCAGGCTGGCCTGTGGGCATTATCTGGACAGCTCTCTGCCTGGAAGCCCTGTCTTCCCTTAATGACAGATTATGACTTGAAAGTGTAAGATGAAATAAACACCTTCTCCCCACAAGTTGCTTTTAGTCCATGTTTTATCACTGCAACAGAAGGGAACTACAACAGCGCCCCCCAAAAAAGGCTTGTTTATGAAGACTTGGTCCCCAAGGCAAGCAGCCTTCATCCACTTGTGGATCACAAGCTGGTGGCATTTTAGTGAGGTGGTGAGATATGAACGCTAGAAGGTGAGCCTGGCTGAAGGAAACAGGTCACTGGAGGCCTGCCTGCCACTGAGGGATGTCTCTTGTCCCCTGCTCCTCCATCTCTGTCCTCTGCCTGCATCCCAGCTGTTACTGAGGTAAAACACTTGAGTCCACCGCCAGTTCTGCCACAATGCCCTGTCTCACCTCAGACCCCAGGCAGTGGAGCCCGCCAGGGACTGGAGACTCTGAAACCAGGAGCCAATCTCCATCCTGCCTGAAATTCTTGAAGGTATTTGTCACATGACCAAAACTTCTCGTGGATGAGCCAGGGCTCTCACTGTTGGCAAGAGTGTAAACAGGTATGTATGCTTCTAGAAGATTCTTTCACAACAGGTACCAAAAGCTCTAAAAATGTACAAAAGTCCTTCCCCTTGATACCATTATGCTGGTTTTATGTTAAGGGTCAAATAAAGGGTAAAAGGGTAAAAACAAACAAACAAACAAAAAAAAAAACCCTAAGTTTTGAAAACAGTCATCACAGCATTGATTTAATCAGCGAGATGGCTCAGTAAGTAAAGGTGTTAGCCATGCAAGCCAAAAGACCTAAGTTACATCCCTGGAGCCCATATACTGCAGAAGGCAAGAACTGACTCCATACAACTGTCCTCTGATCTCTAAATACACACGATGGCACACATGCCCCCCAACACATCACATACACATACATACCCAAAAATAATTTTTAAGGCCATAGGCTCAAGGCTAACCAGAAAGATCACCAGAGTATTACATATCCATTAAAATTTTACAACTTTAAAATTTAATGGAAAATGTCCACAAGTCATTAATTGCAATTAAAACTCAGTTCACCCATCATGATGTAATCTTATACATGACTTACGGATTTAGCATCACAATTGGTTTTCTCCAGACAATGGAAAATTGTGGGACTAAAAAAATTTAATAGATTTTTTTTATTTTCTAGAGTGAAGATGCTTATTATGATGTTAGTAAAAACATACAAGCACGGTTCTTAGAAATAAAGGTGAGTTTGACCCTCTAGAATGAGTGGGGACTTTATATAGGCCCTACCAGCATCCATAGCCACACCTCCTGCACAGGAAGTCCCGCCTCCAGAAAAGCAGCGCTATGTTCCTAGGGAAAGTAGACTCCTCCTGCTCTATCCTGACAAGGGTTCGTTATGAAAGTATATGCATGTGTTAAAATTCACAGAACGGTAACCCCCACCCCCACCTAGGGAAAAAGCAGTTCTGTGTGGAGATAAGCCAGGCATGGTGGCAGGGCTGAAAGACGTTCCAGTAACAAAAAGGGGTGGAACTGCCTGTCCAGAGCTGTAGGGCTGACTAGGGGATGGTGTCCTTGTGTCCACCTGGCCAAGTCTCTCCATCTGCCCCCACAGCTAGGAAGTTAAGACTGTCTTGCTCCGCAGAAATGACAACTTCTCTACCACAGAGTCTGTGCCAACACACAGATGAGCAATTACGGATGTGAACTACACCCAGGAGCTCCAGGCTCCCCACCCTGGGCATCCTGGGGATGCAGAGCTCCCAGGAAGCCAGCTGCACTGCCCCTGCATGGCTGCTCAGCTGTCAGGCAGGACAGCCTGAGATTGCAGTCGCAGCTCCCTAAGCCCCAGGCTCCTCCTGCTGCCACGCAGCCTGGCACAGAGCCAAGACAGAAAGCACCGATTTCCCGATTCCACAGGAGGGCCTCCCACTCTCCCAGGTCACAGACCCCACTTAACTCTAGCCTTAAAGAGGAACCTTTTTCTCTTCTTACTCATTAGCTGAAAGGCTTCACTAGATGGTGTTATTAGAGAGATTCACAAATGGTTAGAGTTCAAGGAATGTCTGTGGAGCGCGCAGCCCTAAGTGGGACATCTACATCACACCCCTGCCAGAAAGGCTCAGGGAACGCTGCAGAAGAGGGGGTGGAAAAATATAAGAGCCAGAGGCTGGAGAGGAGTGGGGCGGTGCAGGGTTTTCTGGACATGACAGAACCACACTACTCAGGAATTCATAAGATCAAGTTCAAGCCAGTCTATAGTCCAGGATGGGTGGGGGCGGGGAACAGCAGCCCCATCCCTAGCTAAGAATCTATAGAGCTGATATCTGCTAGGAAAGAGAGTTTTCTTTAGGGCTGTGCTACCTGCTAGGTTGACCATGCTCCAATGGATCGTCTCACGTCCCTGCATAGATGGACAGCATAAGTCAGACTCCGCAGGTTATGAGAGAGAGAGAACGCAAAGCTGGGAGGCAGATGTGGGGGGAGAGAGTCCAGGAAGAGTTGGAGGCAGGAAGAGTGTGAATATGATCAAAATACATTGCATGCATGCATGAAACTCTCGAAGACTAAATATATATAATAAATAATTATTACAAATGTTAAATATAAAAGACTTGCCTAGTCTACAAAGTAAGCTCCAGGACCACCAGGGCTGTTACACAGAGAAACCTGTCTCAAAAATAGTAATAATTGTAATGATAATAATAATAATAATAAAATAGGCCAGCAGTAAACTCTGAGGACAAAAATTCAACCATGTTAATTTCCAACCCCATATGTTCCTCTCATCTTCCCAAGGTCAGGCTCCTCCTGGGGTCTCAGGGAGTTGTTGGCAGGGTATCACGGATGGGGGGGGACTTGTCTGTGAACTTCTCCTTCCAACCATAGCCAGCCACCACAAAAATCCAACAAAGCTAGAACAGGAGAGCCGAGACTGGTGCTGCCTGTTCCTCTGCCTCCTGTAAGAAGTGATGGAAGCCGGGCGGTGGTGGCGCACGCCTTTAATCCCAGCACTCGGGAGGCAGAGCCAGGCGGATCTCTGTGAGTTCGAGGCCAGCCTGGGCTACCAAGTGAGTCCCAGGAAAGGCGCAAAGCTACACAGAGAAACCTTGTCTCAAAAAACCAAAAAAAAAAAAAAAAAAAGATGCTCATTTGTTGCCGGGCGTTGGTGGCGCACGCCTTTAATCCCAGCACTCGGGAGGCAGAGCCAGGCGGATCTCTGTGAGTTCGAGGCCAGCCTGGGCTACCAAGTGAGCTCCAGGAAAGGCGCAAAGCTACACAGAGAAACCCTGTCTCGAAAAACCAAAAAAAAAAAAAAAAAAAAAAAAGAAGTGATGGAAGACCTGCTCAGAGGAGGAAACCTGAAGGTCAGAGGCCCCAAACACAGCCTGCCTGAATTTCACACTGCTCCCGGGAGTCTGGCCACACTGATGGTGATTTGCACAACGGGAAGGCAAGTGAGGCTGGCAGCTTGCTGGGCTATTTTAGGGGTTTCAGCCGCGCTCCCAGAGAGCAGTTCAGTTCCCAGGAAGACTCTCCCATCAACACAAGGGTTAAAGCGTGCCACCCAGCCTGCCAGCAGCGTGTATATGAAAGTCTTCCCAAGGGGACCCACACCTCAGAGCAGAGCCCAAGAAAGGTGAAAGAGCCACTCCCCCCCCCCCCCCCCCCCCCCGCATTGCTTCCCCAAGCACGCTCCACCCAGCAAGCTGAAGCCATGGGAAATAGGGGTGAGGCTGCGAAGACCTGAACAGCCTGAAGGAACAGGATTCTCACCAGTAACCATGGGTCTCTCTCCTCCCCTCTGCCTCTCAGCTTAGCACCAATGTCTCTCTCTGTGCACCATCTCCATGCAGCCACAGAACCGCCCTGACACCAGCTCAATGCACAATGGTGGCCACCGTGCATCTCTTTCCTGCCCAAAGACGCAGCAAAGGTCTCCAGGTCATCGAAGGGGTCAAGAGACCACACAGCTGCATTCTCTCCCAGAGAGGCACTCTCCCCCAGCTCCCCCAGCAATGGCAACGCACACCTTCCCACACACTATCTGCATAGTCACACTCAACGCACAGATACAATTGTTTACCGTGGGGCACGGCGGTAAGTTCCGTATCAGCCCAGAGTCCTGGGCAGTCCTCACCAGGCTGCAGCAGCCACAGCAACTGCAAAAGCTCCATTATGAAACCTGGTAGCCGATCAAAATGCCACTCTCTTCCGCTGCCCCCTCCCACCCTACCCACCCAGTCATGTCTGTGAAGAAACTGGACGGCAGAGAAGGGAGAGGGATGCAGGAGCAGGAGCATCCCTGGAGGTGCCGAGCAATTGGTGGAGTGTCCCCGACGCTGGAGGTGGGTAGCTCAAGCTCTTGGCTGAATGCTGCAGCAGCTGGCCTCCTGATAAACACATCCGTCCCTCTCCACCATCCTGGGCTCACGGACCTTCTCAAGCCACCCTGGAAATGGCCATCTATTTTAGGCCCTGGTATATCACATTCCATTCGCTTCACAAGCCATCAACTTTGCCCCTCTACCCTTCCCCCATGTTTCCCTCAGGGAGATGGTACCACAAAGAGGAAATGCTAAATCAGACCTAAGTTTACAAGACAGGACCACTCCTAGAGCAGAAAAACAACACTGGCCAAAAATACCCAGCCAACAGCCATGAATGCTTTTGCCTACCTAGGGTACCTGCAGTGACTCTTGGGCTCAGGTGCAAACTCTGTGGCCCCGACAGGACGCAGGATTTGAATCTAATGCCAGCAGCAAGTAATACTGGTCTTCATGATGAGGAGTGCGCAATGGACAGAGTAAAGGGCCCTGTTTCAGAATCTTGACTTACAGGTTCCTAAGAAGTAAACCACTGTGTGAAAAGTCACTCTGGTGTGTTTACACTTCTCAACCCCAGAACCTTCATCATTCTTAAACTAGGCCTAACCCAGCACAATGTCCTTATTTTGCCCTGAGCCCTATGAGGTTGCTGTGTTTTCCTCTGCAGACTTCTATCTTCAGGGCTACAACGTGAGATCACAAAGGCTCACAGCATAAAGACTGCCAAACCAGGGCACTGGGCTGGTACAGTCCCAAGAGTCAATATGGAAAACAGCTGTCGAGGGCAGGAGGGCCCTTTATGGCACACCGGCAAATGCAGGATAGCACAACAGCAAGATTTAGAGCACTGTTAATCACAGCCAAATGGCCCTGCATTAAAATATACCCACCTGGAGCCTTGCACTCAAATTCAGCTGCAACTTTGCCCATCCACACCGCAGCCTGGCAAGGTTGCAGACCACTCCCTCCAGAGCGGGGCCAACCTTTCCCACCTCCAGCTCCCTGCAGCAAGGTTTCCAGATCCAGTCCCTGGGGCCTGCCTCCCGTGCACCTGCATTCTTGCTGGGTTGAACAATAACTACAGTGTCACTAAGCATACACTATCCTGAGTTAATCCAAAGTGTGTGTGTGTGTGTGTGTGTGTGTGTGTGTGTAGGGGGGTGATCATGCAAAGGGCATCCACATGGGTTGTGTGCACTTCACAGAAGAATGTGGTGTAACATCCTCCTGCCTGGAAGTCCTGGAGTCTGAACAGCAGCACCGGGGTGGGGGAGGGTGGGGTGGGGGTGGGGGGGTCAAATGGGAATGCAGACTCCACTTTCTCAGAAAGCAGAGGGCTGAGCTGCTGCAAATTAGAATTCGACCCCTCAGAAGCCAAGAGTAGCCTGAGGTCCCAGAGTGGCCGTCACTGCGCTCAACTCCAGTCACCTCCAGATAATCCGGGTCTGGTCTATAAACCTTGAAAAGTAACTCGGACTAAGAGCACGCGCCCTCCTCTCAGCGAGAGATCGACTGGCACCACAGGAAGTTTCTCAGGAAAACAGAGCTCAGTGAAGATGCTGAGGTGACCTCGCACCGGGCGCTCACTGCGCTTCAGCTGCGACCAGCCTCACCCCTGGCACCTAGGTCCTGCGTATTGCAAATGACCCTGCCTCAGCCCTGCCAGGCATTTGGATCCCCTACACCAAGAAGGCCATACTTTACTGACCCCACAGGTGTGACACCACCATATGACAGAAAGCCTCTGGCAAAGTGCTCATGTGGTCTCCACCCACGAGAAACCTGGGGCCACCCCTTTGGGCAGTAGGGCCATCTCTAGTTTAAATCCCTGCTCCCAAAACCATCTGCTTCCAGAAAATTACAGGTGTGGGTTGGAGTGTCTGGAACCCGCCTGACTCTTCCTCCAGCCTTCAGGCCGCGCCCTGCGCCCCTGCATCCCAGTGTCCCCGGCCGATCCTCACCACCGGTGTCCTCGAAGCGCGGGGGCGGGCGATCCCGCAGCGCGGTGCTCCAGCCTCCACCGGCCTCATCCTCCTCCAGCTCCAATGGATCTGCTGCTTGGGGTGGCGGGGCGGTCCCCGGAGGAGCGGGGCGCTCGCGCTCATCGTCCGAGGAGGCGGCCGAGGAGGAGTGCGAGGCTGCGGAGGTGCTGTAGAAGGGGTTTCCGCCGCTGTCCGGGCCCGACTCGCCGAACACGTCGTCTGAGATGTGCAGGCTCTCGTATCGCGCGCGGGCTGCCTCCAGCAGCGCCGGAGCCCTCCTCCGCGCGCCCCCGCCGCCCTCGGCCATAGCCCCGGCCGCCGCCCGCGTGCCCACACCCCACAGCGCCTCCCAGCCGCACACGCCGGGCCCCGGACCCCCGCCGCGGCCCGCGGCTCCCCACCAGCGCAGCCCGCAGCACAGCGCGCGCCGCCCCGCGCCCGGCCGGCCCGCCGTCTTGGCCGCTCGGGCCGCGAGCCCGGGATGCGCCTTGGAGCTCGGGCACCGCTAGCTGCGGCCGCGGCGGGAAGAGACTCAGCCACTGCCCGGCGCCGCCGCCACCGCCGCCACCGCCGCCGCCGCCGCCCCCGCCCGCTGCGTCTCCGCCGCGCCCGGCCCCGTCGCGTCCCCGTGCGCCCTCCCCGCGGCAGCCGCGTTGCGCCGCCGACCTTCCCCGGCGCGAGCCGCGGACCGGGCCCGCCTCCAGCACCTCCAGCCGCTGGCCAATGGAGATCGCGGGCCTCCAGGGGGCGGGGATAACCGGACGCCCCACCTCCTTGGGGCGTGGCGCGCGGCCAGTCTGTCGCGGGGATCACCTCCTACAGGCTCCTAGCGGCCCGCGGGCGTGGCCGTGCGCTCTGGCCCGCCCCTTGCGCAGCCGCGCCCGGCGCCGGGGAGCTGTCCGCCCAGCGGTTCTGAAATTCACGCCGCGGACACGCTCCAGGTGGGCGGCCCGCCAGGCTGGGTCGCACGCTCCTGTGAATTTCAGGCTGCCCTCCTGGCTTCCCCGATTCTTGCTTGGTTGAGAAGCTGGGCCAGACACTAAAACAGTCAACAACTGCCGTGTAAGGGAGGCAACACTGGACTGAGGTGGCTCGTCTTTCCTTACAGTCCTTGACGCTGACACCTTCCGAACTCAAAATTGCTTCCAGATCTATTGCCACCTGCGCTCTGGTATTGCTTGCGCAGGCCTTGAACACGCACATCTGGTGGGATATCTGGAACACGCAATCTCGAAAAGGGTTGTATAGTCAGGAAAGAAACAGCTGGGTAGCCAGGGCTTCGGCGTTATAACAATGGAGCAGAGTTCGGTTTCCCCTTTTCTGGGGCAGGAGCATGAGGCCAGCCGGCCTCCCCTCATCAGAATGTCTTTTCCCCTCTTCCTCCCTAACATAATGCAATAAGTCACATTAATGGTAATTGGGTCATAAAGTCACTTTCACTCTGAAATAAAATAAATCCACGTAGATATGAAAGGCTTGAAAACCCTACTGGGTATACTAAATGATAATTACACAAAACAAAAGACAGGAAGGTTGCTGTTCCTGAGTGTGCGTATGGAACGAAGGTGCTGGGACCAACCTGCCACCAGCTGAACCTTTCACTCATGTCTTCCTAGCCCCAGACCCTGCGACCTCCAAGCCAGGTCTCTGCACAGGCATGAATCCATTGACAATCACAAGCAGACAGGATGGAAAAAGAAAGGGACTTACATATCATTCTCCTCCGTGTGTATTAGCTGATAAACAAGAAAGTGCTTGCAAAGTATTACAACTCTTCTGGGAAAGTATGCCAAGGAAAGGGAGGTTTCTAGCATTCCTGTGTACAGCAAACTGCCAAAGGTTGGAAAGTAGTGTGCCTATAAACAGACTTAATCAGAAAGAGCCATGGGGAATCATAGGTCAAAGGAACAAAATAAGACTTCATAGTTCAAATCCAAATCCTAGGTAGGACTCTTGTAAGATTTTGTGTTACCTATTAAAAAATAATGAAGTGACCAAAAAAAAAAAAAGTGTGTGTGTGTGTGTGTGTGTGTGTGTGTGTGTGTGTGTGTGTGTGTGACTAGAGAGTAGTCTATAAGAAAGAGTCCATCCTTCCCCAGTCAAGGATGACAAAAGCAGCCAATCTGAGTGTGATTCTGGTTGCTTTGTCAGCATGGGAGCATGGGACCAAACAGTAACACTAAAGCACAGCCAGTAATTCATTGACCCTGATATGGTGCTCATTCCAAGGAAATACAGGGCCTTTGTGCTTTCCAGTAGCTCATATGGGGAGTAACAGAGGGAAGAGGATTATACGGTCAGGAAAGAAACAGGCTTATGGGCCTGGGGATTTAGTTCGGCTGGCAAACTGTTACCAAAGATGCAAGGACCCCTTGGTTTGATCCCCAGGGTCACACAGAGTGGCTGTGATGGTACAGCCTGTAATCCAAGCACTTGGGAGATGGAGGCACTAGAATCAGAAGTTCAAGGTCATCCTCAGCTACATAGTGAGAGAGCAAGTTGGAGGCCAGCCTGTTCTCTTCCAGAGGACCCAGGTTCAATTGCCAGCACTTCCACGACAGCTTACAACTGGCTGACTCCAGTGTCAAGGGGCCCACTGCCCTCTTCTGGTTTCTGAAGTCACTAGGCACTCACAGGACACATGTCCACAGGAGAACGCCTGCTGCTCTGAACTGCTGAGCAATCTCTTCAGCTCCCTTATCTAATTTCTGTTCCATAAACTATTGCCTCCTGTTCTCTTCCTTTTCTTTATTTTTTTTCTTTTTGAGACAGTGTCTGATGTGCCCAGGCTGTCCTCCCACTTGCAGACTTTAAAACATCCTGTGTTAGCTGCTTTCTTATTGCTGTAACAACCCATCATGACCAAGGTAACTTATAGAAGAAAGCATTTAATTGGGCTGACATTTCCAGATGGCTAGAGTCATGATGGTGGGACAAGGCATCAGAGCAGAGCAGCTGATACCTCTCGTCTCAAGCCACAGGCACAAGGTGCAGAGAACTAGCTTGAACTAGCATCAAGGACTGTAAGGGAAGACGAGCCACCCCAGGCCAGTGTTGCCGCCCTTACTCGACAGTTGTTGACGGAGACTGTTTTAGTATCTGACCCAGCTTCTCAACCAAGCAACCTCAAAGCCCACCTCCACCTCCTCCAACAAAGCCAAACCTCCCAATCCTTCCCCTACAGTCCCAGCACCTGGGGACCAAGTAATCAAATGTAGGAGCCCATGGGGGCCACTCTCATTTAAACCACCACACACCCATAACACTAAATAAATACATATGAAAATTAAAGTTAGATGACTGCTTCAGTTCATAGTCAAGCACTTAACATGTTATTTTGTTTCAGCAAGGTTCTCCAAGCAAGGAAAAGTGAAAATATGCCAACTTTTTGAAGACAGGCAGCTGCTTCTTGCACAAAGTCAGGGAGAGAGGGAAGACAGAAGAATTAAGGGAAAATAAGTTCCCATCTGCCCAGTACCAATGCTGGATGTCACCACTGACTCCTTGCCATTACCTATAGCTGGAACATAATTTGTGAGAATGACTGGAGAATGGATATTACACTGAAGTTGTTAACCTCTGAGTCATTTAAAAACATCCTCCAGATAATTTAACTTCAAAAAGAATTCATCTTAGATTAACATTGGATTTTTTAGATTTGGGGTTTCTGAAAGAGTTCCAGGCAGTGAAAGTAATTCATCTATTGTAGACTTCCTGGGTTTTGTTAAACCAAAGGTGCATGTTTTTATGTCAAAACCATTGGTGGGGCTGGGGAGATGGCTCAGTGGTTAAGAGCACTCGCTGCTCTTGCACAGGACTCGGTTCAGTGCCCAGCACCCATATGGTAGCTCACAACTGTCTACAATTCTAGTTGCAGGGAATCGGATGTCCTCTTCTAGCCTTCAAGGGCAACAGGCTTGCACATGGTGCACAGACATGTGTGCAGGCAAAACACTCACACACAACATAAAAACAAATCAATCTTTTTCAAAATTAAAAACTGTTGTCCTTTGTAATTGTGCCTGAGCCTTCTTTTACTTACTTTTTATATTTTTGATGGATTGATTGACTGCAGTGCTTGGGAGTGAATTCAGGGCCTTGTATACTCGGGCAAGATCTCTGCTGCTGTGCTGTATTCCCAGCCCCTGAGTCTCCTTTTATAGTGTGCTTCTTTAATTTATTTTTTCACCCTATTGATATGATAAAATAGTTCGACAGGAGCAAATTAAGGGAGAACAGGTTTATTCTGGTTCACAGCTTAAGAGTTAGCACATGGCGCCAGGCGGTGGTGGCGCACGCCTTTAATCCCAGCACTCGGGAGGCAGAGGCAGGAGGATCTCTGTGAGTTGGAGGCCAGCCTGGGCTACCAAGTGAGTCCCAGGAGAGGCGCAAAGCTACACAGAGAAACCCTGTCTCGAAAAACCAAAAAAAAAAAAAAAAAAAAAAAAAAAGAATAAAAGAAGAGTTAGCACATGGCATGTGCTAACATGCCCAGATTTTTATATATGTATGTATGTATGTATTATGTATTTTTTTTTTTGTTGTTTTTTTTGTTTTTGTTTTTCGAGACAGGGTTTCTCTGTGTAGCTTTGCGCCTTTCCTGGAACTCACTTGATAGCCCAGGCTGGCCTCGAACTCACAGAGATCCGCCTGCCTCTGCCTCCCGAGTGCTGGGATTAAAGGCGTGCGCCACCAACGCCCGGCTGTATTATGTATTTTTTAATTTATTTATTTTACCAGCTGATCGATTGCCACATCTGCCATTCACCTTGTATAGAGTTAAACTGCTAGGAGTTGAGGAAACCTGACCCAGAGCCAGGTTCCTTTCTGACCAGTGTCCAAAACCAATCAATAAGCCCTTCTATTACAGAGACTCCCCTCAGACTTGGGGGTTTAGGGTTAACACTGGTGAGGTCAGTAAGTGTGGGCCATTTACCCACCAACCCCACAGCTCCCAGAGTTTTCTTGAGTGTGAGCAGCAGGAAATATTAGATAGAAGGATTTATAGCGAAGAATCTTGCAGAGATAAACAGAAAATAAAGGATAGCCTCGAGAGGGCATGGAACCTATTCCAACGGGCCCTGAATGTCTCTGCCCAAGGGTTTTTATTGAGACACCAAGGGGTGGAGCAAAAGACCTCCTCCCACAGCACAGCCAAGTGCAGACCATCTCAGACACCTGCACTCAGGCCTGTGGTCCTAATCATCCTCTATGAGGACCTGCTGGGTAAAGCCACGAGGAACCCTGAGAACGGGCTCCCACAAGTAAGCAAGAATCTAGGGAAGGATGTGAAAAGGTGGGGAAATGGCTTCCCATCCCAAGGATTTTTTTTTTCTCCTTGAGTTATTTAGATGATTTACATTTCCATGTGCTAACCTAGGGCAGCTAGACCCCTGCCAGGCAGCACAGGTAACTGATTAATGTTTCAACCCACCTTTCTTTACCCAGGCTTTGAAATACATTTTTTTCCGAGTGAATATGAAATGTGTAGAGTGAAGAAGAAAATACATATTGCCAAGTTAGGTTCTGACATTCTTAGATAACAGAGATTTGAAGCATCTGTGCTGATTCCAAAACTCTGTCTGCAAAGTTCACCTTTGTCTTTGTAGATAGCGTCATCTACGTTGCCCACATTGGATTTTAGATGTGGATCTGTCAGTTTTTCTCCTCCTCCTTTTTCTCCTCCTCCTAAGCTGTAGTCACCCTATGTAGCCCATGCTGCTGGCCTTGAACTCCTAGTAATCCTCCTACAGCAGAAAAATGAGGTGAAGAGTAAGGTCCAGAAAGCCTCACACAGAACTTATGGAATCAACATTTGGGAAATCACAAGTTGGAAAAGAGGAAAACTAGAAACTCCCTGTCTGTTGTCCGGAACTGCTGGCCCAAGCACAGACGCACACTAGAGCTCTGAACGCAATCTTTGTCTCATTGTGGGAGCAACACTGGTTGGATATTTAAGATGCTAATTAAGCATCTGATGCAGGAAGTCATATCTAGAATTACTGAAGGGCTGGAGAGAGAGCTCAGCAGTTAAGAGTGCTTTCTGCTCTTCCACAGGACATACATGAGTTCAGTTGCCAGAGCCCATATCTAGTGGCTCATAACTGCTTGAAACTCCAGCTCCATGGGATCAAACACATTTTTCTGGACTGCACAGTCACCTGTACACATGTGGTGTGTGCATACCAGCTGGGGCACACATGTGAACACACACACAAATAAATAAATCTTTAAGTTTTTAGATAGTGGAGCATGCTTTAGAAAACCTATGTTACTATGCAAAGAAGCTAGAAAACATGGCTAAGGCACCATAAAAGCCCAGCTCTTTGTACAGGATGCCCATGTGATCTGCTAACTTTTGCCCTTCTCCGGCTGGCTTCTTCCTTTGGAAGTGTTTTGTTTGTTTTTTGTTTTGTTTTGTTTTTCCTTTAAAAGTTCTCTCATGGGCTGGCTATGGTGGTGCATGCCTTTTGTTTAACATAATATTTTTTATTGGTATTTGGGAATTTCACACAATGCACCCAGATCACAGTTGCTTCCCATTCCACCCAGGTTAACCTTCCCACCCTTGTGCCCTCCTCCCCTAAAAAGAAAAAATTCACCAAGTCCGATTTGTGTTGTCCATATATATACTCATTGGAGCATGGTAAGACTCCCAGTGGCCACCCCCTTAAAGATAACTGAGTCCTCCCACACACACCAGAAGCCATCCACTGTGCTCACACCTTTAGTGCCAGCACTTGGGAAGTAGAGGCAGGCAGATATGTGAGTTCAAGGCCAGCCTGGTCTAATGGCAAGTTCCAAGACAGCCTGGACTAGATAGAGAGACCTTGTCTCAAAAACAACAAGAAATTCTCTCACCAAGGATGAGGCCCCTAATATGGATATGCTCTAGTATACCCATGCTCTAGTAAATGGTCCTATATCCATGTACACACAGGAACTAATAAGTGGGCACAGTGAGTTTTTAAAAATAAATAAAAGAGTATATGAAGTTTGAAGGGAAAAGTTGTGGTGAGGGGGTAGAGGAGGGAATGGAGGGGAGGGAGTAGGGGAGTGGATTTGGATTTGTTATACATGTGTATGAAATTCTGAATTTTAAAAGGGGTCTCTTTGCTCTCTACTGTATGCACTAAGCCATCTCTTCATAGTATACTCTTAATGGTGGCTACCTAGGATTTATTTAACTGTCATTTGTACCTCATTCCTCTTCCAGTTAAGAACACTTTGCAGTACCCAAGTCGAGGGCTCATGCAGGAAAGGTGACTGCCAATAGTAATTATGTTCTGAGTGCAAGAGCTGCCTCCTGCAGTCTGGTTCAGAGCTTGGCTCTGCCCAGGAAAAGAACTTTCCTTCAAGCCATCAGTATTGTTCTTCAGGAACCAATTAAGTTGCAGGGGTCACACTCAGTTTACTAGGTCATCCATAGTTCCTTAAGAACTGCCAAAGACCTTGGCATTTACCGGGAAATGAGAAGGAAGGATGAGGAACATTAGGAAGAAATCCCAGGGCTGTTTTCAGACCATAATGCTAGGCAGCCCTTATGTTACCTGAAATCACCATGCTGATCTCTGAACTTCACTTCATATTCGCTGGTAAAGGCCAGATACCTACAAAAAGCCACCAAACTTAGGTGGGCCTTCACCTCCACCTGCATCCTCATGGAGGAGAAAGAAGGGAAATAGAAATGCTCAAATTGGGACTTTCATAATATTCAGTTCAATTTCTGTCCATTCCCCTAGCATCCTTCCCAGAAACTTTTTATAAATATTAGTGTTGGGGTCACAAATAGCAACCTTGGTATAGTCAGTGCTCCCAGGATGGATCAACACATCACCCTACTTCTCAAAATTCTACTGTTTGGATGTAATCATTATCATTCTTCTGGGAAAGCCATTGAAGGACAGAGTGACAAGAATCAGACAAGAGTCAGGTACAATCCCCCTAGAACAGAAACTTGGTGTTCCACACTGAAGAATTTCCCTAGACTTCCCACAGCACCCCACAGCACCCCACAGACAAGCAGGACCTGTGGGACCTTTCCTCCTTTGGGTTTTGAGACTCTTTACAGACATTATACTTGGCCCAAGAAGACAAACCAAGCTTTCTGCTCCTGCTCAGGGGCTCTGCCCCTCTTGTCTTCTGCTGCCTGGATAGATGCCCTGTCTGGTCTGCTAGGCAAAAGCTGGAAGCCACATACTGATATGTTGCTATGCCTTAATTATAGTATCTAAAAGGTAGGGATGCTCCGAGGGTTAGGAGAATGTTAAATTGATGTCACAGAGTTGGGGAAGAT